>NC_063195.1:10558561-10823561 GCF_017589495.1 Alosa alosa
CAAAGGGGCCACATCATACACTGAGGGGCCAAGAACCGGTCAACATCCATACACAGAAAATCCTTTGTTCAGTAAGGCAGAGGCACGTAGTCTACGTGATATGCAGGACTATACGCAGTATACCCAAAGTCCTTTTAGGCAAGTCCCTCCACTCAACGGGCATATTGCAACGCTTTTTGGGCACTCATCGGGCATCCTATTCGGCAGAAATGTGCGTGCGCAAGGCTTCACGACACCAATCTTGCTCCAGCGGCAAGTTCAAGACACATGATTGGCACAATGTCTTCACATCACACCACATGATTGGCTCAATGTATTCACATGTCGAAGTTTTGCCGAGGAAGGGGTGGGATATGTGTAGACATCGGCCATATTGGCGTTACAAACTAGCCCCATGCATTTCTATGGAGGATTTTTTGAGTGCTGTGTCTCCTCATTAGAAAGTCTCTGGTATACCCACTTAAAAAGCATCACCATTTCAGTATACCCACTTAAAACAGACAAGGATAGGTATTAATATTTGGGGTTGATCACAGTATACCCACTACAGCTAACTAGACTACACCACAGCAGTAAGGTGCATACATTTCACCAGTCTTACCTTGTTCAAATACTTGAATGCTAAATGCTAAAAAACAAAAAAGCCAATACAATTCTTAACAATTTCCCATTTATTTATAATGTGCATTGAAAACACAACTAAAATATAATAGACACTTCAGTGGAAATACATTGATATTTTAAACAGAAATCATACATCATACACACATTTTTCGTTCAATTAAACAAGTTTTACTTTTTCCCCTTTTGTTGATAAGAGAAACCACTTTCACTGCCAGTTTGCGTACATTAAAACAAACACACACTCACAGTGCACACACACAGCATGTGAGCAACAACTACATCATATTTACACAATTTTTTCAACAACAATTTTTACAATGGTTGGCCACCGTCTTGCTTCCAGTTAGAAAAGCCTGATTCTGATTTGAAGACTGACGATGGGTGATTTGAAAGCGAAAAAATTACGGAATTATTCCTACCATTCAAAGTCTTTGTATCAGAAGTCATTGAGTGGCCTCTTCCTATTTCCGTGCTGCATCTTGCGGAATACCAGTTTAGGAGAGGTTGTACAGAACCATCTGCTCTAGAATGGTAAATGTCTGGAGAGAAGAAAATGAAACAAGTTTGAGTAACTTAATTGTTATTAACTGTCATAACCCACTGTCAACCTGGCGTTTCTAAAATGAGTGAAAAAATATGCTCACTGTAGTGGCAATAGGAAATAGCATCATACCATTAGGAGCCTTGGTGACTGGTGGTTCTGAAGACTGTGGGTTGAAGTCACCAGCTCCTGCGCCATCCCAGTCTGTAGGTGAAACACAAATGCATGTCACAAAATCCATGCTTGTATTCAGCATGTCGTCTGGCAACTGTAAAACCAGTTATTATTATTTTTTTTAAATCATATAAAGCTTGAGTGAATAGAGTAGAAAATTTAACCAATTTATCTCAATGAAACTCTCCTTGTCCTAACACTTTGAGACAGAATTCATGCGAAGCCCATGAATCAAATAAACTCAGAATAGTGGTTAATAACTTTGCAATGATAGCTCACATTAACTACAAAAATGGATCGTTAGCCATGGACCTCAGTTACACAATGCAAGGGAACATGATTCAGCCTATATTTGCACGAACAATAACGGACAACAGCTCTTCAACTTGGCCCGTTAAAATGTGTATGAACAGTCTAGCGATGCATTTCATGAAGGCCCATTTGGACATGTCAGTTTTATGTGTTTATGTCAGTATCACATGAACTAAAGATGACTAAAATCTTAAGTAGAAGAAGAAACATTCACAAAAAATCCATCCATCCAAAAATGACCTTTGTTTTTGATAGCTGTTGAAAACTGCATGGAACTGACAGAGATGTTTTTGTTTATTAATACATAAAGAAATAAGAAATAAATAAAAAATATAACATTATGCTGATACCTTCTGCTTTTCCCAAATACAATGTAGCCTACAGGTGTACAGTAAGTGACCTTTCATCAATCCAGTTGCAATGGATGAACTGTGATGAACTGCCATACTTGTGATTGTTTAGAGATTTTAAAGGTTTTATAACAATGCCACAACTTTTTTGGCTATTCTGCAATCTATTCACCTTTGCAGTGCCAGTCGGCTACTTTCTGTGCAGCCGCACACACTCTAGTCTGGCCTCTTGATCATGTCATGCACAGCCAATCAGATATTTCGCCCACAAACCAGGTGACTGGTCCAGGAAAAGGGTTATCCTACGAGCAACCCTATGTCTATGCACCAACCGTATCAATGCGACCAACGAGGCTACGATGATACTGAAGCTCAGTTCAGTTATCGTCACCACCACACTTACCTTACAAATCGCTGTGCATTACTGCTCTACACTACCTTCAGTTGCATTTGTTCTTGAAACTTGTGTGTGGAGGACTACAGAGATCTTAGATACACTACTATTAATTATTCACGAAGCTGAGGAGGTCAACAAGAGTTCATGAGCTGCTGGCCTCCTCTATCTATGAACATCCTTGAAGTATGCTAGATCTATTGCTGTTTATGTGGTGAAGCACAAGAATGTTTCAATGTTTTTGATCGTTTTGATGTTATAGGGCTCTTGTAAAATGCAATGAAATTATAATATGCCAGTGATTCACAGGCCAAAATGTGCGGGTGCATCTTGGCCATGCGTGGAGAATGGGAATGACCTTGGCTGCGTGCACAGGACAGAAAATGGAGATTGTGATCATTATTATTGTAGGCTATAGACTACATCCTTTATTCCTTGAATGGAAATTCAGGTTATGCTGGTGTGTCTGTGTCTGTCAATATCAGGGGCAGTTTATTTTAGCAGATTATTCATTTAGAACGTGTAGCCTAAGCCTAGACTAAATCACTCTGTGCGTAAAAAGTAGGGGTGGCACGGTTCACAAAATCTATGCCCCTTTTTGACACACAAAGAAAGAAAGTGTAACTCTTGCAGCTTAAATTAAATTCTTAAATTAAAGTGCAGTATTTGGAAACAAAGTTCTTATCTAAAGTAAAAGTGCCACTGTAATATTTTAAATATTAAAAAACATGCTGGCTAGTGGCTATCAATAAATGCAATCCATCGGTGGTGAGAGCTACGTGGGCCGTGTCTGACAATTCTTTGACAAGTTTTTCTCGTGTCTCGTCGTATAGTGTTGGAACTACAGAGGTGCCGAAGTGTCGGCGGGAGGGAATGTTGTAGCGGGGCTCGAGTATTTTCATCAACTGACGAAATCCTTCACCCTCAATCACACTATATGGCATCATATCTTTTGCAATAAACATCCCGATTGCTTTCGTTATGGCCATTGCCCTGGCCGAGTTATCACTGAAAGGCTGCTTAAATGCTGAGGACAGAAGTTGTTGGGTAGCCTGCGGCTCTTTCTTCCTTAAACTGTCTACAGACACATTGGGGTGACGTCTTTTCATATGACCTAGCATGTTCGAAGTGTTGCCAAGAGCATACTGAACACGTGTTGCACAATGTTTGCACACAGTCGCAGTCTTTTCTGTCGTCTTAACTCCTCTATCATCATAGGTAACCTCAAATCCGAAATGTTCCCACACACCAGACCTATAAGAGGCTGGCGCATCCTGCAACTCCCGGCAGTCTTTGTCTCTCGCACTTGTCATTTCTAAAGACTCCAGTCGCGCGCAGCACTCAAAACTATACTCCTACTCTCGCGCGAAAGGGAAACACATTGTCACATGGGAATCAATTGCGCATGCCATAACTAGCCTGAACCGTAGGACCGTACGACGAACACACACTCCGAACCGTGACATGCCATCCGCACGGTTCGGAGCATTTTTCAAAAACCGTGCCATCCCTAGTAAAAAGATACTACTTGCAGTTCAGTCAGCTTGAATGAAACCACCCGAAATCACTACACAGCACCTTACCACGAACCTAACATAATGACAGTTTTTTTTTAGACTTTTTTTTAAATTATTATTAGACTTATCTTATATTGTAATATCCCACGTGAAAACGTCCGTGAATAGTTAGCCTCTGGAATTTTCAAAATTGTTTAGGGGAACCCAGCCCGAAACCAGCTTTTTTTTTTTTTTTTTTTTTTTAAATTTGCACCCCCACTTTCAAACTCATTCTGGTGCCGCTGTTAAGAATAAGTATATATACTCTTTTGATCCCGTAAGGGAAATTTGGTCTCTGCATTTATCCCAATCTGTGAATTAGTGAAACACACACAGTGTACACACAATGAGGTGAAGCACACACTAATCCCGGCACAGTGAGCTGCCTGCATCAACAGCGGCGCCCAGGGAGCAGTGAGGGGTTAGGTGCCTCAAGGGCACTTCAGCCGTGCCTACTGGTTAGGGTTCGAACCGGCAACCCTTCCGGTTACAGGTCCAAAGTGTTAACCAGTAGGCTGCCCCACTAAGCCTTGTTAAGAGGATCAGCATGTGATTGGTGTGGGATAAAGTTAGTTGTGGTGTCTGGCTGTGTTGACAAATTCACTCGTTTTTTAGTTCAAAGATTCTAATTGTATGCCTAAAGTGTCACACCTTGATATTTCAATTGCGTTTCTGCCTGAGTAATGAACAATTAAATAACTATTACTAGTGTTAAACACTGGTTCTCTAGTTATCCCCATGTTAAGAGTTTAACATTATTGTTGCAAAAGCTTGTGGGACCTTAGCAACAGTCACTCAAAAGCAGAAAACTGTAGACCGCTGAAGTTTGCCTTCAAAAAAGCTGCCATCTTTGAGATCTGTATCTTGCGATTTTTCCTAAGGGGTTTTAATTATTGCACCTGTTAAACTCTTGTGGGGACAAAGAAGTCAGTCATTTTGCTCAACACGTAGAGTGCGAAGAAATGCAGATGTTTTGCTCAGCACGCTCTTGTCCTTTGCCTTCGAGTGGGTAGTGTCATCTCCTGTACGGTAAGACATCAAACTTAGATTTTTGCTACCCCAGAGCTTGCAATGCAACTTTCATAGCTTCAATTAATACCAGTATCACCCTATATGGGCAAAGATGGCAGTCTTGGTTCCTTTTTGTACAGTAGGCGAACATTAGAGGTCTATCAATGGAGCTGTGGGGCATGGAAGCATCTTGGACCAGCTTTATTTTACAAGCCACGTACGGTGCCCTGTCATCTCCCAACAACCTGAACCAATGAGAGAAAACCCTTCATGCCTCCTCTGTTGGCAGGAGGTCATTGGACAAAGGATCTGCTTCCCATCCAAGGTTGACATGAAGAACCTTTGAACATTTGCACAGAACTGTGTAGGATAAATATGAATGCCTTAATGCCTTAAGAGGCAAGATGACACCTGTGCCTCAAAATAACACCATCAACACCAAGTGGTGAAAGGGATGAAAGCCAATGATCAAAACAACAGAGAGAATATCTAGCCCACCCCCACACACACACACACACAACTTTACAAACTTCAACTTCTTTGACTGTTGTTGCATTTTAAAACATAGACAATAGATGATGTGATCATTCATTCATTTTCCTTATTATAGATGTTGTACTGAGTTAAGAGCTTATCTAACAGAGGGCTATTTGTGAGTCCACTCCACTAATTTTTGCTTTAACTCCATCTTTATGTTAGTGGGTTGACGGCTGATCAGTTGAGGGATGGAGTGCATGAAGAGGCACTGGGTGGAAACAACAACAACACAAGTGAGTATGAGGTCTTTGACATATGGACTCAGTAATAGTGGACACCAGTGAACCTCAGTAGTCAATAGGATTCATACCACAATATTCAAAAAACTGTTTAAGAGGCTACTTCAGAATTCTGAATTTTTAATGTTACCTAATTATCAGGATGTGCCTTTTAAAGACCTATCCCCTGATGTGCCAGAATGAGCATTTTTATGACTACTTTTTTTAGATGTCTGCTGACCGTCTGGGTGTGACGTTTATGTCTATGTTAGGAATTAGAAAGTGTTACTGCATCTTCTCAACGGCTTCTCTGTAGACAACTCTTTTAAATGTCAACTGCACCCATTTAGATAAAACATGCCTTAAATAAGGGAAACAAATTATGAAAGACTTCATGACCTTATATAAGGAAACACATTATTGGAGACTTCAAGATTTTAGCTTGGAGTTTTCTCTTAAAAGTTATTCACAAAGCCTTTCAGACCTACTCTTGGTAAAGAAAAATGACAACTCCTAAACTAGGAGTGAGTCTTCGTTGCTATGGATGATGTCAATGGAAGATTTTTCTTGCCATCTAGCACGAGCGCATCTGTGAGGCCAAGCCTCACCAAGAAGCTCGTTTGTTTACAACTAACATTCCATTTAATTAAACTGTTTTATAGGCTATGCCGAAATAGTTTTCATCATTTTGAATATTAGTGTCGGGTGAATTGTTCTCAAAGTAGCCTTATGGCTGAAAGCTGCTTGGGATCCCCCCCGTCAAGCAATATAACTAAACACGCTTCCATTGTTTCAAAAGGAGTAATTTCGGCTTTGTCAGAACTGAAGAGCTGTGGAAGGCACGGCACGGCATGCCCAATGAAAATAAATTAACGCAACGCAACACAACACAGACCCCGCTTCTCTCGCGTCAGTCACTGACATGAACGAAACACAGAACCCGCTTCTCTCACGGCAGTCACTGACAGTAGCCTAGAATAAATGCATGGGGAAAAAAACTTCCCCATGACAAAGACATCGTAAAACACTAAGTTAATATTTTGTCACTAGCAACATACATCTGTCCTTTGTCAAATGTGTAATGTTCCAAGTAGCCTAGTGTGTAATTCTGCTTCATAAAGTTGAACAAATACATTTGCTTATTTCAAAGAAAAATATAAATAGCCAGTTAGGGTCTACAGTGCAGAGTTGGTAAGATGGTATAGTGCGGCAGGTTAAGTCCATATTCCAGGACAATCGTTCACTTTGTGATACAAGCACCAAAATTGGCATGAATAATCACTAGAACCTACTTTTTGAGGAAAGCACATTAGCCACCTGAAAATCCAACATGGCGGCCATTTTTCAAGATGGCCGCCACATCAAATGTAAGAAAAACGTTTTTGCTGTAGAACTTTAATGGCTGGGCGTATTTACATGATCTAGGCATTAATTTATGTATTTTAACATGGCAAAATAAATGGTGCAAAGAAAGAAATCTATTTCCAGGCTAGTTTCTAAGATGGCGGCCAGAAATAGTTGGACTGCACTCGAAAATCATCTATCGAAGCGCACTCTTGAATATCGATCAAGGCCATACTTCTTGGGAAGACTGGTGTGAGAAGAGGCAGATGAAGAGTCATTCTGGAAACTCTTATTTCTCCTTCAGACAAAGGATGAGTCTTCTCTTGTTTATTCATTGTCTCCAAAGGCATCAGTGACATTTAAAGAATATGCTGTTTAAGAGGTTATTCCAAAGATGCCTATCAAAGTATGCTAGGACAGACATCATATTTGACGTCTACTGCAATTCCAGTCTGAAGGCTGAAACACGATCAAAATGAGGCAAGGGCGTCAGACGTGTCTGACAAAACCAAAGTACCACCTAACTGGAAAAGCTTCCTGCAAAACAATGACAACAAGACTGAACTTTTTGGGTTTCTAGCTTACCTAATTGGGACTTGGTGTCCAGACAGTGCGGTGATTGTGACCAAAGAAGAAAATGTTCTTTGTATAAACCTGACAGCCTGGAAGGCCTAAGTCCTTTCAACCATGAAGAGGCTGACAGTGCTGTGTATGTAGGGGGGGGGGGGGGCAGGGACTTACTATTGCAAGCAGAGTACTGTATGTAATGTATGTGAGTGATGACAGTGAAGATGTGTGTGGAGGAAAGAAGGTAATATTTGGCAAGAAGTGTGGATGCTGAGAGCTGTCAACAATTGACTAAATGTGTCAAGATTGAATGTCTGGGAGGATGTAAATTCTACCACATTAGTCTTGAGTGTACTCCGTTGTGTGCTTGCAAATGCAATGATTAAATTCATTCGTAATGCAGACATTCTGATATGGCTAGCTACAGAGCAGAGGCGTCACTAGACGTTACTGGGACCCCTGCCCCTGCTGAAGTTCAGTTTTCCCGATCCAGCCCTGTCTCTCTTTCCTGCTAATTTCCTGTCAATCTGCACTATTGTATTGAAATTATATATTAAACTGAAAAAAGAACATGCACTTACTTAGCCCCCCTGCTGAAGTAACCTAACCTAACCCAGGGGTCCCCAACCTTTTATGTACCATGGACCGGTTTTATTCCTATTTTTTTTTCATGGACCGCCGGGCCGGGCGGGGATGGGGTCGGGGTTCCATGTTCCATATGTGTTGTGCATGCATTACTTGAAAAGAACTAGCTCCAGTTATGTATGAACAGTGAAGGTAACAATCTCTTGTGAAAAACGTGAACTTGAAGAAGTGAAAATTGAACAATATGAACTATGAATATTGAACAACTTGAAGCTAAAGTGTGAACATGCTTAACAAAATATGGGAACAAAACATGGGAACTAAACGTGCATTACTTAATATAATCAGTGTGAGCCCTGCTTGGTTCCCCTGCAACAAGAAGCTTCCATCTGGGGGTGATGGAAGACAGTGACACCCTCAGTGTGTTTGAAATGTCCAGTCGATGCGCTAATTTGGTCTTAGTTGCAGTCATTGCTGAAAACCCGCCCGCATAGATACGTGGTGGGAAACGCCAGCGCTTTTACGGCTATCTCGGGATATTCTGCTTTGGTTTTGAGCCAAAACCCGCCAGAGAGGTTTCCTTATACACACTCTTAAGACCACCGCCATTTGCAATTTCGATCAACTGCTCTTCCTCCCGCGCTGACAAGTTAGGACTATTCGGGATATTGACAAATGGGTTGCGGACCCACTCATTGGTTTGCCGTGGATCTTTGGAGGATGGGAAGTAACGCTCAAACTCATTTGAAAGCGCCAACAAGGTGATCAACAAGACCAGCTGCGAGAAGAAAGGGCCCTGCCTCAGTCTCTCCCAAAACCCCCACTACTGTTTGGAACATATCAAATACACCCCGTCCACTCGTCGTCTCCACAAATCAAGCTTGCTTTAAATGCAGCGACTTTATCTGCCAGTTTAAAGACAGTCGTCATTCTCCCCTGGAGTGACAGGTTGAGGTCATTAAGCAACCCGAATATGTCACACAGGTAAGCGAAGTTTTGACACCCAATCCTCATCACTAAAATGTGCAGCTAACGGTGACTTTTTTTCTGTAAGAAATCTCTGCAGCGGCTCGCGAACTCAAACACTCTGGCCAGTGACCTGCTAAAGATGCTTGTTTTTTGTTGCTCATTCTAGCAGTTTAGCTAACTTCGTGTGACACTACCGTTCGCCAAGAACTGATCAAGTGAAGTGAGCTGAACTGAGGCTGTGCAGCGCTGGAGGCAATATGTAAAAGTGTTGAAGGCGGGACAGACAGCCGTAAGAAAATAGACCTTGCAAAATGCAAACATGCGTGCAATCAAACAACTGCATATAGACCTATGCCATGTAAAAACGTGACATTATTGCGAATTAAATTTAGTTTAGTTCGCATGCATTTTTTTTAGACTCATGTCGTAGGCTACGGCCCGGTTAGGAATGTCCTGCGGCCCGGTGGTTGGGGACCGCTGACCTAACCAACATATGTTTTATTAACAAAAAACTATTTAATTATGCTAAAATTAGTACTAAAATGTGCTATTTTCCCCATTAATTGTGTCTATCTTCCCAATTTAACACAATCTTTGACATTTTATTGTAGAATTGGAAAGTCCAGACCATTTTACCTATATTTAGATATCAAGATCATCAAAATGTGATTATCCAATCCCAATCCAAGTCAAAAACCAAGTATAATGGCTTGCAATGGTGGCCATTTTGAAAAATGGTGGCCATATTGGATTTTTTGCATGGCTAATGTGCTTTTTGGATAAAGTGGGTCCCAAAGAATATTCGTGCCAAGTTTGATGCTTGTATCACAAATTGAACAATTGTTTCACTAATCTGCCGCACTAGTAGGCCAACTTGGAGTGAACACACACACAGGGGAAATTCTTTAGCTGAGTAGCCTCAGGTGCGCACGTAGACATAAGGCTGAACATGCAAGCGCCAATGAATCGTGCTCTCACGACAATCCCGCCGTTAAACTTAAATAGGTTAACATCACTCTTAAGTTCGCCTTCAAGCAAGGAAAACGATGATTTGAAGACATCTGTTTCGTTGGAAGGGCAAGGGGTAGCAACAGGGCAACACAGAGACAGGCCCGATGGCAGGGCTGTTATGAGAGTATTAAAATATGGGATATTCTACGGGAAGACATTAAAACGCAAAGACAGCGGGGGAAAGTTAAAATACGTGATAAACACGGACATCACATCAAGGGCGCGGGAAGGGGGTGCTGAGGGTGCTGCAGCACCCCCTGCTGGCAGGAGATAGATTTTTAAAAATGATTTATATATTTTTTTAAATAATTACTAATTCGCTGTCTGACATTATTTATATTTTTGTATGTGAAATGATGAGTCAAATAGAAAAAAAGGGTTATGGATAGGTTCGAATATAGGCTACTAAAATTTAACAGTTATAGAGATCAACGAGAACGTGAGTCAGTTACTGTAAGAACCGTAGCGTGGTTTCAGCTATGTGATAGCGATCAAGTGTGTAGCCTAGGCCTACGGTTGATATAGACCTACATATTCTATGTGATTTACACATTCAAAAAAAGCATGGATAAGCTGAAAGAAACTAATAAATGTATAGCTAGTGAAATAATTTCACTATCCTAGTAGCTAAGATAGAAATTAGGACACATACTTGCTGTGGAGACGACACACTTTAGGCTATTCAGAAATTATTTGTGAGATCATTGCAGCCTGATTATTAGCCTATATTTACAGCTTATACCATGGTCTAGGTTGAAAAGGGTGTCATTTAAAAAGTGATATACTACACCTATAAAATTATTATGACGTTGCTTGACAACACCTGGGTTAGTCCGCTCAGCTGTGACTTATCAACATTCCACAGCATTGCAAAAACAGCTGAAAAAAGCTGATTTTAACTCTAAAACTTTTTTAGTATTAATAATTGATTTCATATTTATTTATTTCGTAAGTGACCATGGTATAACGGGATAATGCACTTCGATGTGTCCATTATCAGAAATAAATGGACTTCGCAGAAGCAACCGTCCTCAGTTTCGCGTCGGACAGTTCACGCCTCCGCGTCGTTCATTTATTTCTGATAATGGACACCTCGTTGGGCATTATCCCTTACCTAACATCTCTGGTGTGGTTTTGATGATCAGAAAAGTAATTTTGGTAACACTTTATTTTAATGTGTCGCTGTTACAGTGTACCTACCTAATTAGGTACAGTGGTACAACCTGTGTAACAACATGTACTATCAGGTACTATCATTGTACTTGTATTATGTATTTGTGGGTACCTACATATAGTTGTTACATTGTAATACTGAGTGCTTTTACAAAACTTTGCCGATTTGCCTAAATTTTCATCAGAGGCAAAGAGCTGACCTGAGACCTGCTGGATGGGGTAAATCGGGTCATGATCGATTTGATATACAAAGCATGCTTAGCTCCAGTCAAGGCCTCATTGTCTTCAGTGTACATGTAACAGCTGTGCTGCTACAACCTTGTTACTCTTTGATACAGTGGAATTAACTGGAACAGGTCTTGTCTTGGAACAGGTCTACTAATTCACATGTACTGTGTGGTGTAACAGCAGACACGTTTCAACACATCAATTACAGGATGCATAACATCATTAACAGGATGTATATATGTAGATGTAAGTACTTAACTGGTACACTTTATTTTAATGGGTTTATTCCACTGTATCAAAAGAGTAATAAATGTGTACCAACACAGTTGATACATGTACTACAGTATGTAGGGTAATGGCAGACATGTTCCAAGACACCATTGACACAACATACATGTAATATGTAATTGTAAGTACTTAACTGGTACACTTCATTTTAATGGGTTTATGCCACTGTATCAAAGAGCAATAAGTGTGTACCAACACAGTTGATATATGTACTATGTAGTGAATTAGTAGACCTGTTCCAAGACATCGAAGACATAACATACATGTCATATGTACATGTAAGTAATTAACTGGTACACTTAATAGATATATTCCACTGTATCAAAGAGTAACAAGGTTGTAGCAGCACAACTGTTACATGTACTGAAGACAACGAGGCCTTGACTGGAGCTAAGAATGCTTTGTATATCAAATCTATCATGACCAGATTTACCCCATCCAGCAGGTCTCCGGTCAGCTCTTTGCCTCTGATGAAAATTTAGGCAAATTGGCAAAGTTTTGTAAAAGCACTCAGTATTACAATGTAACAACTATATGTAGGTACCCACAAATACATAATGCAAGTACAATGATAGTACCTGATAGTACATGTTGTTACACAGGTTGTACCACTGTACCTAATTAGGTAGGTACACTGTAACAGCGACACATTAAAATAAAGTGTTACCGTAATTTTCTTTAGCTATACTGAAATAGGCTAATGATGTCAAGTACGCTTCTGTGGGGTTAGGGTGGCGCAGTGGATTCGGAGTGCTGTCGCGGAACATTGGAATTTGTGGCTGCCCAGGACTTTTCTAAAACTTCTCGCTATCACCCGCACACCGCACTAAAATGACGTAGGCTATAGAGCTGCACATTCCCGTCCACAGCCGATGCCGGATGTAAAAATTCAATGCAATTTCTCCATTGACAATTGCGGTATAAGCCATAAAAACTTAACTGCACGTAGTAGACTTAAAACCAGCTACGGCTGTATTAAGCGATTGTATATGCTCCTATAGACACCAAGAGTTCATGGGGCACTAACCTTGTTTTGAGATAAATGCCTTTTATTCGCGATCTCTTGGATAAGTACTTCATTACCCACAATCCTGAACAATACCACAATCCCACAGTGATGCCTCTGATTGGTGGAAAGGCCGTTATGGTCATAGTTTGAAACTTTCTCAGCGAAAAATATTGACAAAGATGGCGGTCTTTTACTGTCTATGGCGAAAATCTTAATGTGATTAAAAAGTTTCTTGACGAATATTGGTACTTGTATCAACAAGGATTGGGGTTTATACATCACACGAACTTAGTCAGGGCCATACACTATCAAATAGACCACTGTAAATGTTAGTTTAAACACTCAAACTTTTCAGGTAGCCGACAGGCTAACCTTTAGCAATTCCGACATTGTGTCATTACATAATGCAGCTAACATTAGCCTAGATGCTGCAACACAGGTATGAAATATATTATGTTTTAGTGAGTGTCCAAAGGGGTGAAAGCCACTTTAAATCGGGTCACATTATTGACTGTTGTGTGTCCGAGAGTCAGTTTGTAGGTTTTGTAAGGGCCAGGATGAGGGACAAGACCTACAAAGTTGTGGTGAGTTAAGCAGGGAGGTTGGTAACGTTAATGCTGCTAGCAGTGCTAGTTAACATTAGCTAGGCTACTGTAGCCTTCATACAGTATGATTCATATCAATCATTAATCTAGGAATACTTTGTGCATTTAATGAACATTTTGTGTAATAATTCACGGCAAATTAATAAACTGAATATGGTGGTCCAAGAGCAGACCATGCACCAGTCCATGCATCAGCCCGACTGAGCAGTGATGACAGCATAGGATGAGTCAGGTAACGTTACGAAGCACTGGCGTTAACGTTAACCGCTTACACACACACACAATATAAAATACACGATGATAAATATAAAATTCAATATCAAAACACTATTATTTACACGATTACTCCTGAAATAACTGCACATTCACTATATAAAAATCACTGTTTGGAGGAAAGGGTTTGCGTGCTGTCGCCGGTTGGAAATGGCAAAATAAATCGCGCCGATTTTGCCTATATTATTCAGTGAGGCGCGGTGGTTTATGGGATGAGTAGTTCCTTCGCTAGGAAATGAAAATATGTACACAGTCTTGTACCTTTTGACTTTTTTTTCACTCGAAATGATATGTTGTATGCTTATGAGTTATGCCGTAGCTGATTAGCCTAAGACATGCTGTAAAACTCTTTAGATACGGATTTTTCCAAACGTCAATGGGACAAATGAATGGGAATCTTACATCCGGCACCTAACCGCATTTTGGCTGTGGGCGGGACTGTGCAGCTCCATTTAGCAGTCAAAATCCGAAACATGTCGGGGATTGTCGGACATCCATTATTTTTATTATTCAGCACCCCTGGTCAAAAATAGTTTCCTGCGCGCCTGCATCACATATGATTATTTGTGAAATTGTGCAAACAGGTGCAACACATTTGAAAAGGAAGGACTGGTAGCATGCAAGCTCACAGGAAAGATTGATTTAAGAACGTTATCACAGTGTGTGGCTGTGGCGCAAAGCAGCGCGGACGGAAGACAGCGATAATTGGCAGGGGAGGGTCATGTCTTTTTTAACAATTCTGTCGGAGGGTCATTGAACAATTTCTAGCAGGCAAGGGAGGGTCATGCAACTTTTGACTGAAGCACTCAAAATTCCTCCGGTGGCCCCTTCAATAAATAATGAACAGTCCCTAGATTCCTGCTGGGCTATATGTCTTATTTTTGTTAACAACTCATTGTCGTCAATCGCGTAGCCTATCTCGCGGTTGCATCCATTACAAACAAACATGCAATGTGAACGTCTGGGATTAGGGAGAGCACTAAATGCTCTACTGAATAAGCACAAAGTCAAACCTTTAAATGAAAAACACTCTTTAATAATCAAAAAAATAAACCGCTAATGACGTAAACTTGTGACCATCAAAAATCGTTTATCGCCTGTAACTCTGTGATAACAGGACGTAACAGGAAGGCATTTGGCTGAGCAACGGAGGTTGATGTGCTCTATATTTTGTCCAAATGATGTCTGTCTATCATCGTTGCCCTCCAAATATTAACCAAATATTTCTTTATTAGGGCAGGGCAGGCATATTTCTGGCTATTAAATTATTTCTAAATCAGTCTGCTAATTAAAGTCTGTAGTGAAGTCTGTGTAGGGTTTTCCAGGCTCCATTTCTTTTTACTAGACAGCCTGCTCACTTGAGACATCTACCAGTTGTTTGGGTTGTTGCAGTGTCGTTGCAGCGTCACTGGAAAAATACAAATTAAAGTTGCGTGATACCGCGTGATCCCACACGCGGACCGCGAGTGAAGCTGGCCAAGTCGAAGCACTGCCCACTGTAACATTCAAGTTAGATCTTAATGGAAATTGAGAGAGAACTCAAAACGTATTACTCTTATGTAGTCAAGTCAAGTTTATTTATACAGTATAGCGCATTTCATACACAGAGGTCATTCAATGTGCTTTATATAAACAAAACCAAACAATAATAACAAATAAAAGCATAGAAGGGCAATATAGTCAAAGAATAGTTAAAAGGTAAAGATCATAATAAAAAGAAAACATAAAATGACTACAGACCTGTCGCTCTTACATCACATGTGATGAAGACAATGGAGCGATTGGTCTTAGGCATGCTCAGACCCCAGGTACGCCATGCACTAGACCCGTTACAGTTTGCATACCAGGAGAAAGTGGGCGTGGACGATGCCATCACTTATCTTCTACACAGGACACATTCCCACCTAGACAAGGGGAAAAGTGCTGTGAGAATCATGTTCTTTGATTTCTCAAGTGCTTTTAACACCATCCAGCCCCTCAGATTGGGAGACAAGCTCTTGCAGATGGGTGTGGACGCTCACCTGGTAACCTGGATTACAGATTACCTGACCGAGCGACCACAGTTCGTCAGACTGAAGAACTGTCTCTCTGACACTGTGATCTGCAGCACCGGAGCGCCACAGGGAACTGTGCTATCTCCAGTCCTATTCACCCTGTACACATCTGACTTCTGCTACAACACCGATGACTTTTTGTGTCATGCCACATGCAGAAGTTTTCTGATGATACTGCAAATGTGGGGTGTATCAGGAACGGGCAGGAGGAGGAGTACAGGAGCCTGGTGGAGGACTTTGTGCAATGGTGCAAACTCAATCATCTTCAACTTAACACTTCAAAGACCAAGGAGATGGTGGTGGATTTCCGCAGGTCTAAGCCCACTCTGCTACCAGTCCACATTGATGGGATCAATGTGGAGGTGGTTAGCACCTACAAGTATCTGGGTCTCCACCTGGACAATAAACTGGACTGGTCAGCCAACACTGATGCACTCTACAAGAAAGGGCAGAGCAGGCTGTACTTCCTGAGGAGGCTGCGGTCCTTCAATGTGTGCAGTAAGCTCCTCAGGATGTTCTACCAGTCTGTTGTTGCCAGCGTCCTCTTCTATGCAGTAGTATGTTGGGGAGGAAGCACAAGGAAGAAGGATGCGGGCTTAATTGGCAGGCTGGTAAGGAAAGCTGGCTCTGTAGTGGGAGCTGAACTGGAGTGCATCACTTCACTATCTGACAAAAGGACCCTGAACAAACTGATCAACATCTTGGACAATGAGTGTCACCCACTCCACAGCACTATTGTTAAGCAGAAGAGCCTGATCAGCTGGAGACTTAAGCTCACTGCCTTGCACAACTGACAGACTGAGAAAGTCATTTGTCCCCAGGGCCATTGAACTGTTCAATGCCTCACTTAAGGGAAGAGGAGCGATAGACTTCTCTGCATAGTCTGTCTGCCTCTTCACCCCCTCCATGTTTGGTACTGTCTGTCCACTAGCCACTTTTACCACTGTCACTGTTTGCATGCTATATTAGCACATATGCATAACATTATACATTTTCTTAAATAGTTAAATATATAGATATATGGACTTTACTTTACTTTATTTCTGCATTGTTGCACTGTTGGACTTACTCTCTTGCACTATCACCATGACCACTATCACCATTGCACTACCACCATGACACTCATTCACACAGAGCACCTTAGAGCACCTTACCATACCTTACTATGCACAGAGAATCACAGGCTCAGTCCCTGCCTCAGTCATTGCAAGCGCCTCTGATTGATTAATCACCACCATGTGGATACTGTTTTTAGAATTGATTTAGATTAAGTGTTAGTTAGTATAATTTGTATTTTTGTAATTTGTATTTTAGTATATTTTTACATATTGTATTTAAGTTTAGTTAGTATAAATTGTATTTTAGTATATTTAGCATATTCTTTATCTTCTACTGTCCTTATTGCTTAGTTGTGTTTTTATATTATATACTTTAATTACTCTTTCTGCTGTTAAATAATGTGTTTGTGTTGTCTGTATGCTGCTGAGACCTTGAATTTCCCCTGGGGATCAATAAAGTATCTCTATCTCTCTATCTCTCTATCTCTCTATCTCTCTATCTCTCTCTCTATCTCTCTATCTCTCTATCTCTCTATCTCTCTATCTCTCTATCTCTCTATCTCTCTATCTCTCTATCTCTCTATCTCTCTATCTCTCTATCTCTCTATCTCTCTACATTTAAAAAAATAAAGAATAATTGGTAAGCAAAAAAAGCTGAAGAACATTTTGAGACATCCAGGTGTTGATTTGTTCTATACACTGACACATAGATTCAAGAGGACCATAGTCGTTTGGTGATAGAGCTAAGTAAATTTGTGTGTCATCTGCATAGCTATGATATGAAATCATTTTGAATGATTTGTCCAAGTGGGAGCATATAGAGGTTGAATAATAGTGGCCCCAAGATCGATCCCTGGGGAACACCACAGGTCAAGGACGTTGGTGTTGAGGTACAGTTACCGATGGCAACAAAGAAGCTCCTTTCTTGTAGATATGATTTTAGCCAGCTGATAACTATGCCTGTAAATCCAACCCAGTGTTCTAGTCTGTGTAGTAAAATATTGTGATCAACAGTGTCAAATACTGCACTAAGGTCCAGTAGCACTAGGACTGATGTTTTACCTGAATCTGTGTTGAGGCGTATGTCATTGGAAACTTTAATGAGAGCTGTTTCAGTGCTGTGATTTGCCCGAAAACCAGACTGAAAGTAATCAAAATACCCATTTGATGTTAGGAAGGTGGTTAATTGATTAAAGACTACTTTTTCAATAATTTTGCCAATAAAAGGTAGATTGGATATGGGCCTGTAATTGTTTAGCATGGAGGCATCCAGGTTATTCTTCTTGAGAAGTGGCTTTACAACAACTGTTTTCAGTGACTTAGGAAAAGTGCCAGACAGCAGTGATACATTTACAATTTGAAGGACATCCGCCGCTATGAGGTGAAAAACAGTTTTGAAAAAATTGGTAGTCTGGTTGGTGTCTAAGACACATGTGGAAGAGCTGAGATTCTGTACCGTTTTTTCAAGTGTTTCGTAGTCTATCAAGCTGAACTCTGACATCAAGTTTAGTTCTCTTTAGTCCCTCTGTTTGTTGCTGGAAGTTCAGGTTGTTGAATTTGTAATTGAGCAGATATGTTGAGTCTGATTTTGTCAATCTTACCTTTAAAAAAAGATGAAAAGTCATTGCATTTATTAGTTGAGAGAAGATCAGGCGCTAATTGTGAGGGGCGATTTGTTAACTTATCAACAGTTGAAAATAGAATACGAGTGTTATTTGAACTTCTATTGATAATGTTAGAAAAGAAAGACTGTCTTGCTTTGCATATTTCAGAGTTATATGTGCGGAGCATCTCTTTATGGATTTCATAGTAGATCTGAAGTTTGTATTTACGCCATTTTCTTTCAGTCTTCCTACACTCTCTTTTTAGCCTCCATGGTGCTTTCTGTTTGTCCTTAACCTTCTTGAATTGTAATGGAGCAATGTCATCCATAATGTTCTGATTGTCCATCTGACTTCCTGGTCAGAAATCTTGCAAGGAGATCCTGTGCGTGGCCAGTTGATGATGCAGTGATGTTCCTTCCACTTGCAGATAATGGCT
Source organism: Alosa alosa (assembly GCF_017589495.1). Taxonomy (NCBI): domain Eukaryota; kingdom Metazoa; phylum Chordata; class Actinopteri; order Clupeiformes; family Clupeidae; genus Alosa; species Alosa alosa. The sequence continues at coordinate 10,577,483 of NC_063195.1, forward strand.
CCCATGCTGCTTACTGGATGATTCTGAAGTTTTGAAATGCATCTGTAACCAGCTTTGTTGATGTTTTGCAACAATAAGGTTGCAAAGGTCTTGGGAGAGCTCTTTGCTTTTACCCATCATGATTTTTTTCTTGTGTGATACCTTGGTAATGAAACACCTTTTTATAGCCCATCAATATGTACTAACCCTGCTTGTATTGATTTGCACAGATAGGAGGGATAATTACTCTCTAACTACTTATAGATTCCAGCTCATTCCTTGACATTCCTTGCCTTTGTGTAATGCTTTTTCATAGCGTGCTCAATACTTTTTTCCTGTGCCATTCCACTTTCAGGGTGATAGTTGAGGAGGGGTGATTATCTAACCTAAAAGACTGAGATCTATTGGTTAGGAAGTCCAGAATCCAGTTACATAGGGAGGTATTGATGCCCAGTTCACTGAGTTTGGTGATCAGTTTGGAGGGGATGATGATGTTGAATGCTGAACTAAAGTCAATGAACAGGATTCTCACATAGGTGTTGCTATTGTCAAGGCGGGACAGGGTAGAGAGAAGTGCCATAGAGATGGCATCCTCTGTTCTCCTGTTCTGACGGCAGGGAAATTGGAAGGGGTCAAGTGAGGGTGCTAAGAAGATTTTACTCAGGCACATTTCCTGTGTAAGTGTGTAGGGTGTACGCTGGAGAATCAAAATGTATAATACATCACATAGATCCAGTGGCTTTTGCACATTTGAACTGAAATGACAAATAAACTCAGTCCACAGACATCTAAAAATAAAATATTCTAAATGAGATGTTCAAATGCTGAACTACATATCTACATCCAAAAAAGATTGTAGTCAGGCGTCCAGTCTAGAATCTGATTTACACATCATGCAGACCAACCGAATATAGACCAAATCAACCAAAATATAGACATGATCTGTACATCTTTTGGATGTCTCATGTTTACTCAAATGGCTTGTTTTGCTGTAGCCCTGGTGTAAAAGAAAGATCGCTATGTGGACAGATTGCCATATTTAAATGACAGGAGCAGTTGGCAGGTCCAGATTCCGACCAGAAAATGCCTTAGTACTGAGTATTTATTGAACAATGAAAAATAAAACAAAGTGAAGAAAGAAATGCACTGTTCCCCCACCACCACCCACCCAACTGAAATAATATTTAGGAGAGAAGATTGGAAGACTGTGGACACAGTGATACACATAGACACACATAGACACACCTTCCTCCAATTTTAGGAGTAGGATGTTAATGTGTGCTTATTATGACAATGAACACACATGTTGGGTGGAGCAAATGAATTGCAACAGACAGGTTATTAACAACAAAGTTATTAATATGACCTTCTCTCTGTCAAGCAGGCAATGAGGTCCTGAGGAGAGTTATAGAGAATCATAAAGCCTGTCTGAAGAGGAAATTTGAGAACATATCTGAAGGCATCATCAAACCAGGAGCTGAGATACTCCTCAATAAGATCTACACAGAGCTCTACATCACAAAGGGAGAGAGTGAAGGGGTGAATAAGGAATATGAGGTCTGTCCAGTAGAGTCAGCATCCAGATCTCAAACCACAGAAGATACACCAATCAACTGCAATGACCTCTTCAAACCCTTACCTGGACAGGAGAAGCACATCAGAACTGTGATTACCAAAGGTGTTGCTGGTATTGGAAAAACAGTATTAGTGCATAAGTTTATTCTTGATTGGATAGACGGGATAGCCAACCAGGATGTAGACTTTATGTTTCCACTTCCTTTCCGTGAGCTGAATTTAGTCATGGGTGGTCAGTATAGTCTTCACAGGCTCCTGCTTGACTTCCACCCTGAACTGAAGGAGCTAAAGGATGGTGAAGAATACAACAACTGTCAGGTTGTGTTCATCTTTGATGGTTTGGATGAGAGTCGGTTACATCTGGATTTCCAATTGAGCATGATGTCTGATGTAAGACAAACAGCATCAGTGGATGTTCTGATGACGAGCCTTATTCAGGGAAGTCTGTTTCCCTCTGCACTCATCTGGATAACCTCACGACCAGCAGCAGCCGGTCAAATTCCTGCTCAGTATATCAACCAAGTTACAGAAGCACAAGGATTCAGTGACCCACAGAAGGAAGAGTACTTTAGGAAGAGAATCAGTAATGAGAGTCAGGCCAACAGAATCATATCCCAAATTAAGGCATCCAGGAGTCTTTACATCATGTGCCATATCCCAGTGTTATGTTGGATTGCAGCCACTGTACTTGAGCAGTTAGACACCCAACAAATACCGCAAACTCTCACTGAAATGTTCATACACTTCTTGCTTGTCAAGAGCAAAATGAAGGATCAGAAATATCAAGTGAATTATGGAACAGATACAAAGAGGCTCTTGAAATCACAGAAAAAATTCATACTGAAACTAGCAGAACTGGCTTACAAGGGTCTAGAGAATGGCAATCTGTTATTTCATGAAGAAGACCTGATAAAGTGTGGCATTGATGTCAGTGGAGCTTCAGAGTATTTTGACATGTGCACTGACATCTTAAAGGAAGAACCTGTGTTATATCCAAAGAAGTCCTACTGCTTTGTTCATCTGAGCATCCAGGAGTTTCTAGCAGCACTGTATGTGTTTCACTCTTATGTGACTAACAACCTTATGGCACTGACCTTCATCCTCAATGAAGAGCACAGAGATTATCCTAGCCCCTTAACTTTATCATGTCTTACTCTTCGATCAGTGCTGGGCCTACAATCACCAACTCGTCTAGATTGGTTGCTAAAGAGTGCATTGGATAAGGCTTTGAAGAGCAGTAATGGACACCTGGATCTTTTCATTCGCTTCCTTATGGGCATGTCTCTGGAGAGAAATCAGAAGCTTCTGAATGGTCTCCTAAACCACACATATGGCATCCCAGAGACATGTAATTACATAAAGAAGCTGAACAGAGAAGATCTCTCTCCTGAACAATGCATCAATCTTTTCCAATGTTTGTTTGAAATGAATGATAATTCCATACACAAAGAAATTCAGAAATACTTGTCATCACCAAAGATCAAGCAGAAGTTGTCTCCTGCTCACTGTTCAACACTGTCCCACATGCTTCTGATGTCTGAGGAGGTGCTGGATGAATTTGACCTGAAGAAATGCAACACATCAAATGAGGGACGTAGGAAACTGCTCCCAGCTTTGAGGGGCTTCAGAAAGGGACTGTAAGTTTCTGATGGAGATGGGATAAAAGTATCAATAATGTTACACATAAACAACTTTATGAGATAATCTTATGATGTGATGATGATGATTATGCACTGTAAAATCTAACAGCTATCCTTACTAAAAATCAACATAAGAGTGACATGACACTGTCATGACACATGAACCCTAACCATAATCCTAATCCTAACCCTAATTTGTTATGACAAAAACCCAATGACACTTACCGGTAATAACAGCAGTGTTATGTCATAAGTGTTTATGACTTATTTATGACACATTCGTGACAGTGTCATGTCAATCTTATGTCGATACTGTCAAGTGTAACCAAAATCTTCAGTAAGCATAACTCATTTTTTGCCTTTTGTTGATTTTGTCATTTGAGATTACTTCCCAAAAATTAGTGTAACTTAATGTTGAGGTGTAAGTAAATCAAGTGAACTATACTTGAATTTCTGAAGTTTTGCTACACTGTGAAGTTATTTAGTTACTTAACCTGTTACTTAACCTTAGTTTTAAAAAGCATGCAAACTGATTCCCTTGAAATTACAGACTAATCTGGAATAGGAATTGCAAGTTGTGCAAACAATTGCTTACTTTGTGTAGTGCACTTACACTTCTGAGAATTCCTATTTCACCTAACTAGGCCATTACAAGTAAAGCAGTGGCGGACCGTGCGTTCAGTGGCTAGGCCTTCAATGACAACTATTTTTTGACAAAAATAGTAATAGACAAAAATAATATATTTTTTAACATTTCAACTTTTAAATGTAAAATTTCCCAGGCTAATCAGTTGGATTAAGTATACTTTTCTTTACTAAAGGCATAACCCTGGCCTGTTGAAAAGAAGACGGAACTATTCCAGAACTGAGTGAAGTATTAAACACATGTGTGACCGCCGGTAGAACAGCAGGTGTGATAGAATGTAGAAGAGTTGACGGGACAGAATCTAAAGGGCATGTTGTTGGATGACTTTGCTGAAGCATTAGAATCATACTATACTACACCGCTCAAAAAAATAAGCGAACACTTTTTCATAGGAGAATTGCTGTGCCTCCCAGCGCAGCATGGAGGAGGTTCCAGGAGACAGGCAGTTGCTCTAGGAGAGCTGGCCAGGTTGGTAGAAAGTCCTTAACCCAGCAGCAGGACCAGTATCTGCTCCTTTGTGCAAGAGCCCTACAAAATGACTTCCAGTAGGCCACTGGTGTGAATGTCTCTGACCACACTGTCAAAAACAGACTTCATGAAGGTGGCCTGATGGTCCGATGGCCTCTGGAGGGATCTGTGCTCACTGCCTAACACTGTGCAGCTCAATTGTCTTTTGCCATAAAACACAAAATTGGCAGGTTCGCCACTGACACCCTGTGTTTTTCACAAATGAGACCAGGTTCACCCTGAGCGCATTTGACATCAAGATGTCTTGGAGAATGTAATGCTGCCTGCAACATCATTCAACATGACTGGTTTGGTGATGGGCCAGTGATGGTCTGGGGAGGGATATCCTTGAAAGGATACTCAGACCTCTACCGGCAAGACAATGGCACCCTCACTGCTCTTAGGTATCAGGATGAAAACTTCAGACCCATTGACTGATCCTGTATTGGTGCAGTGGGCCCTGGGTTCCTCCTGGTGTACAACAATAGTTGGACATATGTAGCGAGAGCAGGCAGTTCCTGGAGGATGAAGGCATTGATTCCATTGACTGTCCCCCACACTCCCCTCGACTTAAATCCAACTGAACACCTCAAGGAGCTCAGTGATGGCCATGTCCACATCTGGGAGCAAATCCCCCAGGACACCATCCGTCGTCTCATTAGAAATATCCCCCGACGCCATCAAGCATTTCGGTGCCATACAAACTACTGAGTACCATTGTGAGTTGCAATGAAATTAAGGCAAAATGGACTAGCTTGCCCCATCATTTCTTCTTTGAATTCAGTCCTCTGAAGGCTGCCATATTGAATTTTTGGACATAATTCAAGAGGCCCCATGTTTTAATCTGTTCCAATAGGAGTTCTGACAAGGAATCAAAAGAGAAACCTTTGACAGGAAAATAGGCCTACATTTTCTGGCCGGTGACCTGTCTAATAAGTTCTGTAAGATTGTGGCCTCAGTTCTGCAGTCTCCAAACTCCCCGATATAACTGGACCTGACTAGCAATTACCTTGCTACTGATGTGTCTATTGTATTTCTCTTTACAGACTAGCTGGCTGTAAACTTGGTGTAAAATCCTGTGGAACTGTAGTCAGTGTTCTACAGTCATCAAACTCCCTGATAGAGCTGGACCTGAAGCACAATGACCTGGGAGATTCTGGATTTCAGCTTCTCTCTACAGGACTGTTTAGTCCCCACTGTAAACTGCAGTTGTTAAGGTTTGAGTATTATTGCTGTGCATTTCTTCAATCAAATAGCACTCCCTGCATCATTGTACTGTGGTGACCTATGTGTGAACCTATCTGTGTCTTGGATTTTCAATATGTAACTTCACTTCTAGCATTCATACAGCACTTAAGTTTTGATTCAGGCATGACTCTCCAAAACAATGGGAAAACTATGCAGCTTCAGGTGGGATTTGAACTTAGGTCTCTATACACTGTAAAAAATGAAAAGTCAGGGCTATCCAATTTATCAAACCATATTTTGTTACAATTACATAACACAGTCTAACTGTGAATGAAACATTGCCTTATTGTGTTCAAATATTCATTCCAATTGTATAATCATTTTTTTTTTTTTATAATTGAATCACGTAGGATAAGCATACTGGGGAAAACGTGGAAGAAAAGAGGGTTTGTCACCGTTACTGAAGCACAAAACATGAAATTAAACAAACTATTTTTTTCTATCAAACACAATGTTATGACGTTGAACTGACATATTTTGCCAGAGCAATGAATGTGTCCAACAAAATCACATAATATAGTTTGATAAATTGGACAGCCCTGACTTTTTTACAGTGTAGGGAGAATTGTGAAACATTATCTGTTATTAAGGAGAAATAATGTGTATTTTGTCATGAAGTTGGTTCACTTTATTTATTTGCATTTCTTGCCGATTAACAAGTAGTTTCTGATGTAGTTATCTTTAATTTGTCTTTTGTCACACTGTCTTACAGACTTGCTGGGTGTAAACTCACAAACAAGTCCTGTGAGCTTATGGCCTCAGTTCTGCAGTCTTCAAACTCCCTGACAGAGCTGGACCTGAGTACCAATGACCTGACAGATTCTGGAGTTCAACTTATTTTCAAAGAACCCCACTGCAAACTGCAGACATTAAGGTTGGTGATTGACATTTATTTATGGCCATGCATTACCTGATATTTTAAGAGAGCCACATCAACATAACAGTCAAACAAGTCTGCCAGTACATGACTGTGTCCTACTTGTGAGTAGCCTGGCTGATACCAGTGGTGAAATTAAACTAAGTACCAAATATTTTAGTAAGTACAGCAAACACAGATTTCTTATAAACAAAGTTTTTTTTTTATTGTGTTTATGCAATTGTGTACTCAATTTCAGAGAAAATACACATCTGTTTTCTGTAATACGGATGCCATCAGCGCATCAATTGATTGTGTACAAAAGCAGTAATTGTCCTGCTCTGTCTGTCATCCTTTAAGGCCCAATCTTTTACATCATGCTTTGCTGAATCATAGTTGAATTGTGTCAAAGTACAAATTGTTTATGCAACAAAAAATGTCATTTTAGAAAGAATTAAGGTGTAAGGTCCTATCATTATATTACAGTTACATCATATCATATACCAATAAAGCACCCTATCATTACATATGTGTATAAAATTAAATATAATTAATACATTTGAGAACACACATAATTGTAGATAGAGAAAAACTTTTGTCCTCTACTCAGTGATAAAAACAGAATCAATGTGTCACCCTTTGTTCAAAAGTTATGATAGATTTATTAGACCTTTGCAGACGCCACAAAACCTTCCGTTTTTTTCATACTTGATGCCCTTGTGAGACAAAAAAGGCTTATTGTGTGACCATGCTACATTGTAGAGATAATATATACCCACCATATAATAGTAATCAGGAGAACTAGCCCTTTAAAATGGTACTCGTCATAGTTAATCAGTTTTAGTGTAACACACATTGTTTTTAAACAATACCTTCAAAATTTCAACATCAAAAAACAGGAAAATATAATTTTGTCAAGATGAATCTTAATGTAACACCTAATGTAAATTATAGATATAGTGTATGGAAGATAAATGGTGCTGTGTTCTCCTCAGTGAAAAAAACAGAATCAATTATTCACCTTTGGTTCAGAAGTTATGATCAATTTACTCATAACTGCAAGTCGCAGTAACAAGTAGAATTTTTAAAGAGTAGGATGTTTTCATTTCCCGGTTTGACCTCTGACCCAAAAATACACAGATATAATGGTCATGTAACAAAAATAAGATGTTTTACCATCAAAACAAGATGCATAGCTCAATATGGGATGTCTTAACTGTACTCTGAAGAGGCTAAATCAGTTATGGGACATGTGTTGTGGGTTTACGAAAGGGGAAATAAATCATTTTATTTAGAAAAGTCTTAAACAATTGCATTAAATAACTAGGAACAACAACTTCAGGTAAATAACATAAACTTATGTTTAAAAACAAGCAGTAACTATTAGAACTACAAGAATGACAAGACAACAGTATAACAAAGATCAACAAAATACTTTAACATGGTGAACAAAACTCATATTAACATTCACACACATATAAACAATTAAAACGTTAGAAGAAATTCAATACATTTAACAACCACACAGCATATAATTCAATACAATATTTAATTATCGATATAATTTGCCCTACACATAAGGTGATATACAGTATACACTAACGCCACATTCACACCAGATCCGTGGTGTGTGCGTTGTCACAGCTGTGGCATGGTTGTGTGTGTGTGTGTGTGTGTGTGTGTGTGTGTGTCCATCTAAGCCTAGCAGACGATTGTAAATGCTATTGGAGTTGGTGTTCTTGTCTCTATCTGTGTCTGTATTAGAAGGATAGGCAAAGTGTATATGCTTTCTACCTTACATGGGACTTGAGCAAATTCAAAGAAATTGTCAGATATGAAAAGAAGAAATTGAATTACAAATCTAACCAAACTATTATCACTATAATCCCTGTCATTATTGTTATAAGCACCACTCTTGAATTTAGAAGAAGTGTCGTGGCACACTGAGAACTTCAATATGCAGTTATTTTATTAGACCAACGTTTCGGCTTGCGTCTTCATCAGGGTCATTTTCACACACCCTGTGACCCTGATACTACTACCTACTGGGGTACCTACTGGGGTACCGAAATTAGAGCGTGTGGACTGGAAAGGGTTACTACCAATTAAAAAACCTTTCATTATATGTATTCATTTTTGTAAACCTTATATCTCATTTAGCATTTCTGAGGAACATTTTGTCTTTTGACATGTTGTGTTCTAGACTTGCTGAGTGCAACCTAACAGAGACATCCTGTGAGATTATGGCTTCAGTTCTAGAGTTACCAAACTCCCTGATAGACCTGGGCCTGAGTCACAATGACCTGAGAGATTCTGGAGTTCAGTTTCTCTCTAAGGGACTGTCTAGTCCCCACTGCAAACTGCAGACATTAAGGTTGGTAACCTTTTATGATCACAAATGTCCAGGCTCAGAATCTAAAATCTCACTGCATTGCATCACTTTTATTGGGTCCCCATATAATAACAATAGTGGAATTTTGATCAAATCGATTTTGTTATTTACTACGGAGCCCTAGACATGACATAAAAAAACGAAGGTGAAAAAAACTGAAAAAAAGGTATGTACTGGGGACAAACAATGACTAGGTTTGCAAGATCTTGAGTTTGTTTTTGCGAGATCTCGAGTTTATTTTGCGAGATCTTGAGTTTCTTTTCAGAGATATTGAGTTTGTTTTGCGAGATTTTGCAAATTCAACAATGCATATGAAGACCACTAGAAACGTTCTGGAGAGCTTTAGCCACTGAAATTAGGTTGCAGTTCCTTATTTTGCCATCTGCGTTGGTCTGAGGTTGCGTTCCCCACTGACTGACAAGCCAACCTAGTCAGGGTGCAATTTGTGAAAAAATCTGAGGGGGGATGCATCATCGCTCCTACACATCACTCCATCCTAAGCCTTGATTTCAATTGTCAATTTGATTTTAGAGGCTCTAAAAATATAAAGTTTTGTTTGTTTTCTTGTTTAGCTGGATTCTCTAGTGCAGTGAACAAGCCGCTGGATTTTGCAGTGAGTCAAGACCAGAAGTTAACATTACCACACACGCACAGTGATATAGTCTTTTGATTTTAGACAGGGTCGGTCCTACGTTATTCCCACGACAGCCATATGTCCTAGGTATACGCACGCAGCACAGGTGAGCACAGGCTACCAGGAGAAACATCAACCAATTCAGATCAATTAGTTATAAATAATATAGAACAACCATACAATTGCAAGCGACCATGTCACAGCGGGCTACTGTATTATTGTCCTCATTGTACTACCGTATCCTCGAACTCTTCTGCTGCCCAAACGTTAAGACAAAAACCGTACGCCTACCTTCTTTGCGTTCTCTCCCTCCTTTTGTTGCATTTTCTATCCTCTGTTTATGTTCTTTTTTTTTCTGGCTACCAAATTTGTGTACAGACATACACATATTTTCCACTAGTTTAGTCTACCAAGAACAGAATCTCCTGATCTGCAGTCAGATGGCCCCCCCAGAGCTATATGGTCCCGTTGCAACCCCCCCAGAACCGGCCCTGATTTTAGAATAGCCTTCCAGACGGAACAAAAGAAAATAGCCTAGGCCTACTCTTAACTTAAATCTTTTAATTAACATAATGTAGCCTAACAACTCAATTTACATGTAGCCTAAAGACTGTATTTGAGCCACATCTCAAAATAAGTTGCTATTTGTTGATCCATCACTTACAAACGTAACGTAAGCGGTATCACTTCTGAGATCTCTTTCAGTGATTTCACCGACAAGAACACTGCATTTATGTGCGCTGCCCGTTATTTTTGCTCTTGTTCGCCTCATGCTGGCAAAATAAGGAACTGCAACCTAATTTCAGTGGCTAAAGCTCACCGGAACGTTTCTAGTGGTTCTCATATGCATTGATGGATTTGCGAGATCTCGCAAAACAAACTCAAGATCTCGCAAAAGAAACTCAAGGTCTCACAAAAGAAAGTCAATATCTTGCAAAAGAAACTTGAGATTTCGCAAAAGAAAGTCAAGATCTCGCAAAAGAAACTCAAGATCTCGCAAAACAAACTCAGGATCTCACAACCTAGTCAGTGTCTGTCCACAGTACATACCTTTTCTCAGTTTATTTTTTACCTTCGTTTTTCTTTTCCATGTCACCTCCAGGGCTCCGTAATTTACACATTTGTTATTAAACATTATTTTCTGATAATCAGAATCAAAACAAAATGATAATTTCTGCACTTCAGAATCAAAACAAAATTATAATTTCTGCACACATACCGGATGTCTCTACTGTGTGTCAGGGTGGATTAACCCTTTTGTGCTTTCACCCCAGCCTTGTCATCTCTCTTTCTCACACTGTATCTCTCTCTCTCTCAGACTGTCTTGCTGTCTCATCTCTAAGGGAAGTTGTGGTTTTCTGGCTTCAGCTCTGAGTTCCAAATCCTCCCATCTAAAGGAGTTGGATCTGAGCTACAATCATCTTGGAGAATCAGGACTGAATCTGTTATCTGCTAGACTGGAGGATCCTCACTGTAAACTGGAGACACTTAAGTATGTACAGAGAATTTGCACAGAATAATTATGCAAATTGAACTGAATTGATCAAGTGAATTGAGTTCAATTACAGACGAAGTTCACAAAAAATAGATCAGAGTTTGATCACAGAGGGTTGTTTTTTCTGTGATCCAGCTGTTATATGGCTGTATAGTAGACCACAACATATAAAGTGAGACAGACAAGAGAATTACAGATAGTTTATGGCTATGGTTCTTGGTAGACGCTTTTGTCCAAAGTGACATACAACAATAACACTAAATGTTATCATCAAAAAGCAACAGCTTTAGTAGTCATAAAGCCTACATAAAAATACTAATATTAGTAATATTTTAGCCTGATATCAGTCTGATATACGCACCGTTAGTCTAGCTTAGCATAACTAATTGAAGTGGTTGGAACTAACTAGCCTATGTACTGTAGCTCCCAAAAGTAAAAAAATAACTCCAACATTCCCTTATTTGCATGTTACGACATGTAGAAATGCCAACATAATGAGACAGCGATTTTCTAAGCATATGTACATACTTGGAACTACAGTATATTCTCATTCAGGCAAAGCACTGCTACTTGGGATTTGCAGAAGTAACACTGGAGCTCTTCAGGTGCTGCATGCAAATCACTCCGCCCAAGTAGCAGTGTTTTGTCTGAAAGAGTTGAAAAAGACACAGAGAATTCAAATACCCCTTTGAAAATGAATGACCATGATACAGGCCCCCCAAATTGATGTTTGTATCTCTTTTTGGGGTCTCCAGTTCCAATTCCTAGACAGGAGGGTCAGCCAGTATTTTTCCGCTCTATGTATTGTTAATAAACCACTAATTTCACCTTTTTAATTTATTGCTATTGTTCCAGTATTGTTGATGCAACTTTTACACTACTAATGTATTATTTGTGTGTGTGTTTGTGTGTTGTGTGTGTGTGTGTGTGTGTGTGTGTGTGTGTGTGTGTGTGTGTGTGTGTGTGTGTCTTTGTGTGTGCAGGACTGACCATTGTGCAGAAATCAGATTGAGACCAGGAGAACAGAAATGTAAGTCTATATGGTGGTTTCTTTTGATGTGTTTGGCCGCAGGTCCTTAAAAAGTTTTTAACAAAAAGTATCAAATTGCCTTAAATTCAGATTGAATGGGTTTTAATAATTATTCCCAGTATATGCTGCGTTGTCTATGGTCAGGTCAGAGCCTGTTTGTCCACTGCGCAGCTTTTGATGACGTGAAGTAACGGCAATATACCCCCAATGGTTGATAGCTTTATCGTTTCTAAACTACGAGGAAACTACTGGTTTGTGGAGCCGCGGAGTCTAATCTTGCCCTGTTGTTTTGCCCTGTTGTCTTGTTTCTCTCCCTCGTCGGATAATTTGCAGCGCAATTGATCAAGGAACCGGACCGACAGAAAAAATGAGTATATAAGTATAAGTATATATACTCTTGATCCCATGAGGGAAATTTGGTTACTGCATTTATCCCAATCCGTGAATTAATGAAACACACTCAGCACACAGTGAGAACACAGTGAGGTGAAGCACAAACTAATCCCGGCGCAGTGAGCTGCCTGCTACAACAGCGGCACTCAGGGAGCAGTGAGAGATTAGGTGCCTTGCTCAAGGGCACTTCAGCCATTCCCACTGGTCGGGGCTCGAACCGGCAACCCTCAGCCAGCAATCCTCCGGTTACAGGTCCAGAGTGCTAACCAGTGGGCCACGGCTGCCCCACTATTAGTAGAGACTAGATAATACATTGTATAGCATTGAATATTGTATAGTCAGATTTGAGTATGACGTGGCCACAATCTAACCTCAAATAAACATAAAAAATAAATATATATATATATATATACAGTGGGTACCAGTTAAGTTTGGACGGGTTCCTTCATGAATCACTCACCCCATTTTCTCAGCAGAAATGGCACAAACTGCAGTTGACACAAACAACCACAAGGTGTCACTTGGGAGTTCTGCCACTACTATTTTTGATGCGACTTGACTTACTTCCACGCAGTTTCCAAGTCAGTCCAAGTCAGTAGAACAATCAGAGACAGTTGAGCCATTACCAAACATATATAATAATACAATAGCGCGAGTTTATATATATCTTATCAGGGGCGTTGCCAGCCGATTTTGCCGGGACTTCAGCCCTGAATGTTTCGAGTGTAGCCTCGAATGAATTTTGCAAAGTTGACTAACAAATATACCATTATTCGGATCATGCATTGGAACTGTGAGAAGAGGTGGACCTATTTGTCAAATATAAAAGCAGGACACGGGTTTCCTCTCACTCTCCTTCATGCAGCAGATCTAACTTGAACGTTACCTTAGGCTACCATAATGAGGAATCATAAAGGCAACAAGGCAGGTGCGCCGGAACGAGTTTCAAAGTGCAGCCCGAAATCGCGTGCGCTGTATTTTCTCTTTCTAGCGCAAACAAAATGTGTGCAAATAGCCTGCGTAATTCTGCTTCATAAAGTTGAACAAACGCATGTGGTAATTTTATAGATAAATAGAAATAGCCTACTGCCATGCAGTTTATGGGGTAGGCCAACTTGAAGTGAACTTATACACGGGAGATTCTTTCTCTAGTCGTAGCTGAGCAAAGTTGGGTGTAACGTGTCATTAATCACGTTACAGTTCCTACAGTGTGCGAGCAAAGATATTCAGAATTCTGGGAGGGCGACAAGAATATTGGCAAAAAATAAATAAATTCATCGGAGTAGGCTGTTTGTTACCTTACTACTGAGTGGGAAACAGTGCACAACTAACTAGCTAATGACTAGTCTGATGTCAATCACACCACGAATTGATTCCAAAAAAATATGTTAGGCTATAGGCTACAAGCTAGGACTGCCACTGTTTTCAGTGTGAAGAAGAGCATCTAGTATAATTAATTACAGAAGGAACGCAACTCGCAAGCGCACTTCACTCAAAGCAGTTCAATGTTTTGCAAGTTGTGTGCGTGTCATCATTCAACATTGTGAAGGAGGGTGCGCGAGCTGGGCAGTGCTTCCATAAAGGTCTCTTTTAAAATGTCCTGTTACAATTGCAGCTGCTTCCGATTGTTGAATATTTAGAAAGTAGCCTACATGACGGAATTTTTGAGCTAGTGAGAGAGTCAGATTTTTGGCTTCTGGTAGTAACTTGCTAATTAACTAAAGCATGACTTGAGTGATATCACAAATTTAAAAAGGAAAATATTAAGGCAACAAGTGGCGGCCGAGTGAGGGATATTGTGTCCTGTTGCTGTAAAGGACGAGCCCAAACGCCTATTTCTCAGTTGTGTAATAAAAGCTGTATCATCATGCAGTGGTCGAAGTTTGCCAGGGCGGATAAACATAGTTGTAAAGGGCATGAATAAAAAAGGCAAAAAACGTCCTTTGCCGAACCCAAAATTTAAATAAGAATTTTATCTTAACGAAACTACTCTAAAACTCAGAGTGGGATAGGTTGGGATATTTATTTTACTTAAAAAATGGGGTATAAATTTTACTTAAATTGTAGCCCAGCCTAACAAGCAGATGTTGCAAAAGACATCAAAAGACGCAATTAATCAGAAATAAATAATGTAATCTGCATCGCTTTATTTAACAAACTGCAAGCAACAAGAGGGTTGAGTTTGTTGTGAGGCCAAACCCAAGAGCAGAGCCTATCTGTTAAGGCAGTCGATAGGCTATATGGTAACGAGCTGTGTGCGCCTGGAAAGACAATAGAAGATGCTTTCTGAATAGCACAGCGAAGACGGCTCTGGTCACCCCATACCCTCCCCACACTTCCTGTAGCCTACCATTATGAAGGCCTGCGGGGAGTATAAACGACTTGTAAAACGACTTGTTGCCGTTTTGGGACATTAAGCTTTTTCACGTTAAGCCCCCCTCCCCCACCCCCTTCTTTCACAAGCAGTGGGGGAGAACGGGGCACAAAGTAACACTTTTTGACTTTGGCTAAATATTTCTAAAATCATTTGTGTTTTACTAGTCACGTGTTTTAACAAGCAACACTTGTTATTGAACTAATAACAGACGTGTGTCGAAAATTGACTTTATTTTCCATATGGAGAAATAACAGAGTTATTATATAGAGTCTAACCGCATATTTTTGTATTGCAATCATTGTAGCCTACAGTTGTAACAGCGCGTTACAACTAACCTGGGTCACGTTTCTTTTAAGATAAGATAGCTCCTGGTATGTGTTGACTACATGTTCCAAAACGGTGTTCATTTTTAGCCTACAAGACGATTATTAGTCCGTGAGCTGCACCCACAACTCAGTAATCGAAAGACAAGTAGCCTACCACCTATTTACTTTGATGCCTTCAAAAGACGTTTTGCTGTAGATCTACGTGAAAACACGTCCATATTGACTGAAAATTTGTGGAACACCGTCTCATAGTAATGTGGTTAACTGACCAATATGTCCCGATCAACCATCTGCAACTAGGAAAAAAGTCCATGTTACATTTAACCCCGCGTTACTTTGTGCCCCGCGCTGCTCCCCTGCAGCTTTCTGAAGCGGTGTTTCTGAAGCTAATGTAGGCCTAACAACAAATACCACCTTGGCGTGAAAAAGCTTAACGTAGCTTATGTCCCAAAACGGCAACAAGTCGTTTTACTCCCCGTATGCGCTTATTATAAAGAACGTTTAACGTGTCCCAAAAACAGCTATCAATTAATCACCAAACATCTTATAAATAAGTCTTGCCAGGAGCAACACCTTGCAAAAAATGGCCTAGGCCTTTATATGGCTCTGCTCCTGCCTAGATTAGAACTCAGAACTGCCTGAAAGTTGCAGACCTGTTCTGGAAATATGTGCATTAACCCACTCGACCGTCAGACAATGCTAACTGCTTCTAGTAGGCCTATTGGGTAGGACTGTAGCCTACACTGGTTGCTGTGGCACAGCCTTGAGTGACCGAATTCATTTTCCTTTGTCATCTGAATGCTGTCATTTTGTTAACATTACTGTTAAGGAGATGCTGTAGGCAAAGGCTATATTTCAACCTTGTTAGTGTAGTAAAAAAATCAGAACTATTCACAAGGTTTTTGGGCAGCATATTTATGTTCTGTTAGCAAGCGAACTCATGACTGCCGACAAATTAGCCTACTGCCAGCTGACAAAGCTCTCATTTTAAAACATTACTGAGAGACAGGCACTGTACAATCAAGAAATCTTGCCACTGAATCCAAAACTATGTTTAACATTATGTACAGAGCTTATAGGCTACAGTGGACTAGCATGTTGCAGTGGCTGCTAAAAACACAGAAAAACAACACATTGAAAACTCAGCCAATCACAGCCCTTGCTGTCGAACGCTCCGTCCGGTTCGACCGCGGAACGCCACAGCGGACTATGCTGCCCCCAAGCGGCTGCAGTTGTACTTACATTTCACCCAGCTGCGTGAATCACCTTGATGGTGAATGAAGTGTAAATTTTTAACCAGTACCCACTGTAAAAACACCAATAGTAAAGATATAGGACACTTGGAGAAAATAAAATCCATAATAGACATAATATAATAATACTTAAAGGTAAACTATGCAGTATTGGCAATTTCCTTACTGTTTTCTCGGTTTTTGCTTCTTTTTCGCTGGCTTTGTCATGACGAATGTCTGAGAAACTCCATCGCTACCTTTTTCTAGCCGGTGCCTGGTGTGTATGTGTATTTGAATGCAGTAAAGCAATTTGTTACACTCGTTATACTTCCTGGTGTTAAGACATGTTAAGAGAAACTGACTCAGAGGGAACAATTCAAAACTAATTCCTCATTAAGGCCACCAGGATGGACCGTTTGGAGGTCTTGAATCCAAAAGGCTTCTCTTTGTGCACTTCCTGTGCAATTACTGACTGTAGCTTTTAATCAGTGGGATTTGAAGAAGAGACATCCTAAATAATCTTTGGTTGAAGGCTTTTCTTGGTTTTCTTTGGTTTTTCTTTTTCGCATGGCCAATTTTCCGCCCCGGGACACTGAAGGATTCCCGGGACACTGAAAGACCGGGGTGCACAAATCTTGGTGGGCATGTAGCCCCTCAAGGAAAGCATGGAACCATTGTTTTTCGTTTTGATCTGTATCCACCCTGCTGGACTGGACCCCCGAAAGGAGGGTAGGGCGGACACAGTTTTCTGTGAATATCTCGAGAACCGTAGGGCCTAGGAGGACCACCTTTTTTTTGTATGTTGGTCTTAAGGGGCCATGTCAACCCATCCCATTACCACTCAATTCATGTATAGCGCCACCTAGTTAAAAAATAAAAAGCAAAAAATTAGATGTTGTAATCACAATATCTCTGGCTGACAACACCCTCTCAATGCATGGCAAGTTTCGTGGACTTTCGTTCATGGGGGGCCATACAATAAATACATTTATGTGTACATTTAGTGACCGTACATCAAGTTTTCTGTAAATATCTTGAGTACCGTAGGGCCTAGGATGACCAATTATTTGCTTATGTTTGCCTCCAGGGGTCATGTTAACCCATTCCATATGCACACATGTGCATAAACAGATATTCACACACACACATACATTCACAGTAATCATACGTATGACACATACACACACAGTAGACATATGTACGCATGCATGCACATGCACACACATAGGCACACCCACAAGCACATGCACGCATGCACGCACGCACACACACACACACACACACACACACACACACATAAACACGTACACGCACACAATTCAAGAATTTCTCAGAATTATGATCAGGCAAGATGGGGGTGGGGTTGTATAAAATGTATTTTACATGTGAAATCTGTGAACTAATCATGTTTTGGTACTTGTTGTCTATCAGATACCAGTGAGAATTAAGTGTGCATAATGCAATTCAGTGAGACAGTTAGAATCATATATGCCTGCACTCTGCAAAATCTGGCGCTAGTTAGCCGATGCTACCAACAGCTTTTTCAATGGTGGTGCTTCGGCATCGGGCTAGCCATGCAAATAAATCACTGTTTTACACCATTTACGAGGATTCCAAAAATAATTCAGTGGAAATGCATGGATTCCAGTTTCTTCCAGTAGCAGCAACTGGAATCCATGCATTTCCACTGAATTATTTTTGGAATCTGATCCCTTATCATACCTGTTCATTCGTACTTGTCGCTCGACTTATCGTGACTAAATTCAAGATGGCTGCAAGCTGCAAACATCTGTATAAATCGTCTTGTAAGTAAACTACCAGTGCTTTTTCAAAGTTCTCAATGTCTCGTTTTAAATGTCAGGGCCCCTCGGAAGTCTACCAATGAAGTGTGGAGATACATTGAGTCTCGTAAATGGTGTAAAACAGTGATTTATTTGCATGGCTAGCCCGATGCCGAAGCACCACAATTGAAAAAGCTGTTGGTAGCATCGGCTAACTAGCGCCAGATTTTGGAGTGCAGGGGACAAGCCGAGATGGGCTATGAGACATACGTTCACACTCGGTATCATGTTTCAACACACTTTAGGTCAATATCACACCGAAATTCTCCTTTAAGGTTAACACAGCTGGGTTTAAACATTTTAAAATGGTTAACAGTTGAAAACATTCATTAGAAATGTAGAAAAGTAACTAAAAAGTAAGTAAATGTAATAAGTTGATAAACTAATTGAAGTAGTTACACTTCTATTAAATTTTGAATACGCTAACTTGTAATCATAATCTATTACATTTCAAAAGTAACCTTCCCAACACTAACCAGGACTGTTTGACACACTCAGCTGCATTGTGGTCGGCCCTGAAGACGGGTGTAATGGGCTCATCGGGGGTTCTCTCAAGTCTTACAAAACAAAACTGCATTAAGCAGTCCTGGATATACTGCTGTGTAGATATCTGTGCGTGCAGTTTATCCATTTTATTTTCCAGGAACTGGACGTTTGCAAACCATATGAATGGAAGGGCCAGCCTTCCACTACTAGCCAAGCATCGAAGCCTTCGATCAGTTCTTCCCCGCCTTCCGCGTCTTTTTTTGGTCTTTGGTTGTTATGGGAAGCCCTGCCTGTCCAGAGTCCAGTGTAGTTAGATCAAAAGATCCATAGTGACTGTGTTATTTTAACAGTGTTAATCACTCGGTCATGCATAACGTTAATAAGCGGAATATAATAGTAAATATAGAATAAGAGAAAGCTGAACTTGAAGAGCTTTGCGATGTCGCACACAGGGGAGTGCCATTGTAGGCCAAAAAGGTCAAAGGTGGAAGTAAATCTAGAAAAGGCTATATTTCGTAGTTTTATGTGTGTTTGTGTGTTTGTGTGTGTGTTTGAGCAGTAGCTTTCACTCCCAATATTCTGACTGGGATGTTTTCTCTTCTCTCCTCTCCTCTTATCTGCAGATGCCTGTCAGCTCACAGTGGACCCAAACACAGCTCACAGAAACCTTGCTCTTTCTATGGGTAACAGAAAGGTGACATGGGTATTGAAGGAGCAGCCATATCCTGACCACCCAGAGAGATTTGATTGGTGGCATTTTGTGTTGTGTAGAGAGGATATGTCTCGACGCTGCTACTGGGAGGTGGAGTGGAGTGGGTATTTGACTGAAATAGCTGTGACCTATAAAACCATCCAAAGGAAAGGGATGGATGCTGATATCATACTGGGACGTAATGCCAAGTCCTGGAGTCTGGTCTGCTCTCCTGACACATACTCTGCCTGGCACAATAACAAAGAGACCATGATACCTGCCCCCTCCTCCCACTCCAGCAGAGTAGGAGTGTACCTGGACTGGCTGGCCGGCACTCTGTCCTTCTACAGCGTCTCCTCCAACACACTCACCCACCTGCACACGTTCCACTCCACATTCACTGAGCCCCTCTGTCCAGGGTTTCGGATTTATTATCATGGCTCCTCAGTGTCCCTTTGCCAGATCACATGAGCTCCTCCTCCAACAGGTACTTCCACCTGTTCATACAGCAGCAGATCTGGCTCTTTTCTGTTTTCAGACGTGTGTGTTTCTCTTTGTGTGTGTGTATTTGTGTTTCTAGCTCTCTATATGTACATGTTCTCCTCTTCTCTCTCTCTCTGCCCCCCACCCCTTTCTCCTCTTCTCCATCTTTTTT
The DNA here is from genome assembly GCF_017589495.1 of Alosa alosa. Classification (NCBI taxonomy): domain Eukaryota; kingdom Metazoa; phylum Chordata; class Actinopteri; order Clupeiformes; family Clupeidae; genus Alosa; species Alosa alosa. The sequence continues at coordinate 10,597,486 of NC_063195.1, forward strand.
CTGCCCCCTTTTTTTCTCCTCCTTTCTCTCTGCCCCCTCTTTCTTTTCCACCTGTCTTTCTCCTCCCTCTCTTCCCTATTTCTTAGTCTCTAACCCTTTTCTTCCTGTGTCTCTCTACCCCTCTCCTTATCCTCCTCCTCTCTCTCTCTATCCATCTTTCTATCTCCTCCTCCCTCTGTCACTGTGACAGATCACATGGCCTCTTTATGCATGGATATGTAAATGCATTCTGGTCAAACAACTCTGTGTTGATAGTGTTCAAAATGTTGATATTGGTTTTATATTAGTTTCACATATTTGGTGCATCATTTAAATTGTGGTTTATAAGAATGTGTTTAGCAACATTATATGATGTTTTATGCTCTTCATATGGTTGAAAATGGTATATAAGTCTGGAGTGCACGCATAATGTTTGTGTGGGTGTGTGTTTTTCCGTGTGTAATATCATCCGAGTGTTCTGTATATTTATTATACTGAACATGCACCCTCCCCCCTCTCTTCACTGTAAAGAGCTTTTGGTGCCGAGAAAGTGCTGCATGTAACATGTTTGTATATCATTCAGAGAGCATGAGGAAAAGGGTTCACTGATATTCGTTTACAGTTTAGTCACGTTTGCCTGTGGGTCAATTTTGCATTCTACCTTATTTGTTATAGATCAAATGAAACAATTTGTAGATATTGATTGCACCATATTCCAATCTCCGATAAAAAATAATAATAAATCCAACCAATGTCTTGGGATTTTGTGTCTATAAAGTCTTGGTGATGCAGAGGACTTATATATTTTCTTGATCTCATGTTTCACAGCCCAAATGCAGTCATTTCAGGTGACCAGTGATGGCTGGAACTACCATCAGGAGAAGTTAAGGGTTAAATGGGAATTACCATCAGGGACAGGTTAAGGCGGAAGCAGGTTAATGAGCTGTTACATGGCACCTGCCTTTTTTTTACAACTTATGATTCAAACACTCTACATGAGTTTTATTTGCATAGAAATTGTCCTGACAGGGAATGCATATCTACACAATTGCTTGATGTGCACACAAGGGGGGTTCCAAGCATGTGGTTTAATGACCCAGCAGTGAACACATGATATGTTTATTTATGTTTTCTTTTTATTAATAATGTCTAACAGCACTGTTTTTCCAAAATATATTCAAAATATTATATTATAATAATAATAATAATTATTATATTCAAAAATTTGGGTGTACACCATTTGCGTGTGGTCTGCTTTCTGAGTATACCTTTGTGTGGCTATATTACCATGGCTCTACGTGATGTAAACCAAAACAACTCCACCAAAGACTTGGCTATAACAAGATAAGTCAGGTTTTGCTCCCCTCCTTACCCCATTCCACCTTCTATCCATGCCCAACTGCAGGGGTGTAGTGGTAAAATAAGAGGTGAGTAAACTATGAATTCGGTGATTACGGTAAGGTGGACTGCCCTGTGCGATATGGGATTTTTAAAAAAGGCATTCAGCTCATGTTTGATGATGGCGGAGGTTATTGTGCAATGCTAACAATACTAGTGGTATCAAGTGTGTTGATGAGTGTAGATATTGTGAATGTGGATAATAGTCTAATTTTTGAATGTTAAAAGTTGCAATTGGTGAATAAACTCTTTTGAGAGATAAACTCTAATAAAAGGTGGATAAACTCTATTTCTGACATTTCAGAGGTGGATAAACTGTGTTTACTTGTGTTCAGCCTCCATACAGCCCTGCCCAACTAGCATCATCATGCACACCCCTCCCTCTGAAATATCAGTAAACAAGTCTCTTGCATGATGTTCAGGAATGGGCAACGAACCATTTCCGATCTGAGTGGCAAATCAATAAATATTGACTAATTTATTGTAGGCTGCACACAGTGGAGTGTGACAAATTCTCAGTACAATACCATCATAGTGCAATTCTCTGCTATCAGGTTTCTTCACTTATCTGAGATCATCTCACTTTAAAACCCTTTAGCATACCATGTTCCAGATTGTGATTACAAATGATTATTTTGGACAAAAGTGAGTGATACTATTGTGCCACTATATTGGGGAGGACATTTTGAGCATTGTTGGATTTTGGGGGGAACATGTATAAAGTGTTATATATTTTAAGTTGTATACGTTCCTGTATTCATTCCACACTGACAGCACAGTTCATGGTTCATGGTACAGTACATGGTACGTGTCACTGCAACCTAAAGTACATTTGAGGCCCAGATTTGAATCGTGTCTTGGCGTGTTCAAAACAGCTTGAACTAACCTGCTGAACTGGTCTGGACAGTTGGCAAAGAAAGTACCTAGAGATCCACAGACAATGGAACTTAGCAGAGTAAAAAAGAGAAAGAGTCATATACATACAGTATTACATTACAGAGAACGAGTAATATACATACAGTATTACATTACAGAGAAAGAGTCATATACATACAGTATTACATTACAGAGAAAGAGTAATATACATACAGTATTACATTACAGAGAAAGAGTCATATACATACAGTATTACATTACAGAGAACGAGTAATATACATACAGTATTACATTACAGAGAAAGAGTCATATACATACAGTATTACATTACAGCTCTGATAGACCGTTTAGTCCGTGACATCTGAGAGATTTCAGAGTCACATATGCAGGAAATGATAATCCTTGACAGGTATCACTTGATCCATCAATAAAACACAATAAGAAACACAGTAAGAGAAAACACACATATAAATACCTAGGTAATAAGCAAAAGAGCATACTGTATGTAAGAATAAGATTATTATTGTTCCTTAAAGAAGTTCTAAGCGATACTGGGTAACGTCTCTTCTGTTGACCTTCAAACAAAAGCTAGCTATGTTAACGGTCACAATAGTGATCGGTGGGATAGAATGTTGTATCTAGATGCACACATACTTCTACACCTACACACACACACAGACATACACATACATACATACACACACACATACACACACTCACACACAGATACACACACACATACATACTCACACACACATACACACAGATATACACACTCACACACACACACACACACACACACAGACATACACTCACACACATACACATATTCACATATTCACACACACAGACACACACACACTCACATATTCACACACACACACACACACATTCTCACACACACACACACACATGCACACACACACACACACATATTCACACACACAGACATACACACACACTCATATACACACTCACACATACACACACACACAAATACACACATACACACACACACAGATATAAACTCACATACACAGATATACACACTCAGGCATACACACTCATACACACACAGACACAAACACACACACAGACATACACACACACACACACACATATACACACTCACACACACACACACACACACACACACACACACACACAAACACACACACAGACATACACACACACACACACATGTATGTCTGAGTGTGTGTATGTCTGAGTGTGTATATCTGTGTGTTGTTTATTTATCAGGACCTTCGGCTCGTTAAAATAGAACCCTGAATGTGTATGTCTGTGTGTGCGTGTGTATCTGCATGGGGTGTGAGAGTTAGTGTGCATATTGTGTGTGTGTGTGTATATATATTTTTTTTAATTTGTAATGCATATGGACTAAAATGGATGCTTAGAAATGTCTTATAAAAAAGCTGGTGTAGGAAATACATGGGTGGAGATGAAGGAGTTAAAACTCATGACGAGAGTTGTTTTGATCGTATCTACACTCCTCTAAGTCCAACCAGTTCTCTACAGAGTGAGACAGATTCAGGGAAATGAATTCCAGGAACACAAGCCATTTGACAATCCATACATACATTACAGTAAGTTACTTTATTAAATATGTGTATCTTGTCCAGTGTGTGTATACATGTCAAGTAGAGTGTGTATATGTATGTGTATACGGCATATGTGTTTTTATCAGTGAAGGTTGTACAGTGTAGTCCATTGGCAGTGTTGTGTTTACATCTAAAACAGGAATATATAATTTAGACATATTATATATAATTTAACACAGCATGTGGACAGATGAACAAACATCAACATGAAGTGAAACAACTGACACAACTGACACTGAAAACTAAACTGCACAACTGAAACTGAAAACAAACTTTAATATTATAACATTAAAGACTGTTCTGTGTGCTTGTCCTCTGGTCCACATCTGATTTCCTGATGTAAGGAGTGAATGTGGCACCCAAATTCATGTCAGTTTTGTTTCTGTTCAGTTCAGTTCAGTTATTTCACTTTGAGTTGACGTTTGTTCCTCTATCCACATGATAAGCTCAAATGTTCATAACACTTGATCATTTTATAATAAAAGCATAACATTTGCCAGAGAAACTTACAAAGGTTGTCTGATCAGATTTGGAATTGTATGCGCCTCTGATTTGGCTCCTGGGGGCCATGGCAGCCATTTTTCAAAATGCATATATAGATTTTTTTTGGTGGAAATGGATAGTTACAAGGTGTCCGCTGGCGTGTCGGGGCCGTTTTACTAACCTGGCAATAGCCAGATGAATTTCGCTCCGCCTAGCTCCACTCATCCATCTGGAACCGATCCATTGAAGTGTTGCTTCAGAAGGCTGGGCCTAATCAAAAAATGCTTGCATATGATTGAATAAGCCACTTGTCCGTCATCTATTGACGTGCTACTTCAACCACTCACATCGAAGCCAACCCGTGACACTAATAACAGACTCACAGTCGCTTCTACGCTATGTCACATCTATGAAACTCCCGCCCTGCGTCCTGATTGGCTAAACCATAAAGTTGGTTGGAAAAATCACTCTCAATGGAAGAGGTCCCAGATGGATGTGAGTGAAGCTAGGCGGAGCTAAGCGGAACAACATTCATCTGGCTAGGGTCAGGTTACCGTTTTACCACTTCAAACGTGCATTTCTTTCTGTGAACCGAACACCGTGTCGTCCATTACCCCTTACATAATAGCCTATAATAGCCTACTCATACTATTATTGTTTGGAAAAATAATGTAGATGTGAGTGAAGTGTGGACACAATAAAACAAATAGTAGATACCACACACAAGTGTAGCATAATAAATACAAGGATACAAGGAAGTTTATTGTCACATGCATATAGTTACTGGAAGTAAGAAATGCAGTGAAATTATGTCTGGTGTCAGCCTATTTGGTAATTAGGCATTAATGGTCTATGCTAATCACAATCAGCTAACCTGATAAACAGCGTTGTTTAATGAAGCTCACAATATTTCAGGGAAGGTGTCAGCCCTCAGATGAAGCCCTCCATCTGAGAGATTTCAGAGTCACATATGCAGGAAATGATAATCCTTGACAGGTATGCATCAATAAAACACAATAAGAAACACAGAAATAGAAAGCACACATAGAAATACATAGGTAATAAGCAAAAGAGCATACTGTATGTAAGAATAAGATCATTAGTGTTCCTTAAAGGCGCTCTAAGCGATGCTGGGTAACGTCTCTTCTGTTGACCTTCAAACAAAACAGAGAGCTAGCTCGCTACTTCCCTTCCCCTCCTTCCTGTGGAATTGAAACTCTCCTAAACGCGCATCGTGTCAGTGATTTGCTGGAACAGTTTGTTATGTTTTTATGGGCAAGGTTTGCCCAAGTAGCGAATGGTGAGGTGATGCTTGCTATAAGTGACAAAAAATGTTTTAACCTAAAATAGCACCTTTAATTCTACAAATTAGATTTTAAAGAGATCAGCTGGGGTGAAAGAGTTAATCTTTCATGAGTTGTTTTGCTCTTGACACTGAGGCTGCATCTTAAACACCTGTGCCTGAACAAGTCCAGTCAGTTTAGTGCCTGAGCTTCAAGGAAATGGATTCCAGAAAAACAAGCGGTTGAAACTCAAAAGATAGAGTAAGGTATTTCATTAAATGTGTGTATAATGTCCTTTGAATACACTTTTTCCAAACAAATGTTTGTAGAAATTACGAGAAAAAGAAAGGCTCATATGGCAACAGTAACAGTATATAATTTCAATGTTTACTGTCATGATATGCAAGTAAAATAAATTATGTATAATAATTTACAGTAAAATAATGGCAGCTATGGTTTTCCAGACCTTCATTGTCCAAAATGTGATGCTAATGTATAAGAAAAAACAAAAAAAGTCAAATAGCGAAAGTAATAGATCATAATGTGTGTATTTTTTTTCTTGGTGGATGGCATATCACAGTATATTCTTTCTTTTTTTATTGGTGGATGGCCATATACTGCATTCTCCATTAATAGTCATGGCCATGCATACTGCACTCTCCATTAATAGTCATGGCCATGCATACTGCATTCTCCATTAATAGTCATGGACATGCATACTGCATTCTCCATTAATAGTCATGGCCATGCATACTGCATTCTCCATTGGTATTGTTGGCTTTCTATACTGCATTCTCCATCTGTAGTGCTGGTCATATATATTGTATGTTCTATTAGAAGTGTTCGCCATATATGGTATTGTTGTGCGTTAGTGTTTACGTGAACCACAAGCAGGAGGGGAGACTGATGTCTTATGGGATGGGTCTTATAGTGGAATGGGTCACCTTCACCACCATTTCACCAGAGAGGGAATAAGATTAGTGAGCGTACAGATATCAGTACATCTGGTTTGTTTCAGTGCCAGTTGTGATCTGTTGTGTTATTTCAGTTTGTGTTGATGTTTGTTCATCTATCTGCATAGTGCACACAGCCTCTATGTGATCTTAAGCATGCAAATGAGACAACACAGAGACACATGTTTAGTTTTGTCCTGAAATACATTTTGAATGCTGTCTTGTTCTGATTGGTTTGGTCTATCCAATTTTATGCACAGGCATTTTCCCCCTGTACCAGTTGAAATTCAAATGCAAATGAATTTCTCTCAACACTCAAATTATGATGAAATTCTTGTGCATTTTCCACAAAGTCTAAACGTTCTCACAATAAAAAAAAAGATAATCAAATTGCACATTGAAAAGTTATCATGACTAATTAGAATGGTACACTCTTAATGAATGATTTGAATGAATGAATGAATTATTGACTATACAATATATTTGAAATGAAACAAATGTGGCAAGACCAATACTGCTTCTGCCTTTTTTGCGGTACTGTAGACATCCATCATGCTGCTGCCTATGTGAATTTTTGCAAATGCAAATTCCCCCTGCAATGTCTACTGAACTATATAGTTTACTAGCACTAATTGGCAGAGATCTACAGGGATGAAACATAATCTTTCATGAGTTGTTTTTCTTTTGACACTTAGGCTGCAACTTAAACAGAACAAGTCCAGCCAGTCTAATGCCTGAGCGTCAAGGAAATGGATTCCAGAAAAAACAAACAATTGAAACTCAGAACATAAGTACAGTAAGAGTAAGTTATTTTATTAAATGTGTGTATAATGTTCTATTAATTATCATGTTTCTGAACGTTGCTGCAGTTGGGATTTGACTTGCGATCAAGCTTCAGTGAAATATTGACTATATTATACATTTGAAAATACTTTTTTTTTTGCTGTACATTCGTCGTACTGCTGCCTGTGGTGCTTTTGGAAATGTTGGTACGTGTTCATCATGTTGCCCCAGGAAGTAGGCCTACCAAAATCACTCCCAAATAATAAGAGTCGTGAGCAGAGTCATATCCCTGTTTTGACCTCCCCAGCGTACTCCCCAGCACTAAGAAGGCAACCAGGGTCTCTATCCTCCTACCATGTCTACATGCTGGTAGAGATCAATCTTTCATGAGTTGTTTTGCTTTTGGCATTAAGGCTGCACCTTAAGCACCAGTAACTGAACAAGTCCAACCAGTCCACTGCCTGAACAATGGACAAGAAAATGGATTCCAGTAATACAAACGAGAGAAACTCAGAACTTATGAAGTTATTATAAAATATATTTGTACATAAAATTGTTACAAAACCTGTTATAAAGTAATAAGCCATAAAATCTAAAATAGTATATCGCCTAGTTGAATCCTTGAATTACCCTAAATCAAGAAACACTATATAACTTCAATTTGTACAGTAAAAGTATAAAGTATATATACTCTTTTGATCCTGTGAGGGAATTTTGGTCTCTGCATTTATCCCAATCCGTGAATTAGTGAAACACACTCAGCACACAGTGAACACAGTGAGGTGAAGCACACACTAATCCCGGCGCAGTGAGCTGCCTGCTACAGCGGCGCTCGGGGAGCAGTGAGGGGTTAGGTGCCTTGCTCAAGGGCACTTTAGCCGTTCCTACTGGTCGGGGTTCGAACCGGCAACCCTCCGGTTACAAGTCCGAAGCGCTAACCAGTAGGCCACAGCTGCCCCTTAAAATACTGACATGTTGCCAGAAATTCTCTGTCAAAAATGTGGTAAAAATGACATTATGGTAAAAACTGTCAAATGGAAAAAGTGAAACATCCAAAATAGTGTATCGCTGTATGTGTATGTCCTTTTTTCACATGCAGGAAATTATAATCCACATCCACACTTAAAATAACATGTTAAATGTCATCACTGGGGAGTACAGTACAGCACCCATACAACACTCAGGTCAAAGTGCCTACAGGGACTTGGGATCAAGTCCGACATGGGTCATTTCCTGATCCCACTCCCTCTCTCTCCCTCTCTCTCCTATCACTCTCTTCACTGTCTTGTCTGATGCAGTTTAAAAGCTCAAAGGGCATAAAAGTCCAAAAATAGCCCTAAAGTTATCATGACAACAATCAGAATTATTCCTTACATATATTTTCTGTTCAGTTCTAGAGAATATCTCCCACTGCTGCTTGGAGAGGAGGCTGCAGCAACTAGCTGTTTGATCATAAAGAATGGCTGATCCTGGGTCACCAACACACTCTGATGACGCAAGGTGAGTTTCTTGATCCCTCCCCATCTCATTATCCCACTCATTTCATAAATGTAAATGTAAATGTAAATGTAAATCAGGTTTCTAGGCCAAGTATACTTGCGTTTACAAGGAATTTGGTCTCTGCATTTATCCCATCCGTGAATTAGTGCACAGAGCACACAGTGAACACACAATGAGGTGAAGCACACACTAACCCGGAGCAGTGAGCTGCCATGCTACAGCAGCACTCGGGGAGAAGTGAGGGGTTAGGTGCCTTGCTCAAGGGCACTTCAGCCATTCCTACTGGTCGGGAATCGAACCGGTAAACCTTCGGTTCCAAGCCCGAAGCCCGGCTTCAAAGCCAAAAGTATGGGGGCATATTTGTCTCTAAATATAACAACACAAATGCTGTGGAGGCACCTTCTCACAATACAATGTCAATGGAGACCGAGTGACCAGTTTCCCACAGGGTAGATGTGGAATCCAGCACTTCTGTCTATGACACAATTTGAGGCATTATTTCCGCACCAATCCAATCCACACACAAATAGCTCTTAATCATGATAATTATTTTGCTTCTAGCAGTAGTGACGGTCATCATAAATTAATTATTGCATTTACCCTATGTCCTGTCTAGTATAGTATAGTATAGTATAGTATAGTATATACTGTATACTCTTTTGATCCTGTGAGGGAAATTTGGTCTCTGCATTTATCCCAATCTGTGAATTAGTGAAACACACTCAGCACACAATGAACACACAGTGAGGTGAAGCACACACTAATCCCGGCAGTGAGCTGCCTGCAACAACAGTGCGCGCTTGGGGAACAGTAAGGGGTTAGATGCCTTGCTCAAGGGCACGGTTCGAACTGGCAACCCTCCGGTTACAAGTCCGAAGCGCTAACCAGTAGGCCACGGCTACCCCCGGTTAAGTATTAGTATGTTTTAGTATTAGCCTGGGTTTTCCATGCTGCCTTACACGCGCAACATGTTGATGCATGCTTGCATGTATGTGTGCATGTGTGTGACATTATTTTATATATAAACAAACTCCACATGTGTATCACCAGATCACAGACATACAGACCCCCATCTCCAACGCCCAGCAGTGTGTCTATGAAGAGTGATGGATCCATGCATGACCCTCCAACACTAAACAGTAGACCAGCAGCACAGGATAAACCTGAGTGAGTTTTTGTTTTGTGGTGTGTGTGTGTGTGTGTGTGTGTGTGTGTGTGTGGTGCGTGTGTGTGTGTGTGTGTTTGAATGGTAATAATTGCATGTATTTATTGTGTAGTATTATAGTATATTAATACATTTCTGTTACCAGATCACAGACATACAGACCCCCATCTCCAACGCCCAGCAGTGTGTCTATGAAGAGTGATGGATCCATGCATGACCCTCCAACACTGAACAGTGGACCAGCAGCACAGGATAAACCTGAGTGAGTTTTTGCTTTGTGGTGTGTGTGTGTGTGTGTGTGTGTGTGTGGTGTGTTTGTGTGTGTGTGTGTGTGCGCAGGGCCGACGGAAGGCATGGGCAATCTGGGCAGCTGCCCAGGGCACCAAACCACCAGGGCGTCAAACCACCAGGGGCACCACAAGTAGTGTTAATTTCGTCAGACGAGACGAGAGGAAATATGTTCGTCAACGACCTTTTTTTTCATGACTAAGACGAGACGGCAGTAATGTCCTGAAATACTGACTAAGACTATCTTAAGATGAATTATTGTTGACGAAAAAAGACGAGACTAAAATGTTTTGCATGAAATAAGAACTAAGATAAAATCTCTCTTCATTTTCGTCTACAAAATGAGAAGACAGAATATCTAGCTGTTACGTTTTCAAAATATTCGAATGAGTTCATACGCTAACAGCTTTCCTGTAGGCTAGTCGTGCTGTTGCTGCAACCCTTTGGCTGCAACACTAAACTACATGGAACAAGAACACTGGAGATTTCTGCCAGAGTTACCAACTAACTACCTAAGCTTTATGCCACAATGCTACATACCCAGAAGTTGAAGCTTCTCTCATACAAATTAACATCCACCAGAATGTCCAAGTTAGCTATGGCTAAGATGGAGAGTCTGATTGTGGAATGTGTTGTGTTTGGGCGCATATCGGCATCTAGCGAGGCGGAGTAAAACATTAATACTTTGGTCTACGACAGTGTTTCTCAAACTTTTTCAGTTTCAGGACCACTTAACTAACCCTAGCAAAAAAAAAAAAAGATTAGACCTACTTCAACAGTAGCCTATAATTAGTCTACACTATAGGCCTACTCACTGAACCACCTTGCTTATTGTCTTTGCACTTTGCTTATTGTGTGGATTCATACTGTATGATTTAAACTGGCATATCTTACATAGACAGTGTTGCAGAACTGTTTTTACATACAAGTTGGTTCAATATTGCAAACAACTCATCTATATTATATTTTACCACGTCTGCTCACGGACCACTTGAGATAGCTTGCGGACAACCAGTGATTCCCGGACCACACTTTGAGAAACACTGGTCTACGAATATGACAGTGGTCCAGTCAAATCTTTTACTGTCTATGGTCAAATCCCAGCCGAGCTATAACTGTAGCTCGACTTACTGTACCTGTGCATGTAAACATACTGACTGACAAAAAATCAGAATGAGTAATTATAACAGACAAGTAGCCCTGTGGACACACAATATTGTTGGAAAATTGAGATGTGTGAAACACTATTTGACTCAAATGGTAATCAGAAATAATTTGTTATAAAAAAAGACTAAAATGTGTTGACTAAAACTGACTAAGACTAAGATACCTTTAGTTTTCTTATGACTAAAACTAGACTAAAATGACGAGACTTTTAGTCGACTAAAACTTGACTAACAAAAATGATATTTGAATGACTAAATATGACAAAGACTAAAAAGGACATTTCGTCACAAGACTAAGACTAAGACTAAATTAAAAATAGGTGACAAAATTAACACTACACCACAGCGTGGCGAGCTATAGGCTACAACATATATTGTCAAATAATGCCATAGATATTGGTTAAATAACAGTCATGAAAGAGACGTTTAAAGCCTAGAACTGCAGAATACAGAAAGATGCAAACATGTTGAAAAAGGTTTCTCCCGCATATAATGAGGGTGCTGATCTTCAGCCTGAATCGCCAGGTTGCTAGCAGTGGAACGCAGAGGGGGCGACAATGTAATAAGGTAAAATCTGAATCTCACCATGTCACCGAATCAGTGGGAACCCTGAGCTTGTTTCCCCACAATAAGGCGGTCTTATCATATGGTGAGACAGTGACACCCGAAGTGCGTTCCTAATGTCACGTTTAAATGCAGACCTAACAAACGGCGTCTTATTCAATAGGTAGTCCGATTTCTGTTTAATAACCTGTAATAATAATATGTTAGAAAGCCTTACTGCTTAATTGTAGGCTACCGTTTTTCCGTGAGGCCCGGTCACAATTGTCCCGCAACATTTTTATTACTTTTCCGTGCGGTCCAGTAGCGCTGGAAAGTATCCCACACACTGAGTCCAGAACCGATCTGCACGCTGCAGCCAGGGGCTTCGGCGAAGGTAGCACACAGTCGAATGTGGCACACAGTCAATGAACATGGGGGCGACATATTCCTATTATGGCCAGGGCGCAGGATTGCCTTCTGCCGGCCCTGTGTGTGTGTGTGTGTGTGTGTGTGTGTGTGTGTGTGTGTGTGTGTGTGTTTGAATGGTAATAATTGCATGTATTTATTGTGTAGTATTATAGTATATTAATATCTTTCTGTTACCAGATCACAGACATACAGACCCCCATCTCCAACGCCCAGCAGTGTGTCTATGAAGAGTGATGGATCCATGCATGACCCTCCAACACTGAACAGTGGACCAGCAGCACAGGATAAACCTGAGTGAGTTTTTGCTTTGTGGTTTGTGTGTGTGTGTATCTTTGTGTGTATGTGTGTGTCTGCGTGTGTTGTATGTGGTGATGTGGAGTGTGCATGTGTGTTTGTCTGTGTGTGTTTTTGGGTTTGTATGTGGTGATGTGGGTGTGTGTGTATGTGTGTGTGTGTGTGTGTGTGTGTGTGTGTGTGTGTGTGTGTGTGTGTGTGTGTGGTGTGTGTGTGTGTGTGTGTGTGTGTGGTGTGCGTGTGTGTGTGTGTGTTTGAATGGTAATAATTCCATGTATTTATTGTGTAGTATTATAGTATATTAATACATTTCTGTTACCAGATCACAGACATACAGACCCCCATCTCCAACGCCCAGCAGTGCGTCTATGAAGAGTGATGGATCCATGCATGACCCTCCAACACTGAACAGTGGACCAGCAGCACAGGATAAACCTGAGTGAGTTTTTGTTATAGTGAGAGTGTGTTTGAACATGAATTATTACATGGTGGAGAATGTGTGTGTGTGTGCACCAGAGTGAGTGTATAAATGTCTCTGATTAAGCTCTCAACTGGTTGGGTATCGATCCAATACTGCTGCTAAATTGATGGTGCCGGTGCCAAAATGGTGCCATTACAAAACAAAATGCCCAAACCAATAGTTGAAAGTTAGCATGAAATTGATTTTTTCGAGGGTGACCCCAATGAAACCCAATTCTCCCTCACTACCACCCCACACCAGTCAATGCTCCTATAGCCTATAAAGGCTGGGAGAATAGACCTCTGAAGTTTGCCTCAAAAAGGCAGCCATCTTTGCCCACATAAGGAGATCCGGTATTATCGCACCTGTTAAACTCTTTACTTGTGGGAACAAAGAAGTCTGATATGCAGACGTGCATTCCAAAGTGGATTCAGACTGGAGTTTTTGTTGCATTTTAAAACAACCACGAAAACATTCTGTGCTTGTTTATTCATCCATTTTCCTTATTCCTTGTCATGGTTTGTGTAGTTTAGAGCTTATCTGACTCCACTGCACTAATATTTATGCTAACTGACTCTGTATGTGCTTATAGTGATTTGTCGACTGTTCAGTTGATGGGTGGAGTGCATGAACAGGTACTGAGTGACAGCATCAACAAAAACACAGGTGAGGATTATAGAAATAAACAACTGAAGCTGATACTGTACATGAAACAGGGAATTGTTGTCATACTGTATCCATATTGTTATGAATTCCGTTGCGTCTACAATGAGACGAAATTAAAACGTGCACCCGCATTACTCCATTGATCTGGAGTATATATTTGTATTTATATATTTGTTTCGATTGCATGTAATATAATGGAGGTGCACCGGCTTGAGGACAGAGAACACCGTTAAAAAGGTTAAATCTTTCAGCAAACATCAATAAACAGCACAGAAATGTTTGGGACTGAGAGTTATCTGTGTGTCAACGAGGTTAAGATTAACATTAAGTTCCCTCATTTTGGTAATTCAAGTTAAACTGCCAGAACTGTCTTGAGTGTACTCATTGTAGAACTGTTTTCAATGGCCGGACTGTGTAGCTCGGTTTAGCAGGTAAACACCAGATACTCATTGCATCTTAATTTATTCTCACATGAATGTACATTCCCTACAATGTCCGTGGGAATATTTTAAACAAGTAATGTTGGCTATGTTACTTTGACGATATAAAGTTAGCCAGTTAGCAACCTAATGAAGCTATCATTGAATATTAGCTTCCAGACAGATTTGTTGTCAACATTGGGACATCGAGGGTGAATTAGGTTGTTAGCATACACTGGGCAGTTAAGTAAACACAATTCCTTCAAATAATTAAAAAAACAAGCAGAACCCCATCTGAATGTAAAATGAAAGTATAACTGCTAGCGAGTTCGCCCATTGACTTCATTGATGTCAGCATGCTTTCCCCCACATGGGGGGCGGTAACCTTTCCGAACCTGTTAACCGACTGCATCTGTACCTGTAGAGTTAGGGCCTGTCCATAGTCCTTAAAACCAACATTTTCCAACCCCGGCCGTGCCGGCGACCCGGGTTCGATTCCCGCCCTGTGGTCCTTTCCGGATCCCACCCCAACTCTCTCTCCCACTCGCTTCCTGTCATTCTCCACTGTCCTGTCTCATTAAAGGCATAAAAAGGCCAAACAAAAAAAAAATCCACAAGCTTACTTGAAATTCAAGAGGTAAGAGAAATGTCCTAGGATATGCCAGGCATTCAGAAAGTACAAGTACAAGCACACCAAGAGACTCATTAATGTAAAATGTTGGCATTAAACAATCTTTTTTTTGCTATATTCAAGCTTGTGAAAATCATGGAGAAGGGACACACACCCAAGTGGAGGTGTTTATCAAATTAAGAATAGGGTAGCTGCACACTCTTTTTCTGTTTTAGTTACTGACGTGACTTTTTATTAACTCATTGAGTGCCAAAAACGTAATATTACGTTTTTCCTTCCCATGCATTCCTCCTACCTTTCCGTGAGCTGAATTTGGTTAGAGAAAATCAGTATTCTCTTCACAGGCTCCTGCTTGACTTCTACCCTGAGTTGAAGGAGCTAAAGGATAGTGAAGAATACAACAGCTGTCAGGTTGATTGAAAACTCATGAAAACGCACAATTTGGACATTTTATCTGGACATTTAATCTTAACACTCTGCTTTTGATGGTTGCCGCTTTGGGTTGAATCAGTGACACATGCACGTCAGGTCAAAACCAGGCCATTTTCGTGGGTTTATCACTAGGTGGCAGTCTCGCCAGGTTTCGCTAGGTCACTTCCCGGAAACCCTTCATATTTCACCAAAGACGCTACATCTCCATTTCTAGAAATAAAACAGGGATTTTGATAAAAACTAGCCACTGTTTAGCTTGGGATTTCTTAGGAACAGAGGCATGTAGAAATGAACGTTTTGTACACACTGAGAGCTTAAAGTCTCACCTTTCAAACAAGCCATAGTATGTGTCCATAGCTATAACATAGAACACGCTGTGGCTCTACAAAAATCATGAACAATGATCAAGATTGCTGGCACTCTGGGCCAAAGCTTCCAAAAACAGCGCGGCATTCAATGAGTTAAAGGTGTAACATCAGTCAGAGCTCACAGCCTTTATCAAGCTTCCAACATGAGTTGCAAGAGTAAGGGATGGAGTAGGTAATGGGCCCAAATTGACAAGTAGGATTTATTTTGCGGAGAGAATGTGCAGGACTGATCGGCGGTCATATTTTACACATCTAGTTAACATAACCTTCTCTATGCCAAACAGGAACTGAGGACCTGAGGGGAGTTATAGAGAATCACAAAGCCAGTCTGAGGAGGAAGTTTGAGAACATATCTGAAGGCATCATCAAGCCAGGAGCTGAGACTCTCCTCAATAAGATCTACACAGAGCTCTATATCACAGAGGGAGAGAGTAAAGGGGTGAATAAGGAACATGAGGTCTGGCAGGTAGAGTCAGCGTCCAGATCTCAAACCACAGAAGACACGCCAATCAAGTGCAATGACATCTTCAAGCCCTTACCTGGACAGAAGAAGCACATCAGAACTGTCATGACCAAAGGTGTTGCTGGCATTGGAAAAACAGTCTCAGTGCAGAAATTCATTCTTGACTGGACAGATGGGGTAGCCAATCAGGATGTAGACTTTATGTTCCTCCTACCTTTCCGTGAGCTGAATTTGGTTAGAGAAAATCAGTATTCTCTTCACAGGCTCCTGCTTGACTTCTATCCTGAGTTGAAGGAGCTAAAGGATAGTGAAGAATACAACAGCTGTCAGGTTGTGTTAATCTTTGATGGATTGGATGAGAGTCGGTTAAAGCTGGATTTCCAGCAGACCATGCTGTTGTCTGATTTAAAACAAACATCGTCAGTGGATGTTCTGATGACAAGCCTCATTCAGGGAACTCTGTTTCCCTCTGCACTCATCTGGATAACCTCAAGACCAGCAGCAGCCAGACAAATTCCTGTTCAGTATGTCGACCTAGTAACAGAAGTACGAGGATTCAATGACCCACAGAAGGAAGAGTACTTCAGGAAGAAAATCAGTGATGGGAGTCAGGCCAACAAAATCATCTCACACATTAAGGCATCCAGGAGTCTCCACATCATGTGCCATATTCCTGTTTTCTGTTGGATTGCAGCCACTGTACTTGAGCAGTTGCTGAAACGGAACTACACCCAAGAAATCCCCAAAACTCTGACTGAGATGTTCATACACTTTCTGCTCATCCAAACCACCAGGAAGGATCAGAAGTATCGAAGTGGAGATCAAGTGAATAAAGAGAACTTTCTAGAATCCCAGAAAGACATTTTGCTTAAACTGGCAGAACTGGCTTTCAAGAATCTTGAAAATGGACATCTAATGTTTTATGATGAAGACCTGAGAGATTGTGGCATTGATGTCAGTGAAGCCTCAGAGTCTGGCATGTGTACTGAAATCTTCAAGGAAGAATCTGTGTTTGATCAGAAGAAGGTCTACTGCTTTGTGCATCTGAGCATCCAGGAGTTTCTGGCAGCTCTGTTTGTGTTTCACTCTTACATGACTGATAATGTTCAAGCACTGAAATTCTTCATCAGTGAAGAACACAGAGATGGTTCCAGCCCCTCAACTGGATCATTCTTCCGGTCAGTGATGGGCTTACATTCCCAATATTATCCCAACCCCTCAATTATATCATACCTTTGGTCAGTGCTGGGCTTAAAATCACAAGATCATCTTCATGTGTTGCTTAAGAATGCCGTGGATAAGACTTTGAAGAGGAAGAAAGGACATCTGGATCTTTTCCTTCGCTTCCTTATGGGCATCTCTATAGAGAGCAATCAGATCCTTCTGCAAGGTCTACTAAATCAAATATACAGCACCTCAAAGAGCATCAAGGAAACATGCCAGTACATTAAGCAGCTCAACAGAGAAGATCTCTCTCCAGAAAGATGCATCAATCTTTTCCACTGTTTGTTTGAAATGAATGATCAATCCATGCACAAAGAAGTTGAGAAATACTTGTCATCACCAAATAACACCAACAAACAAGAGTTGACACCTGCTCACTGTTCAGCACTGGCCCACATACTTCTGATGTCTGAGAAGGTGCTGGATGAATTTGACCTGAAGAAATACAACACATCAGATGAGGGACACAGGAGACTGATCCCAGCTGTGAGGTGCTGCAGAAAGGCACGGTGAGTTTCTGATAGAGATGGATAAACATATTAATGATCTTATGAATAAACTTTTTTTCATTATTATTGTTAATGTTGATTATTGTTAAGGGTAACATTGCAGTAACCCAGTTATGTGCAAATGAGCAACTATCTGTAAGTTAGCTGTAAAAATATTTGTTGTAATGACACAATCCCATGGCCTAACTCCTTAAAACATGCTTTGGTGAGTCTTAGCTGAATAACAATGGAGTGGAATCTATTGTGCAGCTGTTATGCACAATGAGCTAAGATCTGTGCAGAAATTACATTTTCACAGGCTGTTGCTGAACTTTACATTAGAGCGTTGTGTTGAGTGTGACAGTATACTGTAAGGCAGAAACTCAGTTTCATATATAACTGACATTACAGTTTACAGTATATGACAATACATTTCCGTATTCATTTTATTTATTTATATTAATTATTCCTTCTTGTTTCATTAATGAGACATGATTTGGTTTTCTTTTGTCATACTGTCTTACAGACTTGCTGGCTGCAAACTCACAGATAAGTCCTGTAAGATTCTAGCCAGTGTTCTACAGTCGCAAAGCTCCCTGATAGAGCTGGACTTAAGTGACAATTACCTGGGAGATTGTAAAGCTCAGCTTCTTTCTAAAGGACTGTCTAGTCCCAACTGCAAACTGCAGACATTACGGTTGGTATTTCACATTTCTTTATGCATTTCCTGACAGTTTAAGAGAGCCATGTCAGCATAACAGTCAAGCAGTATGCCTACATCACTGTACTGTGGTGTCTTATTTTTGAGTAGCCAGGCTGACACTAAATAAGAATTGCTTTGGATTCTCTAAGTTCACTTTCAGTTTACAAAGGGTGCAACCAGCGGAAAAACTGTAAACTTAAGTCAGCAAGTATGTACTGTATCTCCATCAGCACAGCCATATATTGTGTTCAGAAGCAGTAACTGTCCTCCTCTTTTAAATCATGCTTTGGTGAATCATAGCTGAACTAGATTACCAACAATGGAATCCGTTGTACACCTGTTGTGCACATGAATGAGCTCAGATCTGTGTTTTCACAGGATGTTGCTGAACAATAAATTAGATTGAGATAACTGTGAGGAGTGTGGGAGCAAATTGTAGAGTAGAAGCTCTTTTTATAATGATACTTTATAATTACAGTATTCATCCATTTTATTTAGGGAGACTTTGTAAAGACTATCCCTCCTTTGTCATTAATGAGTAATAATTTGTAATATAATAATATTTTTTATCACAATGCCTTATAGACTTGGAGGCTGCAAACTCACATATAAGTCAAGTGAGCTTTTGGCTTCCTTTCTGCAATCACCAAACTCCCTGATAGAGCTGGACCTGAGTTACAATGACCTGAGAGATTCTGGAATTCAACTTCTTTCGAAAGGACTATCTAGTCCTCACTGCAAACTACAGACATTAAGGTCGGTGATTGGCATTTCTGTATGACCATGAATTTCTTGATAGTTTACATAGTGTATATTACACTCGTAAGTACAGCAATCAGCCTTCTCATAAACAAATCCAATTGTTTATCAAAGAAAATACACATTTATGTTTTCTAATACTGATGTCATCAGGATAGCCATTGACAATCTACATCAGTGGTTCTTAAACTGGGGGTTGAAGAAAATAAGTGATGTGGTCGAGAAATGATCAACATGTTTAAAAACTCAGATATTCAGTTGCCAAAGATATAGGTGTACATGTACAATTCAGTGGGCGCAGTCGGTTCATATGATCAAGAAGGGCAGCACCCTACTTAAAAAAACATCCACCCCAAAAAATAGTTCCTCCTCATTAGATAATTGTTGAATGTCAATTCATACTTATGTAACCCACCCAAGGTCACTAACAATACTATTCCCCCTTTCAAGTTCACCATTAAATGAATGAACGGAGGGAGGAGACTTTACAAAAAAAAAAAATATAACTTAAGTAAGTTGCTATGTAAGTTAATGAGAAGTTACAACCTTGCACAGGGTAAACACCAGCCAGTATGAAATGGTAGAATAAAATAAATATTCAGATACATACATTGCAAGTAAACAAGTAATTAATAAAGAAAGAAATTACAGCTAAGGGCGAGGATTATCATGGGTCTTCCCCAGAGGAATTACACGACTTGGCCACTAGTGTAAAGGAGAATCACACAGAGAAACACTACACACAAAGCAGAAGCCAGGTCACAGTGGCAATTCACTACATATCAAGCATAAGCCATAACATCTTGGCACTGCAAATCAATAGGCTACTCACTATCACCAGAGACTTTATAATGAGGAGACAGCGAGTGGAGGACTTGCCTAAAAGGACTTTGCTATCACTCCCAAAGGCAAGAGAAACCTCACACACGAAAGAGGTGAAAGGTCTATGACCCCCACCCTCCAAGATAACCCTTGGCAATGGCTGACATAAGCAAAGAGAAAAACCTCACCAAATAGTCACACACAGATGTACACAGGGACAGTACAGGAACAGAATGAAATAACAACAGCCATCTCATATGTGGAGGAACACCTTAGATCAACATAAGGACATCAGAGACTTATAAAAATGAATATCTTCTGATTCCAATACTCTCAAACCCTACTGCCAGTAATTCACTGGCATTTAACGAGGACATATTTTAGATTGTATGCAGCCTTTTTGACACAGGAGCACCAGTTATACATTGGATGAGTGCTAGTTATCCTCTGGAAAATAATAAATCAGTTGTTGTTCTGCCTCTTCCTCCAATGCATTTTCAAAAGCTCTTCAATCATGTAGGGGTATATACCATTACAGTATATGCCATTACATTAGAGTATTCATTCATTATATTTCTGAATAGGGAGAATTGGTAAATATTAGCCCTTTTTCATCATAAATGAGTAATAAATTGTATTTTGTCACGCTTTCTTACAGACTTGCTGCCTGCAAAGTCACTAACAAGTCCTGTGAGCCTGTGGCCTCAGTTCTGCTGTCTGTAAACTCCCTAATAAAACTGGACCTGAGTGAAAATGACCTGGGAGATTCTGGAGTTCTGCTTCTTTCTAAAGGACTGTCTAGTCACGACTGCAAACTGCAGAAATTAGGGTTGGTGTTTGACATTTCTTAATTGCCATATGTCTTGTCCCATTAGACTGTCTGCTTGTAGTGATACACTTTGACTTATTTTAAGGAGTCTCATTAAGACAGATTGACTTAACACACTGGCAGACAAATTTGCTTGTTTTTTTAAATAAATTCAATTTCAGAATGAGAAAGAAATCAAACTCTTTTTAAATAAAGTCAAATGATTTGATGAGAAAGTGCTTGGTAAGGCTCTTTACTGAAAACAATACCAGCTAGATTTCTTGATCTTGATATAAGATTAATATAAGATTAATATGACTTAGTTAGATTTTATTAGATAAACAGTTTTTGCAGTGCATGCTTATTTCAAGACATGACATGTGCCCTGAATTAAAATAATGTGGTATCTGTGGACAGCCCAGGCTCCAAAACAGCAGTAAAAACAACCTGGTCCAGCCTGGACCATAAAAACATAATAAACTGTTCCAGCCAATCACTGATGAGATGCGTGTTTACACAGTGGGTCCCAGTTAAGTTTGGACGGGATCCTTCATGAATCACGCACCCCATTTTCTCAGCAGAAATGGCACAAACTGCAGTTGACACAAACAACCACAAGGTGTCACTTGGGAGTTCTGCCACTACTATTTTGATGCGACTTGACTTACTGCTTCCATGGCCTTGGCGGGGGCACAGGAACTTAAATTGATCACGGTAGTTTAAGCTTACACTTGACAAAACATTCTAATAAGAAAATGTAGATGCAATTGTTGTAAAATGATGCAGCTCCTTTAAAAAGCACCGTCTTAGGGATGGAGAGAGAGAAAGAGAGGGATATGTGTGTTAGAACTTAGATGCGTGTGGAAAAAGTAGACGTGCTGTTGAGACTGGAGCTAGTCATATTCAAAATAATGCAAAAAATAAATCCACAGATAAAACCAATTATCCTCATTCATTGCAACCTCAGCATGCCTGCTTGCCGACGTTTAAACAAAAACGATATCAAGCACCTTTTGCGTTTGAACAGCTGGACAAATTATTTAGCTAATTGATTATAGCCTGTACACCAGCAATTGTTGAACATTTACCTGTACAAGTACATTGACAGTAGCCCAGCCTAACAGCATGTTGTAGGCTATAGGCCTACTGTAGAAATCTCACTTAAATTGCAACCGCAACATGCCTGCTTGCCGACATTCAAACGACAACGAAAAAGATATCAAAGCAACAAGAGGGTTGAGCTGAATGACACTGAGGTTTAGACACTGAGTTTTTGAAGTTAAGAAATATTTTCGTATAAAAAAATGGCATTCTTCAATCTCCTTCACTGACGCCTATGGAAAAGGCTTAACGTCCCAAAACAACGATCAATGATCATCAAATTTCTCTCTCATATTGCTCCTCATAACCATCTATAAAAAAGTGTTTTTTTTTTTCTTTTTGAGCACGTCCGAATTCCAGGACATAACGCACGCACGCAAAACGGCCTATGATTTCATTGCTGAGTTTGCGGCAAAGCAAGAAAATGTTTTTTTTTTCCTGAGTCAGGATATGGTGAGTCAGTGCCATCTATTTGTCCAATGTTAGCCTACAGACCAGTAGCCTACATCTTATCAATAGTTTGAATGTCGTGTGTGTTTCTGCTCATTGACAAATACCGTTCAGCACAATGATTCATGCCCAATTAATTCCCCCTGTTAAAGTGTTCGCCTTTGTTACACTATTTGGTTTCGTGATGTAGCCTATGATAAACACCA
Organism: Alosa alosa; assembly: GCF_017589495.1. Taxonomy (NCBI): domain Eukaryota; kingdom Metazoa; phylum Chordata; class Actinopteri; order Clupeiformes; family Clupeidae; genus Alosa; species Alosa alosa. Next base: position 10,620,245 of record NC_063195.1, read on the forward strand.
TATGGCCAAATATGTGACTCAGCTAATGTTATAGGCTATACAATTGAATTTCCCCTCTTAAATACAAGCTGATGTAGCTTATTAGACTAGGCTACTATTAAAATACACCGACGATAGCCTTGGCTATGTGTAAAGTAAGCTATCGCATGATTTCATGCACGTAAGTGAAAAGGGCCTTGCATCTGTCAAGTTCAAGACAGGGCCTCGCATCCCCTTTGCGACGGCCCTGCAGCTCCTCCCTAAGACAGCGAGGAAAAAAAAGTTAAAATACGCGATAAACCTGGGAAAAGTTGACAGGTTTGTTTTAGGGTCCGGTGATTATTTGTGAAATTGTGCAAACGACAGCCTTTTCAAGGCATTTCAAGGAAGGAGTCGTAGCATGCAAGCTACCAAATTGACCCAGTAGCCTAAGGCATCAATAAATTGTTGGGACTGGGGAGGGTCATGCGTTTCTTCATATACTTTTTATACATTTTTCATCACTTTGGAGGGTCATAGAAAAAAGATTTGCTGGCGAGGGAAGGTCACGTCTTTTTTGACTAACCCTCCCAAAACTCCTCCGGTAGCCCCTTAAATAAATAACGAACAGTCCCTAATTGATTAATAGCCTGTAGGCCTACACCAGCAATTGTTGAACATTGACCTGTAGAGGACATTGACAGTAGCCCAGCCTAACAAGCAAATGTTGCAAAAGACATCAAAAGACGCAATTAATCAGAAATAAATAATGTAATCTGCATCGCTTTATTTAACAAACTGCAAGCAACAAGAGGATTGAGTTGAGGCCAAACCCAAGAGCAGAGCTTATCTGTTAAGGCAGTCGATAGGATATAGGACGATAGAAGATGCTTTCTGAATAGCATAGCGAAGACGGCTCATCCTAGCCTGACGAGCCAGACCCACATTAAAATGTAGGGTCTGGGCACTCGCCGTTCGCAGTGCTCAGTCCGAGGGGCGGGATAATCAGTTGTCTTTCAAATTCCCTCTGCACGCAATAGGACAGCGGCAGCGCTATGAGTCGTTTACCACCAGCGGAGCTAGTTAGCTAGTTCAAACGTTTGCCAACTTAATAAAAGCTTAACTCGTGTCACACTGTTCGCCAACAGCAACATCCATCTTATTTGTTTTCAAGTAGCAGGGAATTCAGGCCAAACCGTTGCAACTCTGCCATCAAGCCCACCTAACGACTCTATACACGATTTCATTGGCCTGATTGAGTTTCGATTTCTGGAGCTCACAAGCCAACGGAGAGTTGCTAGACTAGCCCTGGCAGCAAATGTAATTTGCTGCCGCTAGGGGCGCGTCTAGATTTCTAGGCTAGGCTCATCCCATACCCACCCCCCACTTCCTGTAGCCTACCATTATGAAGGCCTGTAGCCTAAAACGACTCGTTGCCGTTTTGGGACATTAAGCTTTTTCATGTTAAGCCCCCCTCCCCCATCCCCTTCTATCACAAGCAGTGGGGGAGCGCGGGGCACAAAGCAACACTTTTTGGCTTTGGCTAAATATTTCTAAAATCATTTGAGTTTCACTAGTCACATGTTTTAACAAGCAACACTTGTTATTGAACTAGATAACAGACGTGTGTCGAAAATTGACTTTATTTTCCATACAGAGAAATAACATATGCAGAGTCTAACCAAGGTCAATCTTGGCAAAAAAAAAGCCCTCAAACCTGAAAACATGAGGCAAAACTGTAAAACATCACAAAACGAACTGAACTAACACGCGCATATTTTGTATTGCAATCAATATTTTGTATTGCAGCCTACAGTTGTAACACCGCGTTACAACTAACCCCGCTGGGTCACGTTTCTTAAGATAAGTACTGTAGCCTACACTGGTTGATGTGGCACAGCCTTGAGTGACCGAATTAATTTTCCTTTGTCATCTGAATGCTGTCATTTTGTTAACATTACTGTTAAGGAGATGCTGTAGGCAAAGGCTATATTTCAACCTTGTTAGTGTAGTAAAAAAATCAGAACTATTCACAAGGTTTTTGGGCAGCATATTTATGTTCTGTTAGCAAGCAAACTTCTCATGACTGCCGACAAAGTAGCCTACTGCCAGCTGACGAAGCTCTCATTTTAAAACATTACTGAGAGACAGGCACTGTACAATCAAGAAATCTTGCCACTGAATCCAAAACTATGTTTAACATTATGTACAAAGCTTATAGGCTACAGTGGACTAGCATGTTGCAGTGGCTGCTAAAAACACAGAAAAACAACACATTGAAAACTCGGCCAATCACAGCCCTTGCTGTCAAACGCTCCGTCCGGTTCGACCGCGGAACGCCACAGCGGACTATGCTGCCCCCAAGCGGCTGCAGTTGTACTTACATTTCACCCAGCTGCGTGAATCACCTTGATCGTGAATGAAGTGTCAATTTTTAACTGGGACCCACTGTATATGTTTTGAACGTCAACAGAAGTGACATTACCCAACATTGCTTTAGCACCTTTAACTTGTGTAACTGTCTTCAATACAGAATTGAATCTTGTTATATCAATTTCAGGATTTATTTTTACTTATTGAGACTGAACTGTGTGATATGATTTGGCTTATTTCAAGATATTCCATCTTGTGTAGTCTTGCTTATATATTTTGGAAATAATACTTATTACCAGGCGTCCTAACAATTAATCAATTAGAGGTGAAGATGAGCAGGCCAAGGTGACGAGGATGCCTTGGCCTGGTGTCCAGGGTGTCTTTAAAAGGCACCCTGATCCATTGTGGGTTAGAGAGTGGGGTATAGGGTTGTTGGTGGCAGCAGCAGATGTGAGTCTTGGTTTTGTTAGGTGTGAGTTAGATGTGAGTCTTGGTTTTCTCTACTGACATATTCAGGGGTTTTCTCATTATTTGGTTTGTTATGTTAGACACTCTACATAAATTATTCTTAATCTTATCCACGGTGTGGTGTGTGCCTTTGTTTTTTGTCTCGTCCTCGATGTTATAAACACATAGGTTCATTTACACATTAAAATACTAAGTGTAATTGAGTGCTGTCCTGAATAATGTTATGTTTTCCGATCTAATGGGGATTCTCTAATAAGAGGTCTATTTTTGTAAAATCACACCTCTGCTTAGTAAAATTGAAATGGGTAAACCTGGAAAATCCCGAATCAAAACACAGACTTAATTTATGCACACATGTTACTGGTGAATGCAGCTCTTGGATTAAGCCTTCCCGATCTCTCTCTCTCTCTCTCACTCTCTCTCTCTCTCTCAGACTCTCAGGTTGTCTCATCTCTTTAAAAGGTTGTGGTTTTCTGGCTTCAGCTCTGACGTCAAACTCCTCCCATCTAAAGGAGCTGGATTTGAGCTACAATCATCCTGAAGAATCAGGACTGAAGCTGTTATCTGCTAGACTGGATGAGCTTCACTGTAAACTGAAGACACTTAAGTATGAACAGAAAATCAGCACAATCTGTCACAGAATGATTACACATATATAATGTAATTGATTTGACTAGCTTGTAGATTCTCCCTTCTGATCGGGATGAATGAAACATACATTTTCTCAGTCAGCTTACATTTTGAATCATAGCCTACTTCTTGTAACCATTGTGGTACTGAAAGAAATACATTTAGAAAAAAGAACGTTTGTGAACCCTTTTGTTTTGTTGCCAGGTGTCGGTTTATCCTTGTCATGACAGGATAAAATATTGTGTCTAATGTGCAAAATAGATAACAAAGTGGGATTAATTGAATGATGTAGGACATAGTCCATATCAAAAAAAGTTTAGAGCTCTGGGTTTCACCTCCACAGTCTTTAAAAAAAACAGACCAGGCCTTTATTTATCCAAACCTGTAGGGGGTAAAAGAGACAGCCCAGGAAACAATTTTCGGTTCGGGGAACATTCTGCAAATGTTTGCGAAAGGATGCAGGAATGTTCACTGCTCGTTCACTGCAAACGTTCCCTAACGGTCATTCAAGAAAGTTTTCTTGAGAGTGCCATAACGTTCCTTCATCGTTAAATCTTTGGTTCCGGGAACGTTTGTGGAACATTCTTTCAACCATGTTTAAAACTTAAAAATCAAAGCTTTCTAATCGGGCACTGAGTATGATTTCATTTGGGAGATATATCAACTTACGATAGAACAGAGTTCAAGTGCACAAATCAAGTACACTCACTCCGTTAGGAGGCAACTCTCTCAGATCGCACTAGGCTACTTATCTTACCTCCACAGTAGATCTACTTTAGCAACTGTGGGCTCAATTAGTGTGTAAGCTTTCGTTCAACTGACGCTGGCGCTGCCATCTGACTGTGATCATCCAGAACTGTAAAATTATAAAATGATTCCACTTATGAGCCTATCACCAACAAAGTTCGAATTAATCATAGATACAGTAAGTGACATTTTTTATGCTACCTAGGCCTAGTATGTAATTTTGTGTGGGAACGAGTGAAAACAATTCCTTACGCAAGTGCATGTGTCATTTATTAAAATGGTAGGAAAACTGAATCACAGATGGCGCTGTCCATCAACAAAAAGCGGCATGGAGTTAAAACATAATTTAAAGGGGAACTTGGTAACTATTTCAACTTAATAAACCTGTTTAGAAATCATTTGGATGACCTGTTCCGGTGTTTGTACCCTTTTTTGCAGAAAATGTCAATAAAAAGCATAATCAAAAAATAAAAAGTCAATTATGAGATAAAAAGTCAATTGTTAGATTAAAAAGTCATAATTATGAGATATAAAGTCAAAATTACGAGATAGAAAGTAGGCCAGCCTAATAAGTAAACACCAGCCAAAATCACATTGGCTTGAGTCTGATGCAAAAATGGAGTATATTGAGGAGTACTTTAAATGTCTGGTCAGTGTCATAGTGTCATGGGTACCGATGGATTAAATGCCATGCATTCAGTGTCAGATGTCGATAGGTTCACATTATATGCATTCAGAGCCAGGCCAGTGAGCAGTGACTTTCCATGACTTTCCTTTCCAGTTCTTCATATGTGAAAATGTTGACTTTATATTTCATAATTATGAAATTTTATCTCATAATTTTGACTTTTCTATCTCATAATTTTGACTTTTTATTATTTATTTTTTTAACTGGTGGAAATGCGCTTCCATAGAAGCTTCCATTGCTATTGTTCTCCTATTGTTGATACAGCGTTTGCACTTCTAATGTTTGTGTGTGTGTTTGTGTGTGTGTGTGTCACAGGACTGACCACTGTGCAGATATCAGATTGAAACCAGGATTACGGAAATGTAAGTCTATATGGTTGTTTCTCTTGATGTGTTTGAAGAGATGCCTTCAATATGGACAGCATATGATTAGATAATCAAAATTAACATCAAAACTTCAATGTACACATAAGAAAGCAATGTAGCATCTAGTGTTATACAATTCATAGCATGATGTACTGTGTGTGTGTGTGTGTGTGTGTGTATGTGCACACACATGTATTTTCATTTTAGATTATATTCCACTTTATTATCTCTATACAGAGTACAAATACAGAGCCTGTGAAGTGCAAAAGAACATAATTATGTGCAGAAATAATATGCAGTTATATAGACTTAGCAGGTGTTATAACATGCAGTACAGTATATTCAGTTGGGTGGATGTACAATATACAGTAAAGTATGTGCAGTATGTAAACTACAGTATGTACAATATACAGCATGTTAGACAGTGTGAATCAGAGCAATGTGAACGGTTCAGCCTGTTAAAGAGTGCCAATAGAAGTAGGAATAAGAGTGCAGGCATTTATCTCCAGCAGGGTTGATTACTGCAATGGACTGTTCACAGGCCTTCCTAAAAAGACTATCAAACAGCTTCAGGTGATACAAAATGCAGCAGCTAGGATCCTAACAAAAACTAAAAGAACTGACCACATTACTCCAATTCTTAAGTCCTTGCACTGGCTTCCAGGAAGTCACAGAATTGACTTTAAAGCACTATTGCTTGTTTACAAATCAGTAAATGGAGCAGGACCTAAATACTTGTCAGACATGCTTCAGCAGTACACACCTTCTCATCCTCTCAAGTCCCAGGTGAAAAACCTGTTAGTAAAACTTACTGTTAGAAATAAACATGGTGAAGCAGCTTTTAGCTACTATTCGGCTCAGCTCTGGAACCAACTTTCGGATGACATCAAAAAGGCCCCAACTGTAGCCAGTTTTAAATCTAGACTTAAGACCAAACTGTTCTCAGATGCTTTCTGCTAACTGCGCCAAGTTACAAATTCTGAATCTGCATTGATAATTATTCTACCTTGTCTTTTATTACTTTTTTACTACTTTTGCCTTTGTTTTTGTTTTATGTTTTCTATTTATTTATGATCTTTACCTTTTGAACTATTCTTTGACTATATTGCCCTTCTATGCTTTTATTTGTTATTACTGTTTGGTTTTGTTTATCTAAAGCACATTGAATGACCTCTGTGTATGAAATGCGCTATATAAATAAACTTGACTTGACTTGACAGGGCCAGTGGATAGAGTGCAACATTAATGCTGAGATATTGAGTTCAGCACACAACCTCAGGGAAAGAGCTCTTCCTGGAGTTCAGCAAGGCAGTTTTATTTAGGGACCGTTCGTTATTTATAAACGGGGTCACCAGAGGAAAATAGGGGAGGGTCATGTCTTTTTATTCTTTGTTGAGGGGAGGGTCACCTAACTTTTTTTTGTCTAGGAGGGGGGGTTTTCCAAGGTGGCGCCCGCTTGTATAGCCTATATGTGTGAACGGTACTGTGTTTCTAAACTATATCTTTTAAAATAAACTGTCTGTACACTTACAAAGTTCACAATGCCTCCGTTTACATGTAGGGACCCTCATTATGTTACCGTCGAAGTGTGGTGCTATTTTGAGCCTTGGTAGTGGTATAGAAATAGAGATTTCTTTTTACTTTACTCTGTGCCCCTAAGACTAGCGTTATAAGCGTTATTGGGGCAGCCGTGGCCTACTGGTTAGCGCTTGTATTAGCTGTGGCCTACTGGTTAGCGCTTGTATTAGCCGTGGCCTACTGATTAGCCTACTGGTTAGCGCTTGTATTAGCTGTGGCCTACTGGTTAGCGCTTGTATTAGCTGTGGCCTACTGGTTAGCGCTTGTATTAGCTGTGGCCTACTGGTTAGCGCTTGTATTAGCTGTGGCCTACTGGTTAGCGCTTGTATTAGCTGTGGCCTACTGGTTAGCGCTTGTATTAGCTGTGGCCTACTGGTTAGCGCTTGTATTAGCTGTGGCCTACTGGTTAGCGCTTGTATTAGCTGTGGCCTACTGGTTAGCGCTTGTATTAGCTGTGGCCTACTGGTTAGCGCTTGTATTAGCTGTGGCCTACTGGTTAGCGCTTGTATTAGCTGTGGCCTACTGGTTAGCGCTTGTATTAGCTGTGGCCTACTGGTTAGCGCTTGTATTAGCTGTGGCCTACTGGTTAGCGCTTGTATTAGCTGTGGCCTACTGGTTAGCGCTTGTATTAGCTGTGGCCTACTGGTTAGCGCTTGTATTAGCTGTGGCCTACTGGTTAGCGCTTGTATTAGCTGTGGCCTACTGGTTAGCGCTTGTATTAGCTGTGGCCTACTGGTTAGCGCTTGTATTAGCTGTGGCCTACTGGTTAGCGCTTGTATTAGCTGTGGCCTACTGGTTAGCGCTTGTATTAGCTGTGGCCTACTGGTTAGCGCTTGTATTAGCTGTGGCCTACTGGTTAGCGCTTGTATTAGCTGTGGCCTACTGGTTAGCGCTTGTATTAGCTGTGGCCTACTGGTTAGCGCTTGTATTAGCTGTGGCCTACTGGTTAGCGCTTGTATTAGCTGTGGCCTACTGGTTAGCGCTTGTATTAGCTGTGGCCTACTGGTTAGCGCTTGTATTAGCTGTGGCCTACTGGTTAGCGCTTGTATTAGCTGTGGCCTACTGGTTAGCGCTTGTATTAGCTGTGGCCTACTGGTTAGCGCTTGTATTAGCTGTGGCCTACTGGTTAGCGCTTGTATTAGCTGTGGCCTACTGGTTAGCGCTTGTATTAGCTGTGGCCTACTGGTTAGCGCTTGTATTAGCTGTGGCCTACTGGTTAGCGCTTGTATTAGCTGTGGCCTACTGGTTAGCGCTTGTATTAGCTGTGGCCTACTGGTTAGCGCTTGTATTAGCTGTGGCCTACTGGTTAGCGCTTGTATTAGCTGTGGCCTACTGGTTAGCGCTTGTATTAGCTGTGGCCTACTGGTTAGCGCTTGTATTAGCTGTGGCCTACTGGTTAGCGCTTGTATTAGCTGTGGCCTACTGGTTAGCGCTTGTATTAGCTGTGGCCTACTGGTTAGCGCTTGTATTAGCTGTGGCCTACTGGTTAGCGCTTGTATTAGCTGTGGCCTACTGGTTAGCGCTTGTATTAGCTGTGGCCTACTGGTTAGCGCTTGTATTAGCTGTGGCCTACTGGTTAGCGCTTGTATTAGCTGTGGCCTACTGGTTAGCGCTTGTATTAGCTGTGGCCTACTGGTTAGCGCTTGTATTAGCTGTGGCCTACTGGTTAGCGCTTGTATTAGCTGTGGCGAAAGGAAAGGAAAATAACAAGGTAAAACTCAACTTGGTGGTTATGTTAAGTTCCTCCCGATCCTGGGGCACAGGCCGCTCCCAAAAAAAGTTAAAGGTGAGTCTTCCAGGGAAATTTAATAACCTATACTCACTAAAAACGGGCAGGAAAATTTACAACGGCTAAACTCATAAAATAAAATATCAAAACAATTACCAAAGTGCTTAGATCATAAATCAACAAAGTTTAACCAAGAAAAATAGTAAACTAAGAATGCCAGCCAGCGTCTGTCAGGAGTGAGGACGAGAGGGAGCCATCTTGGAAATGGGCCAGCTTTTATACTAGTGGTCCGGCCCCTATTTATTTATTGTTCTCAGTATAGAGACTTACTTAGTTGTTTCTTGTGAAATCATTTGACTTAATTTAAGAAGAGTTTGACTCCTTTTAAGAAGTCTCATCCAGAAAACAAGCAAATTTGTCTGCCAGTGCGTTAGGTAAATTTGTCTTGATAATATTCCTTAAAATAAGTCAAGGTCCTCCTAAATTAAGTCAAAATGATCTTTCGAGAGAGTGCTTAATAACACTTGGTTAGATTTTATTTTTTGCAGTGTGGGGTATGGTATGATGTACTGAAGTGTGTGTGTGTGTGTGTGTGTGTGTGTGTGTGTGTGTATAGCGGTGGGGTATGGTATGATGTACTGAAGTATGTGTGTTGAGGAAGTTATAGGATAATGTACTGGAATGTTTATAGGTGTGTGTCAGTTATTGCATGATGTGTAGGAATGTGCGTGTTTGTGTGTGTGGTGAATTTGTATGTTCATGTATAGTGCTGGTATATAGCATAATATACTAAAGTGTGTGTGTGTATATATATACATGTTGAGGGAATTATGGGATTTTGTGCTAGGATGTGTGTGTCTCCCTCCCCATATTCTGATGAGGATGTTCTCTCCTCTCCTCTTGTCTGCAGATGCCTATGAGCTCACACTGGACCCAAACACAGCACACACAGGTCTCTCACTCTTTGAGGGGAACAGAAAGGTGACATGGGTGAGAGAGGACCAGCCGTATCCTGACCATCCAGAGAGATTTAACTGGTGGTATCAGGTGTTGTGTAGAGAGGGCCTGTCTGGACGCTGCTACTGGGAGGCTGAGTGCAGTGGGTATGGGGCTCATGTAGCTGTGGCCTATAAAAGCATCAAGAGGAAAGGGGAGGGTGATGATGTCAGAATAGGACGGAATGCCAAGTCCTGGAGTCTGTGGTGCTCTCTTGACAGTTACTCTGTCTGGCACAACTATAAAAACACTACCATACCTGCCCCCTCCTCCCGCTCCAGAAGAGTAGGAGTGTACCTGGACTGGCCGGCCGGCACTCTGTCCTTCTACAGCGTCTCCTCTGACACACTCACCCATCTGCACACGTTCCACTCCACATTCACTGAGCCCCTCTATGCAGGGTTTTGGGTTTATTCTGACTCCTCAATATCCCTGTGCCAGATCCAACAGATACACTATATTGCCAAAAGTATTGGCTCACCTGCTTTGACTCGCACATGAACTTAAGTGACATCCCATTCTTAATCCATAGGGTTTAATATGATATGATGTCGGTCCACCCTTTGTAACAGCTTCAACTCTTGTGAGAAGGCTTTTCACAAGGTTTAGGTATTTTTAGGTACAAGGTATTTGTGAGTTCACACACTAATGTTAGACAAGGATACTGGCTCTCAGTCTCCACTCTAACTCATCCCAAAGGTGTTCGATTGGGTTGAGGTCAGGACTCATAGCTTAACCATAGTTCACATTGTAACCTGATAATTTAAATTAAATGTTATTGAACCGTTAATTCAATATTTACATGTGTAGGCTAGGTCTACACCTCTGCCAACTGTCTTGCCATGTCTTGAATGAAACATCAAACGTATCAAATCTTGGGGGCCAGGTAAGCCGTGAAGCATAGGCTACACCCGATGCGCACTCCGTTTCGGGGGAAAAGAAGGATGGGTTTGTCGGCCGAATTCAAAGGCGCCCGTCTCCAGTAGACAGCACTAGTCACGCCACTATGACGCAACCGGTCTACGAATCTGGCCTTAGAACCATATAGCCCCTGAAATGAGACACCCTGAATGCTTCAGTATTAGAGATTTTGGACAATTCCATGCTCCCAACTTGTGGGAACAGTTTCGGGACGCCTTCCTGTTCCAACATGACTGTGCACCAGCGCACAAAGCAAGGTCCATAAAGACATGGATGACAGAGTTTGGTGTGGATGAACTTGACTGGCCTGCACAGTAGCCGATTTCCGTATAAAACTTAGAACCACTTCCTAAATAAATCTGATCAAACATGGGCATAGATACAGATGGTTAAGAGGTTCGGAAAGGTTACCACCATGCTAACATGCTAACATGTTAAACATGAAAGCATGCTAACATCACACAAGTCAATTGGCAAACTCGCTAACAGTTAGACTTTATACATTCGTTTTACATTCAGGTGGAGTTCTGCTTGTTTCTGAATACAATGATTGAAAGAATTGTGTTTACTAGTTTTGTGTTTACTATTAGTATATATTATATACTTTAATTACTCTTTCTGCTGTTAAAGAATGTGTTTGTGTTGTATGCATGCTGCTGCTGAGACCTTGAATTTCCCCTGGGGATCAATAAAGTATCTATCTATCTATCTATCTATCTATCTATCTACTTAACTGTTCAGTGTACGCTAACAACCTAATTCACCCAATGTTGACGACAAATTTCTCTGGAAGCTACTGTATATTCATTCGATGGTAGCGTTATTAGGTTGCTAACTGGCTAACTTTATATCGTCAGTGTAACAAAACCAACTGGTACACATAACTTGTTAAAACTATTCCCATGGACATTGTAGCGTTTGCTAAATTAATCAATGTAAACACGCTAAATGATGGGAAAAGGAGCAGCTGAAAAAAAACACCTCAATCCTTTTAGTTTGGAAGGACTTAATTGCGTAGCCTAGTTTATATTATTGTAGCCCATACATTAAATGTAGCTAACATGTTTAGATGATCTGAGGTGTTGAAAGGATGGTTTTCACAAACATGAGTTTGAAAGATCAGTAGGCCTAACTCGGGCTCATGGCATAACAGAGCCATTCTTTTGGGCTAGACCAGGGGTCTCCAACCTTTTCAGGAATGAGAGCTACCTGAAGGACCTGATATCATATGGAGGGCTACTCATTTGAAACAAAACCTCATCCCTTTTTTGCGAGGGTAATCCTCCTAAATAATAGGTCTATGTGTTTTTTTTTTACTTTTAAATGACATGTATCGATATTAGTATAGAGTATAGAGTCTTTATTGTCCTATAAGGATATTCTTTTTCACACATATCATTGTTACATTCCATGCAGGATGTACACAGCCTCATACATAGAACATAACATATAACCCCCCATTCCCTCCCTCCTCAACACCATACAAGCAAAAAGGTGGACAGTGCAGACAACATAAAACACAAAAGAATAGGGGGAATGGGTAATTGTCACAGGAGTTTGTTTAGTGCAGTGATTGCTGAGGGTATAAAACTTTTCTTAAAGTGCGCTTTTTTCCAGTCCAGGGCTCTGTATCTGCGGCCAGATGGGAGTAGGTTGAAGAACCGGTTCAGGGGATGGTCAGGGCTGCTCACTATGGTGCGTGCAAGGTGTGTGGTGGCTGTGTCATTTGCATCAGTGAGGCTGGGGGTGGGAAGCTGTATTATCTTGTATGCTAAGTGTGAGATTTTAATGAGTTTGTTCTTGCTGGTGACATTTAGTATGGTGAAGAAACAGGGGGAGCAATAGAGTAGAAGGGGTTGGATGATGCTTTTGTAGAGTAGCAGAAGGAGATGGGGGGCAACATACAGTGATCTTAGTTTCATGTATTGCATACAGTCTCTGTTGTGCACGTTTCTGTGTAATGGTGACATGTTCATTGAAGTTAAGCTTATTGTCAATGGTGAGACCAAGATATTTGAAAGTGCTGACCTGTGCAACTGGTTGGCCATGAATGGTGATGTGAGTGAGTCCAGGGGGTGATTTTGATGCATGAATGACCAGTTCTTTTGTCTTGTCAATGTTGAGTTGGAGGTAGTTATCAGAGCACCACAGTGCAAAATCTGTGATGGACTGGTGGTAGGCTGTGATGGAACTGTTGTCTGTAAGTAGTCCTACTATGGCTGTGTCATCTGCATATTTGTAGTAAGTGGTGTTGGGTAGTGAACTCTGGCAGTCATTTGTGTAAAGTGTGTACAGGAAGGGACTGAGTATGCAACCTTGGGGGGTTCCAGTGTAGGTGATGATGTCGTTGTCCCTATTTTCACTGTCTGTGGCCTGTTGCTGAGAAAGTTGTTTATCCAGTGGATGAGGAGAGGGGTGACATTCAGGTGCTGTATGTAATGTAGGCCTATCCAAGTAGTTATATATTAAGCAACTGTATTTTCATCTAATTCGTGACAATTCATGTTGTGTTGTGCTACACTTTGTGTGTATTCTGCTTTCCATCTTCATTTTGGAGTAAAGAAGTGTATGAAGGGTTTAAAGAGGAAGGTTTTTTTTATCTTCTCCAACCTTTACTTAGATTAGCATTAGCTGCCTATCCACCACCATTTAGGCTATTTTTGTTCTCTTTTAAAGATTGGATGGGGGGCATACCTTGGGTCCCTAAGTTGATAAATCTGCCACCGCACGCACACACACACACACACACACACACACACACACACACACACACACACACACACACACACCCTGATGTTTCTGCTAAATTAGTGCAGCTAAGCAGCTCTGGGTGGACCTCCTAAGTTGCTGCTGGAAGTGGTGTTGGCCAGTAGGGGGCAGTCCTCCCTCTGGTCACTGCACAGTCCTGAAGCTCCAGTGCAGTGATGGAGACACTGTGCTGTAGGAGCTGCCCTCCTTAACTGAGGACATAAAGGATCCCATGGCACTTACCACAAAAAATAGGAGCCATAGGGCTTTCCTGTGTCCCAGCTGAAATCCCAACCAGGTTCATTCCATCCAGCCCACCAAATCATCCTCAAGTGATTTCACTCTTTGGTGTAGTTTGTATTTACTGATTACCTTTCTATATTACGTATGGTACATATTTTCTTTTTTTCTCTTAATGTACAGCACTTTGCTCAACTACCATTGTATATAAATAAATTGACATTGACAAGTGTAATCATCTGATCAGTTAATTTACTGTCCACATCAAGCTGGTGTGTGGTGGCTCTCGTGTTGTGGTGAGCATTCTGATGCTGCTGTTGGCTGTTGTGCATCACTTAGGTAGGTGCTGCACAGTGGTGAACACGTCCCCTTCCCCTCACTGTAAAGTGCTTCAGGTGCCTGGAGAAGCACTATATTAATGTAATGTTTGCATTTAATTAACTGATTTTCTTATATTGTTTAGTCATGTTAGCTGTGAGTCAGATATTTTTGCATTCACTTTTTTAGAGGGCAGCCATGGGCAGCCGTGGCCCACTGGTTAGGACTCTGGACTTGTAACCGGGGGGTTGCCGGTTCAAGCCCCGACCAGTGGGCTGTGGCTGAAGTGCCCTTGAGCAAGGCACCTAACCCCTCACTGCTCCCCGAGCGAGCGAGTATAGGGAGTTCCAGCCCAATTATTCTTGACGCTGCCTTAAAATCTGTGAAATTTACAACACCCGTCTACTCAGAACTGGTCTGAAAATACTCAAAGGTTCATCACCACAATGAATTCCAGGTGATTTTAAAAAATAAAGACTTGACTTGAGACCATGGAGAACAAGGGCAGCGCTTTTCCATGCCAGTTTCCTGGATTATGGGAGTTTTGGAACTGAAATCGGCCAATTGGTCAGTAATGAGATACTAATTTACGCCCTCCAGCATCTAGAAATACACTCACCCTCCTGCGATCATTAGAACTTCACTCACCCTCCTGCGATACATCCGTTCAGCACAGGTTCATTAGAACTTCACTCACCCTCCTGCGATACAGCCGTTCAGCCAGTGGCGCAAAAAGTGGGTATGCGCTATATGCGGCGCATAGGGGCGCAGCTCCATGGGGGCGCCAAAACGATGTAAAAAAAAATAAAAAAAATATATTTGGTATTTTCTATATGTAGCTACTGCTGTCCGTTTCTAAATCATTTCAACATTTTCTCAATGTTCTATAACATTTTAGAGCACTAACAGGCTAGAGTAGGCGCCCTATCTCATAAGATTCCATCATAGGAGCGCTGGACGAGCAGATAGGCCTACGAGTAGTGAGTTGCCGTCTATGGAAAAAGATGGATACAGCAAAAAAAAGCTGTTGACAACTAAAAATAGAAAAAGAAAGAGGGAAAAGGAGATGGCATGTCAAGGGATGCAACAGCAGTTAAATAAGTGGACGGTGAAAGGCAACAGGTAGGATTTAAAGTGATGACGTGTACTTGGAGGCTTGCAAATATGAATGTTAACAGACTAAGCATAATGCCGATTGAAACATAGCCTATTCCATTCAGATAGCTAGGTGGCTTATACTGCACTTTTAATGGCCAACTGCAAACAGAAATGTCATGCTAGCAGCAACATGTTTCCATATCCTAACAATGAAGGCTCCTTGTAATAACTTAATATTGTGTTGTCAATGTGGTGCAAACAAACAAGGCTAGAGTGCCTATCAGCCTTATCAATTGTGAGCAATAGCTGGAAAAATGACGTTATGAGAACCGTTTAGACTCTCTTAAAGTGGCAATGCACCATTTATCAATAGGCTACTTATCAAGTATAACATCAAGTTAAACATTAAATTGGCAGCATTTCTTTAAAAACATATTCAATAGACACTAATGCAAAATAATAGTGTAAATTATTGGCCTTTTGTTTTGCTTTAGTTGTGTTTTTTTTTTTGGGGGCAATATTGTTGTTGCATACCCCTCAAAAATGGGTAGCTGCACCCCTGCGTTCAGCACAGGTTTATTAGAGCTTCACTCACCCTCCTGCGATAAAGCCATTCAGCACAGGTTCATTAGAGCGTTTGATCACATGGTCATCAAAGTGTGTTGCAACTCTCTCCTTCTACGGTGTTGTGTTTAGTGGCAGAGTAAATAGAGTGGAGTAAATCTCCTAATAGAAGAGCATTCTGGCTTCATTGTCCTGCAACACAAAGCCAGAGGGCTCTTCTATCACCTGCAATATGTACCCGGACTAGTTCACATGGGCAGTTGGGTCATTAAGACACATCTATGGGTCACCCTCATGATCGGCCACGTGTGACGCCATTGTGAGGTTGACGTAAACACATGAGGACCGAAAATATGTGGGTACATGTTGGTTTCAGTTCAGCTACTCAAGAAGTGCGTGCGCACACACACACACACACACACACACACACACCATCTTAACACACGCATACACACAGTCCCACTTAAAATCTATTTAAAATACACACACAGAGCCCAATGTACAAATCTGTCTGATGAGAAGTCTGTATATCCTCTTTTATTGTGAAGTTCTTAAAAACAAGCAGTAAAAAGTAAAAAACCAAGCGTACAATATATATATATATTTATATAACAGCATGACTTCTTGGAACTCAAGGGGGGAGGGGCAAAAACAAAAAGGTCAAATGAGACATCCGCTTGTAAAGAAAGGAGGGAATCAACAATGCAGGACAGACGGGCTTCTTTTACGTACCATCACACACACACACACACACACACACTCTTTCAACTTCTCTTGTGCATGCAACTTTATGCGTGCACACACAAACAGGACATTTTTAGCAAGCAAAAATCACACACACACACTAACAGTGTACAACATTGTTTTGCCATTCAACGTTGTGTACATGCAAGCACACCCTCAGTTTAATCAATCAGTCAGTCACATCGTACAGTTACTGTCTCACACACACCAATGTTTCAGACTAATATGTACACTGTAGGACACCAAATCAATGCTCACTTCCATTCATACATATACGATTCAGTGTACACAATCTCCTTCGCCCCGCTGCTGTGTACAGAGACAAACACACACACACAAAGTGTATCGCAATAGACAAGCCCACACTCTTATTCGTGAAAAAGAAAATGACACAGGGAGAAATTGAGAAGTACTTCAACACTAGGAATGTTCCAACTCAAAACTAGAGATTTCATTTCATTTAAAAACAAAATAAAACAACTAAAAGCATATGAAAATCAAAATTCACTTATTATAAAAACAAAAACAGAGAAACATTTTGTACAAAGGAGCAGAATTTGTTCTATGCATTAGTAGAATCAGACTGATGAGTGCTCAAAATGGACTATTGAAGGGGGGGTGAAACGGTTGTTAATTCAAACATGAAGATAATGGAGAGAAAGGAAATCATTTTACAACAGTCAAGAAGGAAACGGGAATAATTACAACAGCCTGAAGGGGGCGTGAGGGCGAGGGTGGTTGATTTCCAGAAAGTTCAGTTAGAGAAGGGGAGGAGTTAGCCAGTGATGCAGAATTCCAGAAGGTTCTAGCATAGAATGGTCATGGCCGGGCCAGGGGAATTCTAGCATAGGATGATTACGGTGAACTCCAGAATATTCTAGGGCTGGACTGACGAGGGATGGTGACCAGCGATGCAGATTATTATTTTTTATTTTTTTTTCCAGAAAGTTCCCTTTTTGATCAAGACCACAACCCTCAAAGTTCTTTCACCCCAGAGAAGGAAGGACTAAAAGGAAAAAATCAAATGCAAAACAAACAAAAACAAAACAAAATCTGATTTTGCTGTCTTTACAGTTCTCACATTAGTTAGGGTGGTTGGAGATTGAGGGTCTGTTAAAAAAAAAAAAAAAAAAAAAAAAAAAGGAAGAATGTGGAGGAGGATTTTCTTTCCCTCAGACATAAAAGGAGTAAAGCAAAACTAAACTGCTTGGCTCCAGGTTCTGGCCAGGGGGATGAAGATGCTGGAGGGAGAAGGGCAAAGTCCGAGGGGAGGAGGAGGAGGAAGGTGGTGATGTTCGCCGAACAGGGAGACAGGGCTTCACTGGGCCTGCAGAAGAAGGGAGAGGGAGGTAAAGAGAAGAGAGAAACAGTGTCAGGTTACCTACAAGATAAACCATGTGTGTGTGTGTGTGTGTGTGTGTGTGTCATATTGTGTGTGGCTGACAAAAAGCTTGTGTGCGTGCGTAGTCTACAAGGGTGTGTGTGTGTGGCTGACAAAAAGCGTGTGTGTGCGTGCGTAGTCTACAAGGGTGTGTGTGTGCGCGCGTGCGCGTGCTTGTGTGTGTGCATAGTCTACAAGGGTGTGTGTGTGCGCGCGCGCGTGTGCGTGCTTGTGTGTGTGCGTAGTCTACAAGGGTGTGTGTGTGCGTGCACATACCTGTTGTCCCTGCTGTGGAGCAGCCGGTTGGCTCTGTCCAGTCTGTCCATAGTAGGCGGCCTGCTGCCTGTAGTACTCGGCCCAGGCGGCGCTGTAGTCCTGCTGGCCTGCTGCTGCTGTAGCCGCTGGAGCCGCCGCTGCCGCAGGAGCTGCTGGAGTTCCTGCCTGAGCTGCAGGGGGAGAGATAATAATAAGTAAAATAATATAATACATTGCCATATTTGCATTTAGCCTGTATATCAAGTATCCTGCCAAATGTAGGCCAATTTATTTATTTGTGAATCCATCTATAGCTAAACCAAATATGCCCATGGTGACCTATCTGACTGCATACTGCCTAATACTACTACTAAAACAGTCCATTTTCTCTTCCACAAAACCCAACATGGGCTAATCAAGGATATACGTTTTATACTTTTAGTTTTTATTTGAAATATCTGCATTGATAGGGGCAGTAGGCAAACGTTAGGCCTACTTTCGTTTTGCACTTCAGCTTGTATTCAGTGTAAACAAGCATGCGTGGAAGCCTGGATGGGGTTGTCAGTAGCGTTCTACCTTTGAATAAAATGGGAGTATTACGGGAAGCTACTTTACAGCTATATTTTGCATATTGCAGCCAATACGTCAACTGGGCTGAAAGGCATGTTAGGTTACCTTTCCTCACTGCATTCTCAGAATCTCATCCTGTTCCTCCTATATCCAATGAATTCACTGCTAAAATAACACTGCTAAAATGCCTTGTATTCTTAGGATGTAAATTATTATATAAAATTTGAGGAATTTTCAGTATTCAGAGGACAGAGGTTACATTAAAAGTTACGCAAATTAATTCACTGATACTAATTTTGCCCCTGCTCCAAGGCATTTTCTTTACCAATATGAGTCCAACTGTCACATCCATAATGCTGGAACTGCCCTCCATAAGCTGCACGTCAGATATATGGGCACTCACAGCGCGCACGCTGGCTCAGCTTGTAGGCCTACTATGCACACCTGTGATGCATGCCTAGATACTCCAAAACGAAAAAGGTAATCCACAAATCCTGCAAGAAACGATAACTGAAGAGCCCCGACACCAGTCTTAATTATCCACCCGAAAAAGAGCAAAAACTCAATTAAGTTCTCCAGAAAGAAAGAGATGACTCCAGGTCACAAACTGATCAGTCTCACCGGCTTGACATAGGCTACGGATATCAGTTGTTCAATTTCCCGAGTAGGCCTAGTCCTAGTTATAGTTTTTTTTTAACATGTGTAAAAATGTCAATACAAATTAGATATTCAATACAGGGCAAGAGGGCCATAAACAGGATGGGAAACTTATAAAATAAATGGGGACAGGTAGCCTATATAAGTGCGTTTCCTATAACTATTTATTTTTATAACTGGGCTTCAGTAAAGTGACTCCTGTGTTAAAGGTTGTATCATCGATAGCGGGGATACATCACTTCTGTTGATGTTCAAACAAAACAGAGCTAGCTCATGGGCGGATTATGAACTTTCGGGCCCCTGGACCCAGATGTATTAAGGGCCCCACACTTATTGTCGTATATGTGTGGGGGGGGGGGGTTTGGGGGTCCTCCCCCAGAAATTTTTTAATTTGTTTGATGTGATTTCCTGTATTCTGGTGCATTTTGGGGATAGCCAATACTAAATTCAATCAGATTCATAGCCTACATCCTGATTTGATGATATTGAGGCAATGATTCCATGCAAAGGCTTGGGCTTCAGGGCCCCCTGACCCCATTGGGCCCCTGGGCTTGGGCCCGGTAGGCCCGTGCAGTAATCCATCCCTGGTTGCCAACCCTTGTTGGTAGCAATTGTTTTTGTGTACAAATCTTGGAGCCTAGGCTGCCTACAGAGACACATTTTTTTTGACGGCCTGCTTCTGGGGCAGGCAGCTAGCGGATTCTTAGGAAAGATTAGATGAACGTGGTCATTTTTGTTTGGGCCTTTTTTTTTGGGCCTGAAATCACTGATACAACCTTTAACTTTTGTGGCAGTGCTACAAACAGACAGATAAAGAAAGGTCCCCTGTCTGCTGAAAGAAAAGGAATAGAGCAATAAGGTGGAAAGGAGCAAAGGTTGAGGGGAAAAGACGACAGAGCTGGCAATTTTAAAGACGAACACTCGAGCACGCGTTTCCTTACCCATCTTCTTATAGTACTCCTCCCAGGCCTTGGTGTAGTCTGGCTGGCCCCCAGCCGCCTGGGCCTGCTGGTTCTGATCCGCAGGGGGCTGAGCAGCTGCAGGGGCGGCTGGGTTCTGACCAGGCATGGCACCACCTTGTGGCTGCTGGTAGTACTGCGCATAGTAGGCAGCCCAGGCTGCACTGTGGTCTGCTGCTGCTTTACCTTAGGGGCAGAGATGAAGGGGGGAAAAAAATTAAACACAAATAGATAAACAGTCAACAAAATAACCAGCAGAGGGGAAATGGAAGAGGATCAAATGACCGTGAATGTGCTGATGGAGCTTGATGACCAGCTGGTTGAGAAACCCATTCCGTCTAAAGGTCAAAACCAGGCAGACTAGGTTACGATGCTTGCTCACTTCGTCGCCTTATGTTGCCCCTTGCTGTGTGCATACTGAAACTTATTTTTCGCTGTGCAAAGTTAAGACCGTCAGGTACGGCTGTGCATACAAATAATTCACGATACTCGAATAGCGAACAGCGTTGTTCACATTGCCAACACTGCTATTCTGAGGGCGCATTAACAAGAGCACAAGGTAGATAGAGTCTGGTCTTTCCACTTACAGTGTGGTTCACATTGTGTTGCTAAACACTCGTTGCTACAGTCCTTCATTAGACTCAATTCAGGTCTCCCTTTTAATTACTGTTTCCTTGCATTGTGTAGGCTATAGTCTCAAACAAATTGGATAAACAGAACAAAGAAAACGGGAAAATGACTCAGACTCTTGCCGTCACAATAAACAGTGGATCTAACTTAATTAACAGTGACGTGGTAGAAGAACCTCTACCGTTTAGCATGACTTCTATGCTATGCTATCGTGGTAGCACAATTTCCACAATTCTGTGTGTTTTAGAATAACCAAATAGGCATATCAATATTTGAATACTATATCCCAAATGGTTGACCGATTGTTCGACTATACATGCACACCCCTATTGATCAACTAGAACGTAGGCTACATTCTGCTGCTAGTGAGATGTGTGCAGAGGAGGGGATAGAATAAATAAAGTGTGCTATTGTAGATCTGGGGAGTTCAACTGATGGTGACCCATGGACGACTGTTAAGGAAAGAGTCTGCCATTTTGGAATAGAGCAGTGATTCCCAAAGTGCAGCCGTTATTACTGCATGATAATGGACCAATTGCAATGCCGCCAGCAGGGGGCAGCAGACCACAATTCAACATGCAGTATGTTAGTTAGGATCAAGTGTAGATGCATGTGCTGACTATATATATTTCCAACTTGGATCCCACACAAACTCTTTGCATGTGCATGCACACTGGGATCATGTGAGAGTTTTCCCACTTACTGGGCTGTGTGTGTGTGTGTGTGTGTGTGTGTTGACTTACTGGGATCGTGTGGGGCGGGTGGCTGCCATGGCTGGTAGGTGTTGCCCCAGCCTTGAGGAGCATACTGGGGACCTCCAGGGGGCCCTCCACTACAGAGGGAAGGAGAGGGAAGGAGAGGGAGAAATTGGTGAAGTTAAATTACACTGATATCAGTACACACGCACACACAAAAATGATATAGACTCATCTAACATACTACTGCCCAATTATAATGGCTCATTGCTATACTGCCCCCAATTGAACAAGAACAGTTGTATTAGTATACTTCAACATCAGTAGTAATCAAACAAGTGTAAAATTGCCTGAAATCAAAGCTGGCAGCTCAACAGCTCAAAGTGTTTGTGTGAGAGTGAATGTGTGTGCTGGAGTATAATGTGTGTGTGTGTGTGTGTGTGTGTGTGTGTGTGTGTGTGTGTGTGTGTGTGTGTGTGTGTATACTTACTGTGGGGGTCCCCCGGGTGGGCCTGGGTTGTATGGGTTTGGGTTGTAGGGGCCCATAGGCCCGGCAGGGCCCGGACCACCAGGACCAGGTCCAACAGGACACAGAGGACCCTGTCAGGAGCAGAACCACGAGAGAGAAAACATATTAGACCCCGCAGGAAACAGCAGGAACCCCACTGGACCACATTAGACCACGTGAAGAACCACATTAGACCACGTTTATCTCGCTCCTCCCATCTGTTCATCATTCATCTCTAAGACCATCTCCACCTCTTTAAATGACCCCCTCCACTCACCCCTCATGATCATCTACTGCCCCCCTCATGATCATCTACTGCCCCCCTCATGATCATCTACTGCCCCCCTCATGATCATCTACTGCCCCCCTCACTCACCGCACCATGATCTACTGCCCCCCACCCCAGTCCATCTCCCTCCCTCCCTCACCTCGATCTTGTCCTCGATGAGCTGCTTGGCGTGGTCGATCTGCTGCGGAGAGCCGCGGATGACAAACAGCTTGAAGTTGGGGTCGCCGTTGGGTGGCGGCTGGCGTGAGATCTCCACGAAGGCGCCCGTCTGCTGGTTGATGGCCTTCACGTTCTCGCCTCCGCGCCCGATGACGAGGCCGCACTTGTGCGCCGGGATGGAGAAGGTCATCTCGCCGCCGCCAGCACCGGGGGGACCGCCCCAGCCGCCGGGGGGACCGCCGCGCCCCCGCCCACGACCACCAGGGGGCATACCGGTGCCTGGGGGACCAGGGGGGCCCTGCGGTAGGAAAGAGGGTTAAAGGTTAAAAGCAGCAACAACGTAACGAAGACACAATACAACTCTCATAAGTGTGTGTTATCGTGTGTGTGTGTGGAGTTCCCAGCACACACACACAGACACAGCATACACGTAAAGGACCGCACGCACCCCAAACTTTTACTCCGTCTCCCAGAGCACTGAGCTGCTAAATGCCATTTCACTACATGTTTTACAAAATTTCTATGTATGGTCACAAATAAAATCCTTGTATCCTGACAAACACTCTACAAGCTTGATTTATGCTTCTGCGTCGACTCCGAGCAGTGGCAACAGCGTTGCCTCAACAGTGCCATGAACCTTTCAGTTCTGCGTCTCCGTAGACTGCCGTGTTGGAATATAAATGTTATTTGTTTGGCTTTTTCTTGCTTACATTTGGTAAAAGTTAAAGAAATACACAGTAATCCATTAACTAGGTTATTAGGTAAAAAAAAGTCTGAGGATATCTGCGAGGTGTTTGCCAGACAGTTATGTTCACGTGCAAACTTCCCACAACTGCCCAGAAAGTACTGCATGCTGGCAAAGTGCTGATTTTAAAACGTTGCTAACAAATAGACGCTGTACAATCGGATAAGCCGGTCATTGAAAATAAACTCAAGACATATTTTGGTTACAAAGCCCACAACAGGTTGCTTGAAACAGCAGGCCATCAACACAGGGCAAGTTTACCAATCACAGTCCTTGTAGTCTGAGTCACCGACAGGAAGTCACAAATTTTGGTGCGTGTCGGGCGACTGCACAGGGCCGGAGGGGGTACACGGCGACTTGGATACTCTGGGCGGCTGAACCGTCAGATTCGACCCAGAAGCATAATTCAGCCTTAAATCTGTATCTGGGGCGGTGGTAGCGCTGGGATTGCCACCTGCTAGGCTTGTGCCCTTGAGCAAGGCACAAGGTAGTCCCTTGTAACAGAACTGATATATGCATGTCACTTTGGAAGAAAAGTGTCTGCTAAATGTAAATGCAAAATGTCAGGCACACACAGACATTCTCTTACCCAGTCTCCCTCCTCACTCCCACCCTCTCTTACCCCGCCTCCCTCC
Organism: Alosa alosa; assembly: GCF_017589495.1. NCBI lineage: Eukaryota > Metazoa > Chordata > Actinopteri > Clupeiformes > Clupeidae > Alosa > Alosa alosa. The sequence continues at coordinate 10,643,893 of NC_063195.1, forward strand.
TCGCGGGCGCGGATGCTCTGCAGCAGGTCGTTGATGATGCTGGCGGCGTGCTCGCAGCGGTCAGGAGGACCCATGATGTGGGCGATCTTATCAGGACCGCTGCTGTCGTCTGCGCTTGGGAAGAGAGAGAGAGAGGACTTAGTATCTTAGTATCTTAAGTTAAGGCAATTATTTTTCTCTAGCAATACATAAACAATTTGACTGACTATAAATCAAACCAAACAATTTGTTCCATAAACACAATAATGCTGATGTAGGATACCACAGCACTGGGCCGTCTTACCTGGCTTAAACTGTATCCTGACTCCAGCGTCATTCTGAATCTTCTTGATCATTTCACCGCTTCGGCCAATCACAACACCCACAGAGTGGCGGGGAACTGGAATCTGTCCAATCACAGCAGAGCACAAAGTCAACCTTTCCATGGCATTTATGTGCCAGTTCCAGCTAACACACAACAGCAGCACTGATGCATACAAAAGTAAGATTACCTGGACGTAAAAAAATAACTACAGTGGCTACACAAACCACTCTTGAAAACGTCATTATTAGGTTTTAACTTACTACAGACTTACAATATTCACACACAAACAAAAAACAGTAGGTGGAAAATTAACCAGTAACTGCTTGTGGCAGATCTCATGCATAGCCTTGACTTTTTTGTTTTTTGTTTTTTTTTTAAAAAGGTCCAGTCTTTCATACTAGTGAAAGGCATCACTTGCAAGTCGCTTGGCTGCTTGGTTAATGACTGGTGATTTGTGAACTTAAGTTGGTGAATTAAGACTCATTTTGATCATGGACCAAGCGATTGACACACCCACACCAAGCGATCGACACACACACCCACAGGCAGGCAGGCAGACACACACACACCAAGCGATTGACACACACACAGGTAGGCAGATATATTTCACATTTATCAGGATTCAAGACTCACACACACCTCCAGCCCTCCTCCCATGCGAGAACCGTACTCGCCGCGGTTCTCAAAGCCTGGGTTGTCTCTCTCCCTCAGGATCTCCTGGACCATCTCACGCGCTTGCTGCAGAGAGGGAGATTTAAAAACACACGCTCACACAATTACTACTTGCTACATGAAATCATTCCCTTTAATGTCTTTCAGTAGCCTATCCGCCAAATGAATACATGTAAATGGACACATAAGCAGGAGTTGGGGACTTTCGTTAAAATAAAGCTTAAAGGTGAGCGGTAGGAGTGGGCCTTGTGGTCTAAGACTCAAAGGTGTAGGGTGTGGGGTGATGGGGAGGATGGGGTCATACCTGCACTTTGTAGGGGTCTCCGATGATGCGCAGTGGCTTGTCCATGTTGGGACCCTGGGACGCATCCTGGATCAGAATCATCTTCACACCTGCACGCTCCTACAACAGACACACACACACAGACAAAGTATAACATTTATTTACATTTATTAATTTAGCAGATGCTTTTATCCAAAGCACCTTACATATATCAACAGTAACTCAAGGGCACCGCAGTGGAAGCTGGGACTTGAACCCACAACTTTTCAGGCCTGCCCAGCTCCTTAGCCACTGCATGCTAGCCCAGCTCTTTAGCCACTGCATGCTAGCCCAGCTCCTTAGTAGCCACTGCATGCTAGCCCAGCTCCTTAGCCAATGCATGGTCTCTGTTACTCCCCCCTACACACACACGCAGCTGTTTGATGGTCTGTTACCCTCTCCCACACACACCTGCAGCTGCTTGATGGTCTCTGTTACTCCCTCTCCCACACACACGCAGCTGTTTGATGGTCTCTGTTACTCTCTCTCTCCCTCGCACACACACACACACCTGCAGCTGCTTGATGGTCTCTCCTCCCTTGCCGATGATGAGTCCAGCCTTGCCAGCGGGGATGATCATCTCCTGCATGTGACCGCCCTGACCCCCCTGACCCCCGTTCTCATGGAACGCTGTGGGAGGGGTGCCACGCCCCCGCGACACAATCTCGTCCAATAGCATCTTAGCTTTCCTGCAGACAGAGTGAAAGAAGAGAGAAATATGTCCAAGGGGAATTAAAAAAACAAAAGCAAACAGCTGTTCAGTAATCCAGAGAGCCAAGGCTCAACATACCAAATCGCTCCATGCTTTGTGTATTTAATTAAAAAAAAAAAGAAAATCACTTCATGTCCTTTACACCGAAGATACATTCAAGGAAATCTACATCCTGATAGGCAGGAACGGAAAAACTACTGAGACTTTGGCAGATCAATCGATTATGAAACTAATCGTTTAATCAGTAGTTGTTATTTCTATAGTGTCAGAAAGTCCTTGCCAAAGCCCAAGACGTCATCAAATGTTTAATTTTGTCCACACACACGACATCTTGCACTTCCTGCTTTAAGACAGTTACCTGAAAAGGTTCATGCCTAAGATGGAATCGGAGAATTTTGCTATTTTTACCCTTAATTACATTAATTGATTAATCGATCAGCATCCAGTCTTGAGGCAAATAAATAAATAAATAATTCAAGTGACACTTTAACTTGGATAATTAAGCATTCAATAAACACTATGTAGGAAGTATCCCTTTTCTCAACTTATCATACTGGGTCGCCAAATTAGCGATAAGTGGGTACCAAATGAGTCCAAAATAGGAAAAAAAGGATCATGATCCCGACGGCTGATATTTTAAGGTAGAAGACAGGTACAGTAATTTCCTGTGTATTAGCCGCTATTTTGTACAAGTCACAGGAAAGTCTTTTATGCAAGTTAAAAGAAACAAAACCATGTGAATACCATATTAACTGGCCCCATGTATTAACCTCATAGCTGAAGAAATTTTGCAAAATCAATATACAAGCCACGGGTAATAGTTGGGAAATTGCGGTAAAGTCTAAGATATCTACATGGTGTTGCTCTAAGCCTGACGGTGCTATTTTAATGTAAAACAATGTTGTGTTGCTTTATGCCTGTTGTTCTTAGGCAAGATAACTACACTGTGTTGCTCTAAGCTTGAGCTGAGAGCGGTACTGTGTTAAATAACGGCACCGTGTTGCTTTAACCCTGTTATTTTAGGGTAAAATGACTACATAGTGTTATTTTTAAAGTGCAGTCAGTGATCGTACACGCCCATAAAAATTTTTGTCACATTCAGCAATCACCACTAGCTGGCCATACCATTTCTCTAGACAGCCCAGGCTCCAAAAACTGGAAACAAAGTGTGTGCAGTTGGTTGCCCAAACAAAAACAAAACCCTACATGGAATTTTTCTGTGAATGCTGAAGAGGGGGGTGAACTACCTCTGGCATGTTTTGTTTGAACCTTAATAAAAATTGGATTATACATTGTTTTGGACAAAAGCATCTGGTAATAAATATAAACAAACACAAACATACAACTTCCTACGCAATTCGCTGACTGCACCTTTAAGGTAAAATATCTACAGAGCGCTACTTTAAGCCTTTCATTTTTTACATAATGTAATTTTATTTCAAGAGAAAATATTTACATAGTGTTGCTTTAAGGCTGTTACTCTAAGGTAAAATATCTACATACGACTTGTTTTAAGCCTGATATTTTTCTAAATACTGTTGTTTTAAGCCTGTTATTTTCAACATAATGTTACTTTAAGCCTCATATTTACATAGTGTTGCTTTCAGCCTGATATAGGGTTTCTTTAAGCCTGATGTATAGTGTTGCTTTAAGCCTGATATTTTCTACATAGTGTTGCTTTAAGCCTGGGCTGAGAGGGGTAAAGTGCACTAACTTCTCCACGTGCTCCAGGACCATGGGAGGCCTGCTCACAGTGGAGGAGTGTCAACCATAAGGAAACAAAAGAGCAAAACATTACTAGGCTTACACTGCATGGCACCATATACACACACACTTACTTACACTGCATGGCACCATATACATATACTTACTGGATGCACTGGGGAGAAGATTGAGTGTGTGTGTGTGTCAGTGATGGTACTAAACACACATTTACTGCACATGGATTAGAGTGTGTGTGTCAGTGATGGTACTAAACACACACTTGCTGCACATGGATTAGAGTGTGTGTGTGTGTGTGTGCTTGTGTGTACGTGTGTGTGTGTGTGTGTGTGTGTGCGTGCGTGTGTGCGTGTGTGACGTGAATGAGCGTGTAAGCAAGTTAGTGGATCTCACGCCTACTGAATTCGTTGAGGAAATGCATGGTTTGAAAGGTTTACATGAACATTATTTGTGCGTGCATGTGGGTATCTTACTGGGTGCACTCAGGAGATGCGGTGATAACCAGACGCGGTGATAACCAGGGTGTGTGTGTGTGTGTGTGTGTGTACACTCCACACTCGGGGGTGTCCGGTGATTTGTCTGTACCACTGTGTGTCTATCTGTCTCACGTGTGTGAGAGACTCACTGGGGCCGGTTGCACCAACTCTACTTTGCTACGCCTGGTCCTAACTGTTAAGTTGATCTTTGTTAAGACCAGTCTTTGGAATTCAACTTAAGTCAGTTGCACCAACTGAACTTATGCCTAAGCTTAACTACGGCCCGTCTTAGCGAAGCACGCCCATGTGGATGCCTATGGAACATTGACAACCACCATTAACTTGTCTGTCGCAAAGATTAGCGACCACCCCCCCCCCCACCCCCTTCGGCGGAAACAGCGGTAAAAGTGACTGAAGACGAACGTGTGGCATGTAACGCTTGAAAGTTGCACCATATCTTACTAAATAAATAAAAATTAAATAAATAAAAGTTCACAAAATTAAGTCCTTCTTGGTATTGTCTTGATATGGAATAAGCAACAGAGTCCAGATAAGACTAGTGTGACAGTGTGAGTGACTCACTGGATGCACTCTGGAAACCCAGTGATAGACACGTGTGTGTGTGTGTGTGTTTGACTCACTGGATGCACTCTGGAGACCCAGTGACAGACACGTACGTGTGTGTGTGTGTGTGTGTGTGTTTGACTCACTGGATGCACTCTGGAGACCCAGTGACAGACACGTACGTGTGTGTGTGTGTGTGTGTGTGTGTTTGACTCACTGGATGCACTCTGGAGACCCAGTGACAGACACCACGCGATGTGTGTGTGTGTGTGTGTGTGTTTGACTCACTGGATGCACTCTGGAGACCCAGTGACAGACACGTACGTGTGTGTGTGTGTGTGTGTGTGTGTTTGACTCACTGGATGCACTCTGGAGACCCAGTGACAGACACGTACGTGTGTGTGTGTTTGACTCACTGGATACACTCCGGAGACCCAGTGACAGACACGTACGTGTGTGTGTGTGTGTGTGTGTGTGTGTGTTTGACTCACTGGATGCACTCTGGAGACCCAGTGACAGACACGTACGTGTGTGTGTGTGTGTGTGTTTGACTCACTGGATGCACTCTGGAGACCCAGTGACAGACACGTACGTGTGTGTGTGTGTGTGTGTGTGTGTGTGTGTCTCACTGGATGCACTCTGGAGACCCAGTGACAGACACACGTACGTGTGTGTGTGTGTGTGTGTGTGTGTGTGTTTGACTCACTGGATGCACTCTGGAGACCCAGTGATGGAGACGCTGCGGTCGGGCATGCCTCCGCTGTCGGGGGCTATCTGGACCTTACAGCCCGAATCCTGCTGGATCTTGTTGATCTGCTCTCCTCCTCGACCAATGACTGAACAGAACACAGAAGAAAGCCAATCAGATCACTGCATCAGGAACAACGATGACTACCAAGTGAAGGGGTGTGTGTGTGTGAGACACTGATGATAGTCATTTTTAATATCAGACAAAATGAACACCAACTTCCACAGCAACCATTTACTTTCTATATTTAATTTGTAATACACTCTTTACCAATATATGCGTTTCAGTTGTTACTTTAAAAGTAAAAATGAGTATGTAACTATGTGCAGGTTAGAGTGTGTGTGGCCAACCAGCTTAGTGTGTGTACTTGCACGAGTTATGTGCAGGACTGTCAGCGTGTGTGTGTGCGTTCATGGAGGGGTACTCACTAAGGCCCACCATTCCGTCAGGCACTTTGTAATCCTCCGTCATTTGTGAGGGACGAGAAACATTGCTGCAGGGGGGATGGGGTGGGGGGGGAGAGAGCATGTTAGTTAAAGGCCCCTTGGAACCCTTATAGAACATTCTAAGGCTACAGCATTAAGATCTGAACTCTCTCAACACCAACATTGGGAGAAGCACAACTATTGATTTATTGAGTTTGACATTGCATTAATCTAATCATCAGTCTACACCTATGTCCTCAATGAGAGATATTCTGCTCCTAACAGACACTTGGCTTAAAGGTTGTATCAGCGATAGCAGGGATGTCACTTTTGTTGATGTTCAAACAAAACAGAGCTAGCTCGCTGATACAACCTTTAAAGCAAGGACAATTTCTATGTCTGAAGACATTGGAAACAGTTTGAAGCTGCTTTATATAATGATACAGGTTACAAATCTTGGTCCACGCTTGAATTCAGGCACGGAATTAGTGCCTGCCTGAGAACTGGGATAGTTCAAAGACGCAGTTGATAACGCAAATGTCACGCATATTTTTAAAATGCCTTCTCATAGGCCTGGTGTGGTCCTGCGTCTGCGTCCCGCACACGCGGCGCTTGCCGAGAATCGACTCAACGCGGCATGCAGGAGGTGCCGTGTACCTCCCAACAACTGTAATCGCGCATCAATGTCGTACGTCTTCAAAGTGCACAAATGTGCACGAAAGGAGCGCACCACCTCCTTCAGTCCAAGCGGACGATGCGCCTCCATCAGAAACTCACGACTGGGCACTCGTCCTATTACTGGCTGAGTAGATACAATTTGTTCAAAGATCATTGAGCTACCTGTAGCACACCTCTTCCAGGACGCCCACAACAAGAGCATGCTCAGGCTGGCCAGATTGATGTAGCCTGTTTGTAATATATGTATGCTTTGTCTTCAGTCATGTTTTATGTTATATGTCATATGTGGCTAAGTTTCATGTTTGTCTGTTGATGCTACTATTTGTCTTACATGTATGTCTCGTTTCTGTCCCATCCTTAAATGAGCTGCCCAGGGATGCAAAAAAAATTTCAGCACAACTGACAAATATAGTTGTATCGTATTACAAAAACACATTTCGGTGCGCTAGCACTCGCCCCTGCGTCCTATTACAAAAACACCTTACATAGCCAAGTGCATTCGCCTCCACGTAGCAAGCATGGACTATGAATCCGTTCGGGTGAGCTCATGAGCAACTGGGAAGTGGGAAACGTCCTGCCTTTTGAGTGGCAATGTCACTTGGCCTATAAATCAGTTCTAATCGTGCAACAGTCACCCGTGGAGAGGCTCTTGTGTGGCGGGGTGGATGTGGCCCAGATACGGTTGCAGTGCGGGTGAGTGAGGGTACAGGAGCAGGAGACTTACCTCTGCTGGGACAGGGCAGCCAGCTGCGCACCCATGGCTACAGGACGAAGGGGAAACAAGGAAGAGGTCAGCAACAAGCACATTACGCGTCAGCAAGAAACAGACACACACGTGTCAGAAACAAACACACACACACACACTAAAGTGTCAGCAGCAAACACACACATTATGCGTCGGCAACAAACACACACACATTATGATGCCATCAATAGGTGTAGATGAAAGTTTGTGTGTGTGTGTGTAAGAGGGGGGCTCAACCACCCAATGCGTGTTTCCATACATGCTTGTGCGGCCCATTCGGGGATCGCGCTGGAGTCTCTGTCGCTCTGGGTGGCCATCTTCTTACTCTCCGGCTCATCTGATGAGAGAACACTGAGGATGAGCATCATCACCACCACCGTTTTACATAAACACACACACGCCTGAAACTGAGGATGAAAATCACCACCACTTTACGGACACAGATGCCTGAAACTTAGGGATGAGCATCACACACACAAGCCTGAAACTGAGGATGAAAATCACCACCACTTTACGGACACAGATGCCTGAAACTAAGGATGAGCATCACACACACACGCCTGAAACTGAGGATGAGCATCACCACCACTTTACATGCGCGCACGCACACACAGTGACGCCAGAGTTAACGGACGTCGTCTCCTGCGCATAAAAAAGGCAACATGCTCCATGTCAACAGTGATGAGGCGTGTGTAGAGCAGGCTTTATGCTCCATGTCAACACAACAGTAACAGTTAGTTCGTTAGTTTAGTTTATACGTCATTATCAGACTATAGTCATGATCGACTCAACCAAGCAATGATCTTGTCCAACCTCGCTAGTTCCTCGATGAGTTACCAGGTTGGGCACATACGGAACTCTTGGGCACAGGCCAGCAGGGCCATCGGAGCCCTCTGCCTAGAGAATATCGAACTATAGTCATGATGCAGGCTTTATGCTCCATGTCAACCAAACAGTTAGTTAATGATCTTTGTCCAACCTGTCATTAAACTGAGGATGAAAATCACCACCACTTTGCGGACACAGATGCCTGAAACTAAGGATGACATCACACACACGCCCTGAGGATGAGCATCACCACCACTTTACTAACAGTTAGTTCGTTAGTTTAGTTTATAGTTACTAGAAATTATATGAACTCGGCAGGCAGCGTTTCCGCTCGTAACAATAGTTTTACGGCGGTCCGTCGCTATCAGACTATAGTCATGATCGACTCAACCAAGCAAATGATCTTTGTCCAACCTCGTTGCCCCGATGAGTTACCAGGTTGGGCACATTACGGAACTCTTGGGCACAGCCAGCAGGGCCACGGAGCCCTCTGCCTATAGAGAATAGGCCGGCAGGAGGGGGGCGCACGTGCCTGACTTATGGGCTCAGGCCAGCAGCCCAGTGCATCTGCGGTCGCATGGGGTAGGGTGCATGACTCAGAAGGAATTGCTGTCCAATGAAAATGTGTGTGCGTGCACACCGTTCCATCATGGGTAGCTTTACATGACTATATTCAAGAACTGTACTGCAGATTCAAAGAGGGGGAAGTGTGATATTCTCAGTAAGTGCTAGCTTTCAATTTTAAGCTTGTCATCACTATCTGCTGAGTGTGCTTTCACTTTCTAAGTGTGCGTGCATGTGGCTGTTGATAAGTGTGAGCATAGGCAGACATGTTTAAGTGCGCGAGTGTGTGCGCGAGCGAGTGTGTGAGAGTGTGTGTGTGAGAGTGTGTGTGTGAGAGTGTGTGTGAGAGAGTGTGTGTGAGAGAGTGTGTGTGTGAGAGTGTGTGTGAGAGAGTGTGTGTGAGAGAGTGTGTGTGTGTGTGAGTGTGTGTGTGAGAGTGTGCGTGTGAGAGTGTGCCTGAGTGTGGTGTACCTGCGTCTTCCAGAGAGCGTTTCTGGGCAGCGAAGGGGTAACTCTCGGCTCCTCCGTTGTTCGTCATCGGAGGTCCAGCATCTCCTCCGATTTTGGCTGCAATCTGGAGACAAAGCAATGCAATGAACACCTAACTCACTTTCTCGCTAGGGGGTTTCAGACTTTTCCAGTGGTTACTCACGCTATAGAAAGACTTAACACTGAATTGGATTTCAATATGGCGGCAAGACTTTATCAATTACTTCAGGTCAGGCAAAGCAAGCAGGACAACGTAAGCTTTTCTGAACTAAGGTAGACGGCACTGCGTTGGCTATCGTTTACAATTTGGAGCAGTGAGTGTTACACAACAAGACCGATCTTCACATGGGTTTATAAGAGGAGGCTAAACTAGACAAGACTTGAGGCCGCTCTGCTTTTCTCTAACGCTAATGTTAACGGTAGGCTGCCAAACTTTTGTTTAAACCTGAAACAAGATAGCAAAACCGATTGCAGTAAAATACACTGAGACATTAAGTCCAAAAGTCTAAGGTCTGATATGTTTAAACCACCCATTTGATGGCATCATATTATTCATACACGTCCAACAGATGTGTAGATTACATTTACAAACATCTATAGACGTTAGCATCCCCCATAATCAATTGTCATATGAACATTCACCCTTACTAACTAGATCAAATGTTTAAGTAACCAAAACAAACCCCAGACCGCTAATGTTACCCGACCTGACCTCTCGTTTGCTCCAAAGAAACGCTACTCTTAGCCATGCGTTAATATTAGCCATCAGGCTAGTTAGCAACACACCACGCCATAAACTAGGCCATGGACTATGGGGCAGACCGCAGTCAACTCGTCATTAATAGCACATGTCAAAAATTACCGAACACACCCCATCCTATGTTTAGACTGAGACATGCGTGGCTTAGCAAGTAATTGTTCGCTGTGCTAACGAAAGCGCTACATTCATATGGCATGGCCACGCATGCTAGCAGGCTAGGTAGCCCGTAGCTAGCCTACATCGCGTGGCTAGCCGAGACAATGCTTGAAGAAACAGCTGCACACATATGACGTTGATTGGCTAAATTAACCTTCAAATTGCCCAACTGAATTGCAGCCAATATTCTCCCAGTATTATATGCGTTGATAACAAACTTCCAGGATCCTAACAATTACCAACACGGTGCCGGTCCCATTGATTCGAGCTAATGTTACGACCTCATCGGTTAGCCAAAAGGGTCCATTCACACAAGCGCTCCGCAGTTCTTGCCATACCTGCCGAGCTCGCTGAACCGCGTCCGCAAAAGCATCTTTCTTGAGTCCACCTGCTCCGAGGGCTGCACCGGCACCCGGTGGCGGTACCGCGTTGAACTCCGACATGTTGTGATCTTCGGGGGGCTAACAGTGAAGGGGTAAAACAGGAGGTTTAGGCCGGGTACAGATGCGCAGAAGCGGGAAGATGGTCAGACGACTGCGGGGAGGAATAAGGAAATTACGATTGTAACGGAAAGGCGGGGTGTATTGTTACGCAGGGCCAATAGGACTTTACCTTTCTACAATTTGTTGAAACAACTAATCAGACACGTCAGAACTATACAGCAAACGCCAATCAGCTCAAAAAAGACGGTTTTAAAGGCGGGGTGATAAACCAATAGCTGAGCGAAAGGAGGCGTTTTAATTGACAATTTAGCCAATGGCATTGCTCGTCTGCTGGACACTAGGCCATCGGTTGTTTTCTTTGATCGACGTGTGCTTTATCCAGTAAGAATGTCTAGGCCTACGGGAACAGTATCTTCGTTTGACAACGACCTGCGACGTAATCTTTCTTTTTCAACTTTTCTAAATTTACTCCTGAAGACAGGCTTCGTGGGTTCACAATGGTTTCAAAGATACATCCAGTGTTTTAATATTGTGTTATCACGGTGACTGTACACTTAATAGGAACTGTGTTGTAAGCTGAAATGTTTGTAGGCTACATTTTAAGTAATTCCAGGTTAAAACCACAACGGGCTCCCCCTTCAGACAAAGTTAGGAATAACACTATTTTCCCGCCACTATGTGAGTGGTTCAAGTGCAAGGCCCTTGGCCTAGACTAGAGACAGGATAGGCTGTTAAATGGTCAAACCCAGTGTCAAACCAAACTGCAAGCTGATGTTTACGTCTCCAGTAGCCTACCTTTGATACCAAACTGACGCCCATAAGGTCCTTTACTATATTTAAAAAAATAATTACGTTTGATCCCCAAGCCATTACAGTGAAGTTCTTGAGCTCACAAAGATATATATTTTTTATTATCCCCAAAACATATTATTCTCAGCTCATTCTTAAACATGCATTCATGCATCACATACAGTGTAGGCTACTTTAGATGAGTCAAAACACACACACATTAATGCATTCAGTCCTCCATCCCCACCTCATATTTTGTATCAAGTAAGATCAGGTCAGGTGGTATCATGGTATATAACTACAAAATTGAAACAACAGCCCGTGTTCAACAATATTTGTAACTGAGAAGGCCTATGTCTGTTATTTGTCCAAACAAATGTAAATTGTCCAGAAATCACACATTGAATGAAAACAACCATCTTTGTATTTGTCAGATGAATTTGGTCTCCTCTTCCATGGCATCCCAATTTGGAGTGTCTCTTCTTCCCGGTCGAGTCCAGATCACGTTCCTTTGGACAGGCAGCACCGTTTAGACATCATCATCTTACATCATTACCTCACATTGGTTACCATAGTTACCATACATAGAGGCTCAGGCCAGGCCAGTTTGAGGAGCCAATAAGCCCACACACCTTAAGAGAAGCCAATGTGTGCAGATCACACACACACACACACACACTATATGCAGATTGTCTATTGAAGTATTTGAGTTGAACATTGGGGGGTTGATCCCCCCACATCATGCTCGATAACAGTTTCATATGATAGTTGGGGAGGTTGCAGTGGCCGGTTTCGATTATTGGGGTTCATGGCATGCTGTTACATCCTTTAACATACCATTTGTTTTATCAAGTTGCCTGAACATCACCGTAACTTTACAGACATGCCCAAAACACACACACACACACACACACACACACACACGCACACTCACACGCACACACACAGACAAACACACACAAAATGAGCATTTTAACACCATATGTCACCCCAACACAAGTCATATGCATTAAGTTACAGTCAGAAATTAGCTCATGCCACACACACACACACACACACACACACACACACACACATACACATACACATACACACTCTCTCTCTTTCTTAGATCCCCCACTCCAAGACACACACAAGCATCCAGTAGCACTTAGTGACTTAGTGTCTTTCTATTTACCTATTCAGTGAGTCTGAATATCAGCCCCCTGTTGACCATAAACAAACAAAACAGAAAAAATAAACACAAATAAACAGAAACAAACACAGATTATCTGCATTTTTGGCTTGTGTTAAATGACCTGCGTGCTTTCTGTCATATCCGCTTTGATTGTATAGAATAAAATGAAAATAACAGTAAGTTCTGCAGTAGGATCCATGAAATATGGCAGGTCCAATGGACTTGAAATATGGCAGGTCCAATGGACTTGAAATATGGCAGGTTCAGTAGACATATAGGCTACAGCTCAACAAGGACCTTTATGTTGCATAATCATTTGCTCTTTAAAAAGCCCTGTTTGATCATACACAAAACATACACACAGAGAGCATACATACACACACACACACACAGAGAAAGTGTGTGTGTGTTTAAGGGGTTGGAATGTAACAGTCCCACAGTCCTTTGGGTTTCTTGCCCCCCCCCTTTTTGAAACAAAATCCCAGCAGTGACCTATTTCAAGATGGTCACACGCACGGTTTCCTATGCTGGGTGGGAGATGTGATCGGTCAGTGTGGATGCTTCCTAGTTGTCCGTTTGCGCCGTCATATAGGACACATTGTTTGTTATGGTTCTTTATGGCCTGCATCTCTTCCTTGGCCTTTACCGAGTCTAGCGTTCTGTGGAGGACGGGGTGTACCGAGAGTATAAATAGACGGTCTGAAAGACGAGAGCCTCTTTTTCTTTTTTCATCTGATCCTATTCTGTGCTCCCTCGCTATCTCTTTAGGTGGCACTCTTTCTGGCACTCTTTCTCTCTGTCCCTCCCTCCCTGTCTTTCTCTCTGTCCCTCCCTCCCTGTCTTTATTTCTGTCTCTTCCCTTCTCTCAACCCTGTCCCTGTCATTCAACATTTACACTCACTCACTATCTCCATCTCTCTCTCCCTGCCTGCACTCCTCTCTCCTCCTTCCTTCCTTCTCACCCTCTCTCTCTATCCTGTCCTCCACCACCCAGAGACATGAACACTCACTCTGTCCCTGTCATTCAACATTTACACTCTCTCTCTTTCTCTCTCTCTCTTTCTCTCTCTCCCTGCCAGCACTCCTCTCTCCTTCTTCCTTCCTGCTCTCTCTCGCTCTCGCTCTCTCCTTTCCTCCACCACCCATAGACATGAACACTCACTCTTTCTCTCTCTCTCTCTCTCTCTCCCCCACCAACACTCCTCTTCCTCAGACCCTCCTTCTCTCCTTCTTCCTGCTCTCTCTCTCTCTCGCTCTCTCCTTTCCTCCACCACCCATAGACATGAACACTCACTCTTTCTCTCTTGCTCTCTCTCTCTCTCTCTCCCCCACCAACACTCCTCTTCCTCCTCCCCTCCCTCTCTCCTTCTCTTCCTTCTCTCTCCTCCTCCCCTCCCTCTCTCCTGCCGTGCTCAGGTGCGCACCACCCCCAGTACTTTCCTCATGTTCTCGTAGACCACGTAGGAGATGCTGACGGCCGGGATGACCTTGAGGAAGTTGGGGGCGATGCCGCGGTACAGCCCCATCGGGCCCTCCTCCGTCACGATGGTGCGGAACAGGGCGAACATGGAGAGCTGCGGAGCGCCCTTCATGGAGGCTGCAGGAGAGGGGGATGGAGGGAGGGAGGGAGGGAGAGAGAGAGAGAGAGGGGGGGAGGGAGGGAGAGAGAGAGAGAGAGAGAGAGAGAGAGAGAGGGAGAGGAGGAGAGTGGGAGGGAGGGAGGGAGAGAGGAGGAAGGGAGAGGGGGGGATGGAGGAAGGGATGGGGGAGAGAGACAGAGGGAGAGAGGGAAGGAGAGGGGGAGGGACAAAGAGATGGAGGAGGGTAATAAAGGGAGAGAAGGAGAAAGAGGGGGGGAATGGGGGCAGAAAGAGAAAGAAAGACATTTGCAAGAGGAATGGGGAGACAGAGGGAGGTGAAGAGAGAGACAGAAAAACAAAGGAAGCAGAAGGGAGAGATAGATAGTGTGATAGAGGAAAAGAGGGAGAGGAAGTGAGAGAAGACAGAGGGAGAGAAAGAGTGAAAGAAGGGTGGATGGAGAGAGATAGTGAAGGAAGGGAAAGAAAAAGAGAAGAGCAGAAGAAAGTTGAGGAGGACAGAGAAAGAGCAAGGAAGAGAGAGAAAGAGAAAGAGCAAGGAAGAGAGAGAAAGAGCAAGGAAGAGAGAGAAAGTAGAGGAGAGAAAAAAAGCAAAAGAGAAGGAAAGCAAGTGAGACAAAAGAGAAACAAAGAGAAAAGGAAGGAAGGAAGGAAGGAAGGAGAGAAGGAGAGAAGGAGAAGAGGAAGGAAGGAAGGAGAGAAGGGAAAGAAAACAGGAGTCGTCATCAACTAGGAGAGAAAGCAGCACACAGTAAAAGTAGCCCAGAGCCATAATAGAGCCCGTCCATTAAGCTGTGCACGTACTCCTCTTAGACTACACACTCCCTACACACACTCTTACCCTGGGCCTGCATGTGAGTGCATATGAGAGCGAGGGGGCAGGCACACACACGCACACACACACACACACACACACACACACACACACACACACACACACACACACTTACCCTGGGCCTGCATGCGGGTGCGTATGAGGGCGAGGGGGTAGCTGGCGAGCTGTCCACAGGTGCTGGAGATGGTGCCACAGCCCACCAGCACCATCACACCCGGGTCTACTGAGCCATCACTGTGGTTCTGGAGCCAGGCGTTCTTCAGGGTCTGGGAACCACGGAAGGGGGGGGGAGATAGAGGGAGGGGTGGAGGGGTAGAGGGTAAGATAGGATAGAGAGGGAGAAAGAGAGAGAGAGAGAGAGAGAGAGGAGAAGGAGAGAGAAAGAGAGAGAGAGAGAGAGAGAAGAGGGGAAAGAGAGAGAACATTAACATTAAAGGCAAGTGGCATTATATATAAAGAGAGGGGAAGAGAGGGGAAGAGAGGAAGGGAGAGAGACATACAGGGGGGGAGGAATCAGGGATGGAGTGAAAGAGAGAGAGAGAGAACGAGGAGAAAGAGAGAACAGAGAGAGTTAAAAACACTTTAACATTAAAGGCCAGTGAGGAGATAGATGGCATTACATATTACAAATCACTTTGCTTGTTTAAAACAGATGGCATTATATATTACAAATCACTTCACTTGTTTAAGGAGGTTAAGAGAGAAAAAAGAGAGAGAGAGAGAGAGAGAGAGAGAGAGGAGGAGGACGGCAAGTGAAAGAATTCCTGAAATGTCAGAAGTCTGTAAACACACTGTATTTACACGGAGAAACCAGCAGAGGGTCTAACAGTGGAGACAGACGAACAACTGATCTCTACTAAGTGTTATTAAGAGCAGCCGATGGTCTAACACAGGACATTGCTGTGTGTGTGTTACAGACAGGATTCATTTGTTTAGTGCAGTAGTGTCATAGACTGCACGTACGCAGAGGGAGGCTGAGTGTGCTTATTAACACACTGCCATTGTTTCTGAATTACAGCTTCTGAAATAAGCTCAGCAGCCACTGATAAAAGTACTGGAGAGAGGTACAGATACACCCAAAACAAGCCCAAAACATGCTTATGCTTGCCATCTGCTTCCAAATTCCAAGCAATTACTCACTCACTCACTCACTCCCTCTCTCTCTTTTTCCCTCTCTCTCTTTCACACACACACACTCGTTTAATCCCCCTTCCACCTTCACTCTGACCCAAGAGGAATCGTGGGGCCAGAACTCCACAGAGGTGGCAATGCAACTGGCAGGCCCCAGATGTGGCCCCATAGCCAGAACATAGGCACACACACACACACACACACACACAAAGCGCTTTCAGATATAACCACCGGAGTATATGCGGAGGTTTGTCAAATGGAGGTCGTACCCTTCGGATGATTCAGATATGATGCTAACCTGCGGACCTTATACTGACCTTATACGGACGTATGTGTGAATGACATACACGCACATTACAGAATCTCGCGTGTGGTTGTCGAAAGTGAGGGGTGGGGGCTTGTAGAGTTCACAAGATGCAGATATGACGAGAATATCGCGGCCGCCGCCTGTCACAGCTGCTTTTTGTTTACAAAGTGTAGGCTCTGCATTATGTAGGCTAAAGAAGAGAAATCTATTGTGCGCGAGGCTAATACTTGAAGTAGGCTAGTCACGCAGTGTGCACTTGAAATTGACCTACAGTGTTTGTATGTGTGCTTCGAATAAACACATTTATCGGTTTTCAACGTTGTACCAGAATCTGGTTTGCGTTGGAGAGAGAGAGCATGCACAAACTTTATGGTAGGCTACCAGCCAATTCAGTAGGCTAACTCAAGACTTCAAGGCCATCATACAACGTTTTTAAGCAACAAACAAAATACTAACATAACAGTGAAGTTGTTCGTTTTTTCATGGTTTATTTTTTTTCCAAAAGCATCCTCTCCCCATGTGTCTATTGCGTTTACGTAAGGAGCTTGGAACAAAGTTGGGTTTTCTTCATTTTCATTTTCTCTAGGCATATATGCTCAACAAATATCAGCTAGCTCAGCAGGCCATGAGAAGGCTATCAATGAAAACCGTGTTGGCTAACAATTTATTAAATACTCCTGTTATTGTCGTCAACGATGTCGCTGTAGGCTACTGCCTTTTCAGCGCCTTCTGCTTATCAGTCTTTTGAATTTGTTTGGCCTTGCCATGCAGTTGTAGGCTAATGTGCCGTTCCCTTCATGTGTTCTATCAAAATGTTGTATGCCCTCATGGACAGTAGCTCCGTGATGTCTGCATATTTCCAGGTCGGAGATTTTCTGGACAGCACTATGCCACTCCATCATAACACTGGCATTTAAGTCAGATCTAACCACATGGACACACGAAAGAAACATCACCAACACGCCCTCTCACTAGGTGTGAATTTTAACCACATGTTCTACGCCTCGTTCAGGCACGGCACATTTACATAATGTCCAGAGGAAATACTAGGGGGGGGTTAGTAGAACAACCGGCTAAAATCGAACTTCCATATGACCGGTTATGTCGTTCAGATATACGGCCCCACCGTTTAACATCGGCAGAACCTCCGGTCTTACACGTATGTCTGAAAGCGCTTACACTCACACACACACACACACACTGGAAGGATTATTGGTGCTTCACTCCCCTCCCTGAAGGACATTTACACCTCCCACCTCACCCGCAAGGCGACCACAATTGTGAGTGATGCAAGTCACCCCGCTCACAATTTCTTTGATCTACTGCCCTCTGGGAAGAGGTACAGAAGCCTGCGCTCCCGCACCACCAGACTCACCAACAGCTTCATACACCAGGCTGTTAGGATCCTGAACTCTCCCCCCCCTCCACCCTCAGCTACATAACATCCTGGACTTTGGACCCACAATGGCTGCCTTGCACTACTCCACTTGCACTACTCCACTTGTACACTTGCACACTTTGCAACTTGTTGTTGATAGATAGATAGATAGATACTTTATTGATCCCCAGGGGAAATTCAAGTTGTTGTCCTGTTGTCCTGAAAACACTTCTGAACACACTTCTGCTGCTCTTACATAACTTGCACCACTATGCCACTTTCATACTTAGGTCAAACAGAACTACCTCAGCCATTTATTGGCCTGACTTTTGCACTATTATATTGACTGTCTACTGTATGCACAATTTCAACTCAAATTTTGCTGCTCTTATTTTCTTCATTGTATGTGCCTTCTTATTTTTACTTTTTATATTGTTTACTTGAATGTTATGTTTGTCTGTGGACCTAATTGGTAAAATATGTCTTGTCTCCACTGTGGGATAGTGGGAAACGTAATTTCGATCTCTTTGTATGTCTTGACATGTGAAGAAATTGACAATAAAGCAGACTTTGACTTTGACTTTGACACACACACACACACACACACACACATACACACACACACACACACACACACACACACACACACACACACACACACACACACAATGCCCATGTAGGAGAAAATCAACCATGTTGGGTAAGCAACCTTTGTACAAGGCCTTCACAGACACACACACACACACACACACACACACACAATGCACATGTAGGAGAATATCAACCATGTTGGGTACGCAACCTTTGTAGAAGGCCTTCACAGACACAGACACAGACACACACACACACACACACACACACCTCGTACACGGCCAGGTCGATGCCAGCATAGGGTATGATGCCCAGCATGTTGGGCACGTAGCCCTTGTAGAAGGCCTTGACGCCCTCCTTCTGTAAGATCTGCTTGGCGCAGTCAGCCACGCCAGAGTACTGGCCCGTCTTACGCAGCGTCAGACGCGTCTTCAACACCTAGAGAGAGGGGTGGAGTGGGGGAGAGAGTGAGAGATAGAGAGGGGGGTAGAGAGAGAGGGAGGGAGGAAGAGAGAGGGGTGGAGTGGGGGAGAGAGTGAGAGATAGAGAGTGGGGGGAGAAAGAGAGGGAGGGAGGAAGAGAGAGGGAGTGGGGAGGAGTGAGAGATAGAGAGTGGGGGAAAAAGAGGGAGGAAGAGGAAGAGGGTGGGGGGGAAGGGGGAGAGAGTGGGGGGAGAAAGAGAGAGGGGTGGAGTGGGGGAGAGAGTGAGAGATAGAGAGTGGGGTAAAAAACACTAATTAGTAATTAGTACCGTCACTTGTCTTGTGCTTTAACACTGAACGGTGTGTGTGTGTGTGTTCATGTATGTGTGTGTGTGTGTGTGTGTGTGTGTGTGTTCATGTGTGTGTGACTGTGTAGGTACACGCACACAGGCACATGCTACAGTAACTCTAGACTTCAAGGTCACAGCAACCAGTGACCCTGAAACTTAGGAACTAAGCACATGATAGCCAGTACAAATACACATACACACACGCGCACACACGCACAAACTAATGTACATTCTGTCCACTAATGTTCTGTACATCTCTGTCTCTCTCTCTCTTTCTCTCTCTCACACACACACACACATGCACACTCTCTCTTACATGCATGTGCACACACGCACACACACACACACACACACGCACACCTCCATAGGGTAGATGACGGTCTGTGCGGTGGCCCCTGCCAGGGACCCTGCTACGAATCTCTCCTGCAACTTCAGAGTTCCTCCCTCTGCACCGCCCCTCATCACACGCTTAATCTACCAACAGAGAGAGAGAGAGAGAGAGAGAGAGAGAGAGAGGGAGGGAGGAGGAGAGGGAGAGAGGGAGGGAGAGGAGAGAGGGAGAGGGAGGGAGGGGAGATAGATAGAGAGAGAGAGAGAGAGAGAGAGGAGAGAGGAGGGAGAGAGGAGAGAGAGAGAAAGATAGAGAGAGGAGGAGGGGAGAGAGATAGAGAGAGAGAGAGAGAGAGAGAGGGAGAGAGGGAGGGAGAGAGAGAGAGAGAGAGAAGAGATAGAGAGAGAGAGAGAGAGGGAGGGGGGAAAAGAGAGAGAAAGAGAGATGGAGGGGGAAAGAGAGAGAGAGAGAGGGTTATAAAAGCTGTGACAATACAACATTTATTTATGTCAATAAATTGGACTGAACTCAGTGTTTCCTCTACATTGATTTTGCCACAGTACACTGTTTCAGGCTTGTAGTTCTGGTAACAATGAGCTGAATATCTCGGACCAATAAAACACCATTTCATTTAATTTGCTGTCTGCTGTTCATTTTTTGCAGAGACGGTTAGATAGATAGAGATAGAGATAGAGATAGAGACAACCATGTAGAGACAGTAATAGATGGAGAGATGAAAAGAGAGAGAGAGAGAGAGAGAGGGTAAACAAACAGAGAGATGAAGGGAGGGAGGCAGGGAGAGGGATGGAGAGAGAGAGATGGGAGATTTGGAACAGGCCTCATCGAGAGAGAGAGAGAGAGAGAGAGAGAGAGAGAGAGAGAGAGAGAGAGAACAAGAAAGGGAGAGGGAGAGAGAGGGATGGAGAGAGAGAGATGAGGAGAGGATGGGAGAGGGATGGAGAAAGAGGTGAGAGATTTGGAACAGGCCTCATTGAAAGAGAGAGATAGAGCGAGAGAGAGATGGAAAGAGAGAGAGAGAGAGTAGTTTAGTACCTGTTCATAGGCGAGGAACTTGATGGCGGTCTCTGGGGCGATCTTGAGCACATTGATTCCATTGCCCCTCCAGAGAGATCTCAGCCCCCCCTCCTTCACCATCGCCCTCAGACCCGACAGCACGTTCCCCTTATCAGACTTGGAGCCGTGCACCTGGGACACACACACACGTGCACAGGTACACCACACAGACCCGCACACACACACACACACACACACACACACACACACTTTTGGTTGAATTTTTGAAAGAGTCATTTTGAGCAAGCACTTCAGCCTCTTTAGACATTTGCACATAAGCAAATATGCAGTCAAACACACAATCAATCAAACAAACAAACAAACATAAACACAGACACCCACCCACACACCCACACACACACACACACACACCCACACACACAGAGAGACACACACACCCACACCCACACACACCACACCCCACCCACACACACTACACACTTCACACACACAGACGCACACACACACTACACCCACACCCACACCCACAACACACACACACACACACACACACCCGAGAGACACACACCCACACCCACACACACACTACACCCACACCCACACACACTACACACTTCACACACACAGACGCACACACACACTACACCCACACCCACACCCACAACACACACACACACACACACACACTACACACCGACCCACCCACACACACAGACACACACACACACACACTAGACACTACACACTACACACCTGTAGGAAGACCTTGAGGCGGTCCAGAGGAGCGGTTCCGGTACGAGACACGGATCCGGCCATGGCTCCGGCCATCAGCTGGCGCCACACAAACCCCGACTTCTTCTCCTTCTCCGAGAACTCGTCTGGGACCGTCAGCTGCTCACCGATGTCCAACATCTGGCGGAGAGAAGGAGAGAGAGAGGGATGGAGAGAGGGAGAGAGAGAGAGAGAGAGAGAGGGAGGGAGGGAGGGAGAGAGAGAGGGAGAGAGATAGAGAGAGAGAGAGAGAGAGAGAGGGGGAGAGATAGGCCTTTTAGACCATGTCTACATAGTAACTGGCCAGTTAAGCTATGCATGATGTCTTGGGCTTTTAGACCACGTCTACTTAGTAACTGACTAAGGGGCACTATGGGGGTTCATGATGCCGTGGGCTTCCAGACTACTTTACTTTCAGCTACATAGTGACTAACTCAGAAGCTGAACTGACCATGTCTACATAGTAACTGACTCAGAAGCTGAACTGACCATGTCTACATAGTAACTGACTCAGAAGCTGAACTGACCATGTCTACATAGTAACTGACTCAGAAGCTGACCTGACCATGTCTACATAGTAACTGACTCAGAAGCTGAACTGAAATGGCGGCCTTACATACTGACCACAGATCGCTTCCAGTAGTGGGCGATGTCTTCTATGTTGTGCAGGGGGTTCAACAGGAAGTGATCTCGCCACTCCATCCAGTCGATGGTCATGGTGCCGTCCTTATCCATACTGACAAGGAGAGATGATGTTGAGAGATCAATTTCATTTTCAATTTCAATATTGGGTCCCCCTGTGTGTGCCTGTGTGTGTGTGTGTGTGTGTTTGAGAGAGAGAGAGAGAGAGAGAGAGAGAGAGAGAGAGAAGCAGACAGTGAGTATGACAGACACAGAGGCCGAGCAGTATAAACATGTACACTGTGAGGGGAGGTCTGGCCCATACGTGTCAATGCTAGTCAAACTGACCATGACATGGTGCAAAGAAAAACTTCACACACGTGTACTCACAAACTGTCTTACACACACACACACACACACACTCACTCTCTCACATACCCAAACAAAAAAAATACATTCTGCACCCCTGCAAAAACAAGCAGATACAAAAATACACAAACACTCATAACCTCTCTCTCTCTCTCTCTCTCTCTCTCTCTCTCACACACACACACACACACACACTCTCACACACACACACACACACACACACAAACACACAGGGCATTACAGACCTTAATAGTATCCTAGCAGCCTCCTCCAAGGTGACATCGATGCCCACAGTATGAAGAGAATGCTGGATCTCCCCTCGACATCGAGGCCTGACTCTCTCTCTCTCTCACACACACACACACACACACACTCTCTCCACACACACACACACACACACAAACACACAGGGCATTACAGACCATCCAGCAGCCTCCCAAGGTGACATATCTACAGCATGAAGAGAATGCTGGATCTCCCCGACATCAATGAGGCCTGCTACATTTGTGTGCCTGTGTGATACACTTTCAGTGAATATTTGATTTGCCAGAATCATAGACTGCGTGTGTGTGTGTGTATTTTGCTACATTCTCATACTAACATATCATCATGGTCACTCTTAATATAATGGCCACTCTTAATACACTGACTCCCTGTTTCTCTCGTACACACACACACACACACACTCAATATTGCCATCTTAATGTGATACACTTTCAGTGAATATTTGATTTGATTTATAGTTTGATTGGTTGTTCACAGAATCATAGACTATGTGTATGTGTGTTAGAATCTCATACTACCATATCATCATGGTCACATGTGACATATACACTCCCTCCCTCTCACACACACACACACACACACTCACCATCGTTGTTGCGGTCCAGGCTGCGGAACATGAGCCTGAGGCGGCGCTCGTGGGAGTGCAGGTACTGACAGAACTCCTCAAAGTCCAGCTGGCCGTCCGCATTCCTATCGCCAGCACGCACTATCTTCTGGGGAGAGGGCCCCAGCAATGGAGGGAGAGAGAGAGGGATGGAGGGAGAGAGATGGAGAGATGGAGGGAGATGGGAAGATGGAGAGAGATGGAGAGATGGAGGGAGAGAGAGAGATGGGAAGATGGAGGGAGAGAGAGATGGAGAGATGGAGGTAGGGAGGGAGATGGAGGGAGAGAGAGAGATGGGAAGATGGAGTGAGAGAGAGATGGAGAGATGGAGAAAGAGAGAGAGATGGGAATATGGAGGGAGATGGAGATTGAGGGAGAAAGAGATTTAGAGATGGGAAGATGGAGGGAGAGAGATGATAGGATGATAGAGGAAGAGAGATAGAGAGAGAGAGAAACAGAAATGTAAAGATAGAGGGATGGTGAGAGAAGCAGGAAGAGGGTGTTGGAGAGGAAAGGGGGAGAAAGACGGATGGAGAGAGAAAGAAACAGAGAAGTGTGGAGAGAAAGAAAAAGGAGAGGGATGGAGAGAAACAAACAGGGATGGAAAGAGAGAGAGAGAACAGAGAGGGATGGAGAGAGAAAGGGATGGAAAGAGAGAGAGAGAAACAGAGAGGGATGGAGAGAGAAAGGGATGGAAAGAGAGAGAGAAACAGAGAGGGATGAGAGAGAGAGAGAACAGAGAGGGATGGAGAGAGAGAGAGAACAGAGAGGGGTGGAAAGAAACAGGGATGGAAAGAGAGAGAGAGAGAAACAGAGAGGGGTGGAAAGAAACAGGGATGGAAAAGAGAGAGAGAGAGAAACAGAGAGGGGTGGAAAGAGAAAGGGATGGAGGCCAAAATGATTAGGAACAGAAAAGGATGGAGCAGGATGGAGAATAAGAACAAAGAGCATGTTAACATTCCTACAGCTGATTGGGCCACCAAACAACATAGTAACCAATCACTGCTCCTGTTATTGGTTTGTCTGGGCCAGTCTATAGTCTAGGGTAAGACAGTCAGAAATGCTATAAGTACACGTATAATAATGACAATGATGATGATGATGATGATGAGAGTTAAAGATGAGCATAACAACATTGGGCTGTATACGGGGTCAGTGATCCGTCATGAGGAAAACTACACACCATGTTTACCTGACCTGGAGCAGGTCTAAAACAATTAACACACAGTGGGTGTCAATCAAACAAAAGCAGTCATGTCTGTGTGTGTGTTTGTGTGTGTGTCATATGATCACACTACTCTCCCTGTACCCTTAGGCATCAGGCTGTAATAAAATAAAATGAGTTTGACTGTTTAAGAGTGTTGAGTCACTTCCAGACTCCCTCTACTATCTCTCTCTCTCTCTCTCTCTCTTTCTCTTTCTCTCTCTCTCATCCAACAACTTTCTTAAAGGAACCGTCTGCAATTCCAATTCCACTGTTGAAACCTCCAACACTTCATTAGGATACCACTCAGGCCTTGGCAGTAGGAGTTAAGACATTTAGAGACGAGACAGAGACAGATGAGTCCAGGAAGTGATGTCAAACCGGAAGTAGGTACATAATATACTTTATTGTTTATGGATAATACAGCGGGGAAAAACTTGTTTTTTGACAGTCTATGGAAAAAATAGTCGCATTAGGTAGAACCTTTTTATTATTATTCGTAATTAACATTTATTTAAATAATCAATTGCGCCTGACTGTCCAGGTCATCTATCCAAATCAGCTCAGAGGAGCATGAAAAAACCGCTGTTGCAGAAATCACATAAGAATGTATCCTTTTGATTTTCTGTTTATTTTTGCACATTCCAACATAAGGAAGCAGCATGGGAAACTTGTCATTTTTCTGTCTTATTTTCTAACTATTTTCCAAGACAAAGTAAAGATCCGCACACTGTAGAGCTCCCATTTAAGTATTTTTTTATTTTAATTTCAAGCGTTTCAACGTTTCAACTTTGGTTGGAAGTCTGAGGAAGGGCCGTAAGGGCTTGAAGCGTTACTAAAATAAAAAAAATACTGTGTGTTAATTGTTTGTCTTTGTAAACCGTATCTTCGATCCTGCACCTGGATGAATTTTGGATGTGTGTGATAAAACTGTGCTTTTTCTAACTATTTTCCAAGCCTGATGTACAGCTGTTACACAAGGGTCTGGTGTCCCTTTGTTATGACGCACTTCCTGCGACGGTCACTCGCCTCAAAATGACTCAACTCCCTCTCGTTTTCTTGTGAAAAAACACATCATGGGCTACCATAATGACATGAGTCATAAGTTACATTTTAACCAAGGACCAAATGAAACGCCCCAGAGAGAGAGAGGTAGCATTTCCAGAGAAACTCCACACACGGTTTCCTTTTTGTCTGGGGAACAGGCTACTCCCAATTTGTTTGTTTCAAGTTTTCTGATCCTGTGCTGCCTACAGAGACCGTTTTTTTTTTTTTACAATAGTAATGTTATTCTGGAGAACTGGATGTGTGTGTGTGTGTGTGTGTGTGTGTGTGTGTGTGTGTGTGCTGTAGGCCTACTTGTGTCTGAAGCACTCTGGCAGATATGAAGAGAGCACAGAGACAACTTAAATCAATGAGAATACTGTGTGTGTGTGTGTGTGTGTGTGTGTGTGTGTGTAACCTTGCCAAGGAACTTTCACACACATACTTAGGCCATTACCCAGTGGTGCTTGCACAGTCTAAAATACCTATGTCTAAAACACACACACACACTATGGATATCCACTAACATAATCTTTCTACATTTTCTTACTTGAAATGTACATGCAACCATGTTACTCTTCCACACAGGTGCACACACACACAGGTTAGGCACTCACTGCAAACAATCCTCTCTCTCTCTCTCTCTCTCTCATAGTCTTGTTGTCAAACACAACAGATCCTATCTGCCTCTGTCAGGGTTTATTATTCTATAAAACACGGCAGACCTCATAACAGTGCAGTAATCAAAAGAGTTCACAACACACACATACACACACACACACACACACGCACACGTGTGTGTGTGCACACACTCTCCCAATGGCACAGAGACACATACCAATGTATTATCTGTACGTTCCTGAGAGTCTGGGTTTAGTTGGACACCTGACTGATAAAGGCTGGAGCTCCGAGTAGACCATGTCAGCTCCCACCACATCACCAACACACACACACACACACACACACACACACACACACACACACACACACACATACAAACACACAAATGTGTGCCAGCCCTAACACACACACACACACACACTCAATAATGGATACACATAAACATACCTTACACACTTCTATTTAATGTCCTAACACACATAATTCCACACACACACATGCACTCACACATACCCCTACACACACACACCACACACACACACACACATACCTACACACACACACACATTAATACACACACACACACACCCACACACACACACACACCCACACACACACACACACACACACACACACACACACATACATACAAACACACAAATGTGCCCAGAACACACACCACACTCTGAGAACGTCCCAACACACACACACACACACTAACACGGACACACACAAACACACCACACACTCTACGAATGTCCTAACACACACACCCACACACACACACCCACACACACACACACACACACACACACACACACACACACCCCCACACACACACACACACACACACCACACACACACACACACACCCACACACACACACACACACACACACACACACACACACACACACACACACACACACACACACACACACACACACACACACACACACACACACACACACACACACACACACACACACACCACACACACACACACACACACACACACACACACACACCACACACACACACACACACACACACACACACACCCACACACACACCACACACACACACTCTCTGTGTGTCTTTGCATCTCTCTTTCCTTCTCTCCGTGTATATGCCTCTCCTTTTTCTCTCCATCTGTGTCTACATCTCTCTCTCTCTCTCTCTCTCTCCCTCTCCTCTCTCTCTCCTCCCTCCCTCTCTCTCCCTCTCCCTCCCTCTCTCTCTCCCTCCCTCTCTCTCTCTCTCTCCCTCTCTCTCTCTCTCGCTCTCTCTCTCTAATGATCACTGTGGTGTGCTGCACTTTGATAATCAGGTGACCCAGGTGACCTGTTTTTTCTGTCTGTTTGTGTTGCTGTTACTATCTCCCTCTCTCTCTCTCTCAAACATTCAGACAGTGTGTAGAAAACTGATACACACTACTATCTCCCTCTCTCTCTCTCAAACATTCAGACAGTGTGTAGAAAACTGATACACACTACTATCTCCCTCTCTCTCTCTCTCAAACATTCAGACAGTGTGTAGAAAACTGATACACACTACTATCTCCCTCTCTCTCTCTCTCAAACATTCAGACAGTGTGTAGAAAACTGATACACACTACTATCTCCCTCTCTCTCTCTCTCAAACATTCAGACAGTGTGTAGAAAACTGATACACACTATCTCTCTCTCTCTCTCTGTTATTCCATTACTCCCTCCACCACCTCACCTCTCTAAAAGCAAACTGGGATATGAGAGATGGAGGGAACCAGTGCTGTGTTTCCAAGTCCTTGGAACGCGCTCTTATAGCCGGTGGAACGTGCTCTCATAGCCAGTGGAACGTGCTCTTATAGCCGGTGGAACATGTGCTCTTAAAGCCAGTGGAACATTTGTTCTTATAGCCAGTGGAACATGTGTTCTTATAGCCAGTGGAACATTTGTTCTTATAGCCAGTGAAACGGGCTCTTATAGCCAGTGGAACATGCTCTTGTAGCCAGTGAAACATACTCTTATATCCAGTGAAACATACTCTTATAGCCAGTGGAACGGGCTCTTATGTAAAGTGCACACCAAGCTGACAGTGGCACATCTGATGATGATGATGATGATGATGATGATGATGGCCTGTGGCTCAAACCGGTGCACAGCACTGTTGACACAGACACTGTGGTGGTCATACAGCAGGCCGAAGTGGAAATGGACAAGTTAGAATTGGAGGTGAACAGCATTGTTTTGTCATCTTACATGGATGGATGACCTGTTGGTGATGTAGGAGCAGGCCCAGTTGTAGGCATAGAGGTCTGTATAAGGGTCACTACAAGATGTATTGATCCCCTTGGGGATCAATAAAGTATCTATCTATCTATCTATCTATGTCAGCTTGTCAGTGGAACGTGCTCTTATCAGTTCTCCAGACAGTGAAATGTGCTGTTATATCGTATATTGGTTCTCTAGCTGTTCTTTAAGGGGGGGGGTAAATTTACTAATACAACAGAGAAACGTGCATGTTGATCCTTGTCACCCACACTGACCACATCATCCATGCCTACAGATGTCCATCTCCCTATACTCCGCCAGACACAGTCAAATGTTGTTTAATCCCCTCACGTCTGACCTCAATCACAACATGGACAGGCTTGCACTGCAACAGCTGGGCATCCAACTGCCTAGATCATTCAAAGAGTTTTGCAGAGGCTTAATTTCGTTAACGGGACTATCATGGTTAATCCGCTATGGTGCCCTGCGATATGGTTTATGCGAGTGTACGGGATCACGTGGTTCAGTAAGTGGATGCAGAATGCGCGTGCGTGTGTGCAAGCGCCTTTGAAACCGCTGGCCATAGCACTGACATTTGGCCGTCTGTCATTACCATGGTCACTGCTCGTGAAACGAACCGGCACAGGCGCAGCACAGCACACGGCTACTCGCTGGGCTAAACGTCACAACACCCTGCGTTGGTTGTAGCCTAGTTCTGAGTAGCCCAGTTTTACAGAACATTGTGCAAAAACACTAGGATCCCCTTACCTCCTCCACGGAGCCCCGCGACAGAAGCCCTCGTGCGGCGAGCCCGGCCCGCAGCTCACTGACGTCGATGCGCCCATCCTTGTTAAGGTCCAACTCATCGAACAGCTCGGCCCACCGTTGCTCCCGTTCGGGATCAACACCGCTGTCCAAGCACCGAGCTCGACTCCAAAGAGGAGGGAAGCCTATTTTTGCCGTCATGAGTGTGTGTGTGTGTGTGTAGAGCAGCCCCAGTGTCAACAATCAGCAGCAACACAGGCCAATGGCAAGACTCCCTACACACACTCAGTCATACTTCTTTAGGGAAGGTGCAGCCATTCTCGATTCGTCCTCCAAAAGTAAGTTATAGGCTACCCGCGTAGTAGGCTGCAGCACAAGCGCGCAAGGAAAACGATCAAGTCGAATGATCCACAGCACAACACAAGCGGTGTTAGGCAGTCAATATAGGCCTGTTATTATTTTTTTCTAAAACAAAATTATGACGGGGAAAAACGGACCGACAATCGGTGAATCAGGAAGCCCGGATTGGAGTCACCGTGGTTTCAGAACCCCCATGCCTCCTCCCTATGAGACATATAACTGCTCCGTCTCTCTCCGGTCAGAAATCCGAAATGTACAGTCCTTTCTGCACGGATAATCCCGTGTCATATTCGCAGACCCTGCAGCGACCCATGTAGATTACGTGTCATCATCATAACATGCCGTTAAGGCTATTTCAACATGCAACACTGTCGTAGTCGTCGTCGTCGTCACGCACTCGCTCGTTCTGCTGCCAGTCCCCCACGCAGACGCACACTTGAAAATTTCAACACATCGGGTTGGAAGGAAGAGCACCACGACTCGCAAGACCTAAATCCCATGGACAACGACTCTCACACACACACGGTGTGTATGTTCCTGCTGAGCTTGTGTCTTTAAATGTTCCCTGAATGTAGCCTATATATCGCCTTTGAGGCAACAGGCTCGTTTCCTTCCGTCTGCTCTTCGCGTAGGCTGGCTACGCAAGCAAGCAGTGAGAACACCTACCCAGGAATGCGACTCCGCGTCTGCGCCTTGCGAATGTAAATGACATTCATAATAGGGCTACTAGCAATCTTTCATTCACCCACTCCACCTGCATAAAACTAAGTAAATGTTTATTACAGCCACGGACGGTCCTTCAGCGGGCGCTTCCATACAGAGAACAGGTGTGAGGCAGTGGTCATTTGACGCCAATATCAACCTTTGAATGACATTTCTAAGCTGCTTCTTAACTCATTCTGAAGACAAACTACAAGGACAAAGATTGTTGTCATGTTTACAGAGAGACAAGATGACCAAGAACATTCCAATTATTATTCATAAGTTATTTCGTTAATAAAAACAGATGCAAAATGGACATTGTACAATACCCAACACGATATATGTATTGGGTAAATACCAAAAGTTATTTATGTTGCACTTCACCTTTAAAACTTAAATATCTGGCTTGTGGAAATGTTTTCATTATTCTGGAAAGTATTTCAAACCAATGAAGAAGAGGTATGGCACCTAATCTGTCTTTAATGCTCATAATAGCCTGGTACTTAATTAAATATTGCACTCTGATGTGTGTGAGAGTGTCTGTGTCTGTGTGTAACCCAGTGGTTCTCAAACTTTTTCTGTCATTCCCCACTTTGAAAGTGGCACATTTTCAAACACCACCTAAACTCATCAACTGTCAAAAAATGGTTCTACGTTGCATTTCCTGTCTTGGTCCGCTGGATCAGATGCTATTTTAATTCATGTCAAGTCAAGTTTTATAGCGCATTTCATACACAGAGGTCATTCAATGTGCTTTACATAAACAAAACAAAACAATAATGGCAAATAAAAGCATAGAAGGGCAATATAGTCAAAGAATAGTTCAAAAGGTAAAGATCATAATAAAAAGAAAACATAAAACACAAGGTAAAATCATTTAAAAATAAATTAGTACGCAAAAACAAAGGCAAACGTAGTAAAAAAGTAATAAAAGACAAGGTAGAATAATTATCAAGGCAGATTCAGAATTTGTAACTCGGCGCAGTTAGCAGAAAGCATCTGAGAACAGTCTGGTCTTAAGTCTAGATTTAAAACTGGCTACAGTTGGGGCCTTTTTGATGTCATCCGAAAGTTGGTTCCAGAGCTCAGCCGCATAGCAGCTAAAAGCTGCTTCACCATGTTTATTTCTAACAGTAGGTTTTACTAACAGGTTTTTCACCTGGGACCTGAGAGGACAAGAAGGTGTGCACTGCTGAAGCATGTCTGATAGGTATTTAGGTCCTGCTCCATTTACTGATTTATAAACAAGCAATAGAGCTTTAAAGTCAATTCTGTGAATTCCTGGAAGCCAGTGCAAGGACTTAAGAATTGGAGTAATGTGGTCAGTTCTTTTAGTTTTTGTTAGAATCCTAGCTGCTGCATTTTGTATCACCTGAAGCTGTTTGATAGTCTTTTTAGGAAGGCCTGTGAACAGTCCATTGCGGTAATCAACCCTGCTGGAGATCGTGTCGGTCTGTTTATGACTCCTATGTTTTGTGTGTGGTTATTTTGTTTTGAATCGATGATCTTGTCAAAAAAGAAAGTCATTATTAAAGATAAAGAAAAACAAAAACAAATTTCCTCCCAAAGTTCATCGCGCCTCACCTGACATGTCTCTATTCCCCATAGTGGGGCCCGCACCACACTTTGAGAACCACTGTAACCCAACCTCTCGGTACTAGCTTGGATCAGCTGACCGGCAGTGGCTGCGATAATCTTTCAGCACCAGTAGAGAGAGACAAACCAGCGTAGTCGTGTCCAGTAGGAGGTGGCTGGTTGCTTTGCGCATCACACAGACAAAATGCTTTCACAAATGTATCAAACGGAAATACTTTGGCACTCAAATCAGGAAAGATTTACCAAAATACAACGCCAAGCAGTGAAGAGGAGTCCTATGAGACCGGCGGAAGACCACAGCCTAGTCGCCAGCTTGATGTTATCTTGCCAAGTACTCACATCAAGCTCCATGACAACTAAAGAATAGCTGACATTTACCATCACTTCCAAAAGCATTGTTCACATTTTTGCTGATTTTGATTGGTTGTCACCAGTGTTGCCACAGTTACCTTGAAAAAGTAATCTGATTACTGATTACTCCTTTAAAAAGCAACTTAGTTACTTTACTGATTACTTGATTTTAAAAGTAACTAAGTAAGTTAGATTACAAGTTACTTTATTAGTTACATTTAGCAGCTGCCGACAACATCCCCGTGACCTCAACATAAAAATGAAAAACGGTTTTGCCAATACTTACATTATTGGAAGTGCATTTTAACAGTAATGTCAACCATATATAGCAGACATCCCAACCTGAAAAAAAGTAATTTCAGTAAGGTATCCCTTTAGCCTACTTAAAATACAGATGTTCAGTAATGTCTAGTCAGTAC
Source organism: Alosa alosa (assembly GCF_017589495.1). Classification (NCBI taxonomy): domain Eukaryota; kingdom Metazoa; phylum Chordata; class Actinopteri; order Clupeiformes; family Clupeidae; genus Alosa; species Alosa alosa. Next base: position 10,676,408 of record NC_063195.1, read on the forward strand.
ACCAAATAAGGAAGGCCTATTGATGGAAATTGTGATAATAAAATATATAGATTTTGGTAGTTTGGGCTTTTCATGTAGCCTTGGCAACTAGCCATCTAATAGGCCTGAATAATATGCAAATGAAATTACACTTGTTAAACTCACCTCAACAAGTCTTTTGCAATCATTTAACCCACCATGGGCAATGCTAAAGTCACTGTTACATGCAAAACAGGCCAGGGTGCTCTCTGTCTTGGATGCACTTCACGCACCACCCCTCTCTCTCTCCCTCATGTGCGCGCTACACTCAGATGCACATGCGATTTGAAGGCTGCACGCTCTTGCTCTAGATTCCGGGAGATTGTATCAAATTTGCGGGCGTCAGGGAGCCGCTATCAATATGGAGACTCGGGATGTCTAGACAGCACTTTGTCGCCAGCAGAGAGTGTACAATGTACTTTAATGTTGTCATGTTTAGCTGACACAAACTCAAAACAATACTAAAACGTGCATCCCTCTCCTCCCTCTGTTGTTTACATTTGTGTCGCTGTGAGTTGTCCTCATGCTGAAAATGTGAGCATAGGCTACATAATGTTAATCCCAGAGACAAGAAGTAAGCAAAAAATATATCTTTTTACTAAAAGTAAAATGACAAAAATAGTAATACACAGTGACTTGGATAAGTAACTTTAATCTGATTACTGGTTTGGAAATAGTAGCGCGTTAGATTACTCATTACCGAAAAAAGTGGAGTATAGAGTAGAATAGAGTAACACGTTACTAAGTAACGCGTTACTAAGTAACACGTTACCGGCATCACTGGTTGTCACATACAGGCTTTCAAAACTACATTGATGTGAGGCTTGGTCTGAGGAGCATTTGGACCAAACCGGTGCAGGTCAGTAGATGACCCAGACTCATCCTTCAAAGAGAGCTTTGAACCCCAGTCTTTTGAAAGGCTCACAAGCCCACACATTTTTTTTTGTAAGATACATTATAATGCATCAATTAACATCTACATAACATTGTGAAATAACCTATCCAGCATTAAAGCAACACCAAAGAACTTTCCCTCTGTCGCACGCACGCTATTTGTTTATCCAGCACCGGCTTTACAAATAACAATGTCCACAGACAAGGTAGAATATGTTGCATGATTTATGGAAGCACGATGTATTGCGACATCAAACGCAAGTCAAATTTGTAGTTTCTTATGTCTCATTCCATCGAACTACAGATCCGCTACCCGATCTGGCAAACTTACATAGTGCGGTTATAGCCGATAGAGGGCTGCGAAGCGAATGCATAAGTGCCGTTCACCCTGTTACAAGTTGATGAACCACTGAAACGATTTTGGAAACATTATTTTAAGGTACAAAAAACTCTTTGGTGTTGCTTTAACTGAGGAGAAAAAAACATTAGCTAGATTATATAGATTACATACATAACCATAAATTATAGACATAGATTACAGAATTTGCGTAAATATTGTTCAAAATACTTATGTACAATATGCAGTATATAGGTACAAATGCATCTAATCCAAGAGCTAATAGAAGGTCTAATTAGGTTATAACAATAAATCAACAGTGGAAAGCGAAAAATGTCTTCAATAACTTTATCATAAAATATCAGAGTTATATGATGAACATATTGGTCATTATTGCAATTTCAGAGAGAGAGGGAGAAAGGAAAGATGAGCTAATCTGTGATCTTTTCAGAAGCTTTTGGAGGTTCCAGTTCCCTCCTCCCTTCCTCTTCTGGCCCCTCCCCCTGTTCTGAGCTGCTGACTTCCTCCTGATCTCTCTGATCTCTGTTCTAAGCTCTAAGATGTTTTACAGGGCCAGTTCTCCTGTGTTGGTCTCTCTCTGATCTCTGTTCTAAGCTCTAAGACGTTTTACAATGCCAGTTCTCCTGTGTTGGTCTCTCTCTGATCTCTGTTCTAAGCTCTAAGACGTTTTACAGGGCCAGTTCTCTCATGTTGGTCTCTTCTGGACTCTTCCCTGAGCTGCTGACTTCCTCCTTCACCGCTGATCTCTTATGATCTCTCCATCCCTCCAGTCTTCCAGACGTTAGTGAACCAATCCCAGAGCTAGTAGCTGCTGACATCACAGAGTCTCGTTCAGAGGGGGCTTCAGATGCGGTGTCTGAGATGTGTGTGTGGTAGGCTGAGGTTACTGAGGTTATTTCAGACCTGTCATCTCCTCCCACTGAAAATAAAACACATGCAGACTGAAAAACTTCTACATATCTGTGTAATTCATCCCCTTTTTTCAGTACCGTTAAGCAACAATACTATCAGATTGAAAGATAAATATGCATTTTCCTTAAAACCTTCAATTCAAAAGCATTTATATTTATATGCATACTGTACTATTTATAACTTTACTGAACGTAAAAATCAAATATTATTTGTACATAATATTTGTACACATATTATATGTTTCAAATATTATTTGTACATGTAAATCCTAGAATTTTGGAATTGCTTTGATAGTTGTTTTATTTTTAGTACATGACTTCTAGCTGAACAAATGTCTCCCATGGAAGGAAGTACCACACATAATAACTAGACTGCATTTCCGGCGGGAACTGCGAAAGTGTGCTTGCCCTGGTCCGGTCACCAACGTGAGCAGACAGTGACGTGAGCAGACAGTGACATACGCTATGCTGAACCTGGCTTGATCCAAGCATTCTAACAGTGCCTTTCAGTGTTGGAGCTCTATTCAACTATTGCCTTGCGGTTCGTTGGATTTTACCTGTGGCCTGCCTTCGAATTTAGCTTCTATGACTAAAATCAAATCAATAAAATAAAACAACAGCAGTGATTGGCTGCAAAAATAAATAATGTCACGCGTCTTGCACCTCTCAAACTGGGCTATCAGGTAACCTAGAGAAAAATGAAATTATGAAATATGACTAAGGCATTAAAATGCTGCTTGTATGTCAGGATACTTTTTCACTGATTAATTTTAAAAATATGAGCTGTGAGTGTGAATGTTATATCCATCCCCTAATTCTGTTTTACTGGTTTATTTGACAAATAATCTATATAGATTTGCTCTATAAAGACCTTATGTTTGTTTGGGATTGTTTTGAGAGCCTATTGATGTATCTCAGAATAAAGGAATGTCCACAACATTAGTGATGTTTTTTTGTGTGTGTGAATGTATTTTACTTAACACATTAAATGTAGCTGGATACTCATGAACGCATGTCTCTAATAGCCACAATAGGAGTAATTTTAGCAACACCATATTTTGTGTGGCCCATAACGACCCAGTGGATCATGAAAATGTGCCAAAATTCACATTCCTTGCTTGTTGGTACATTAATCCCATTCAGATTGCCACTTATCTGAGATGTAAGAGTTCAGTATAGGTTTAAGGTCTGGGGCAGGGATTTGACATTCTGTGACTTCTTCATTGAGGGCTTGCTTAGCAGCACTGTCCACTTTCTCATTTCCCCTCAGACCAACATGGCCTGGGACCCAGCAAAAAACTACACTCAAGTTCTGGTTCTTTAGATGTTCTAGTTGATCAAGCTCAGCTTTGGTTTTTTTAATTGCAATTTAATTGAATGCAATTTACTTTTATGATTAAATCAAATTAATTTATCCCTCTCACCCATAGTTTTCTATTTATTTACAAATGTACATAGGCCTACTGTAATTACATTTATACATAGTTATTCTACTGATCTTTATACTATTCATCCTGCACATAGACTTATTCTTACTACTCTTATAATGTTGTTTCTGCACTATAATGACACTGTTTCCACACTGAACATAGCTGTATGTTGTACATATCTGTTATATATTTGTCATATTGAATATCCATATTTATTCTGTTTTATTATATTCTGTTAATACACTGCATATATCTATATTATTATTTCTACTATTATAATGTTACTGCTACATCTACATACATTATTCTACTTATTGTATGAGATAACTGCTAATACACTGCACATATTTATATTTAATTCATATTACTCTAAACCATCTTCTGTAAATCAACTGTATACTACTGTCTACATTGCACTATATTTCTTGACCTGTCTCTGTATATTTCATCACCTTTCTATACTTTGCATCACATTGCATGCATACTGTAGCTACATGAATCACAGCTAAGATCCTTGGTTGCTATGAAGGCCAGTCGTTCTAAATGGATGGTTGCTATGGCCAAAGGCCAGTTATCTCTGCCGTTGTCAAGCGGGCATATCCTAACTTTATCTTATTTTCAGAGGTACACAGCTTCATTACTTGAGTAAAAGTACAGATACCCTTTGCTAAATTTTACTCAAGTACAAGTAAAAGTACAACAGTCAGATGTCTACTTAAGTAAAAGTACTGAAGTACTTGAGTATCAAGAGTACAAGAGTAGCCTACATTTTCTAAATATTGCATTACTACTGCCACAGTGCTTACATTTATGTACAGAAACGTCCTACATGGAGTTATGAAAAATGTTAGTGTTTATACCTTGGAGAATGTAAAATGAATTGGAAGTAAAATCAAGTCATTTTCATCTTTTTACCATGTTGCCAGGGATGGGCAGTATTTCTAATACATGTATTTAAAATACGTATTTCAAATACAAAATACTATTTTGTAATTGAAACACTTGAAACGAAAACTATCATTAACTTGTTCAGAAAATTGAAATAGTCTGGTGAGGTGGGGCCACAGGTTGGCACATTCCCGGGATGGACCTGCTGCGTCTTCATCCATTGTTTCGTCCATGGTCTGACCATGGAGTTGACTTTGGCGGAAAGCTGAAGGTGATTGCTGATAGGCTGTCCCAATCAGTGGTACCTGCACAATCCAATCACGTTTGAGAGGGAAACAACAAATTGAGGGTTTCCGAGATTTTTCTTTTTTCCTTTTTTTTTAGAAGTAGTAACGGGTACAGAGCTCTGTTCTAGAATCTTTGCTCTGAAGCTCTGCTCTAGAATCTTTGCTCTGAAGTCTGTTCCCGTTGCTAGGCAACATCAAATAAACAAAATGAGAGTCTTTTCAAGGTATTAAAAGTGTACGTGTGATTACGAATGGATGTGTGTGGTTCGTAATTAGAATAAACAAGAAATAACATTTCCAGTAATTTCCCATGATAAATTACATAATATTTGCACCTTCCTTACTTGTGAAGCTCAGACCGTATTTCAAGTACACTAGTGAAATGTAATACAACGTTGCCACCTAGCGTTCAGATGTAGGCTATTTAACATTAACGTGACATTGCTTGCTTAATTCTTTCGTCAATTCCAAGCTTTTAGGAAAACAATCTTTTTATCATAGTTCCCTCGTCAATGAGCGATTACCAGCTCATTTTTGTAACAGAGATAGCTGTTTATTGTCCCTAGGTTTACAGAAACACCAATTCATATTAATACGTAGCCTATGGAGTGCTGCCGACCACTGTTCATTACAGAATGCCTTGCATGTCTTTATAACAAAACAACACAGTAAACCTAAATGCCCGTAAACATATGCATTTGCATACTTACATTTTTAATAATACTCTCCCATCATGATATTTAACAATGATGAAAAATTTTATTTGAATACCGTCAATGTGAAAATGTACTACGTCAGCAATAAATAGCTAATGTTCTCCTTACTATTTCAGTTCGTAAGTCCATACTATCCCATGGCAGAGCAAGGATTTCATGATTGGGTAAGATTGCCCGGAGACATTGTGGTTGCCCAGAGACTTTGTGCATACTTGGAAGGCATTGTGATAGATGTACCAGTACAATTGCAAATGTTAAAGGTGATATTTACCAAATACAGGTGGGTGGTTTGCCAAATGCTGGAAACTTTTGGAATGTTTTCTTTTTTTTTTAGCTTATGCACCCTCACATTGGAGTCCCAAGTTAAAATACAAAATTTGGTATCGATATGTGACAGTGTTCCTGAGATATGGACGATATGGACGGTTCCTATTTCGGAGCGTCGCCGCCGATTTCGTTTGGCTGTGATGGGCAAACGCTTTCGAAAATCAAAAATCCTTCTGGTAACTTTTGTGAGGCTTGGTCCAAGTAATATGTACGTCAAGTTTCGTGGCGTTCGGACCATATTTGTGACCTGTGAATATTTAGTTTCGCTTTCTGTTCAATCCAATATGGCGGACTAACGACACGCCCACCTGACGTCATCTTCGCGAGCAACTTACACCGGTACTGACCGGACGTTTTAAAGTTGGAATGGTGTCTCTGTCTCAAAGGGCCTAGGCGCTAGAGCTGACGAAAAATTAGGGAGACGGGAAAAATAATAAAACTTAAGAAGAACAATAAGTGTGCTGCTTTGCAAGCACACTTAATAATCTGCTTGCATCATGTTCATAACATACTTACTATTGGGGGGAGACAGTATGCTGTTTGCCAGCTCAATCTCTTCCATCTGTTCCTCCAATTGCTGCACCTCCATCTTCCAGTCTGCTGCTGTGGTCTCATTTGTCCTCCCTTCCTCATACTGGAAATGGCTTCCTCCATTGAGAACCACTAACTCATCAATCTTCTTCAGTACACCTGGCCAGCTCTCCTCACCTGTACAGTGAACATATCTGTTCCCACATTTCTCAACCAGCCACTGCAGGGCCTCTCCTTCACTCTCAATGTACTCCTCAATGTTCCTGTCTACAGACAGGTCCTGAGTGGAGACAAACATCACTATAGCGTGATCCCAAACTCTGTCCCCCAGAAGCCCCAGATGTGTCTGGAATTGCCTCCTTCTTCTCTCAGAAAAGTGAAGATCAGTGTAAATGCTCAGTACAAAAGCATGTGGACCAGGATCACACAGAGACACCAACTCTGCTTTAGTCTCTTCTAGAGTTCTCTTACTTGATGTCATCTTAACTCTAGTGATCTCTCGACCTCCCTTGATTTCCTCCTCACATTGAAGCGTTACTCCTTCTGCCATCTCTCCTCTGTCACTGTCTGTGTCTTGTTCTGAAGTAAACTCCTCAACATATTGCAGGAGCATCACCTTTATCCCACAGAGAGGCTGTAGTTCACCTGTAAAACAATTGATTAATTCATTAATGTCCACAAATGCACGCACACACCCGCCGACACACAGTGTTAAGATATGATAATGACATGGCATAAATACAGACATTGTCAATGTGTGTATTAACATATGATGATGACATGGCATGAATATTACCAAATATTTGTTTACAATTTCACATGAACTTATCCCTGCCATAATCTCATTCATACAGTATTTCAATGATAACAAATAGCTAATCATGTCTGTTGATTTGTCTAAAACATAACTTACCCATGACAAATTTAAACATAGCGTCCTGTTTGTAAGCTCTTGTCTCTCTGTCCTCCGCTCTTGTAGTGAGACGTCTCCTCTTGTTCTCCACCTCCTGTAGAAGAGTTTTGTCAACCTCAAAGTGACGTCCACCATTTCCTGCTACCATCTCCTCAATCTTCTCCAGCAGCTGTGTGACCTGCTTGTTATCTCTGTACTCATTGTTGAGGACATAATATCTGTTCCCACATTTCTCTACTAGAGACTGCAGGGCCTCTTCACTCTCAATGTGCTGCTCAATGGTTGTGTCTCCCAGCCACTCCCCACAGGTGAACAGCACCATGGTGTGACTCCAGACTCTCTCACTGAGATACTCCATATGTTGTTGAATGTTTCGTTTCAGGTCCACTGTGAAAGCATAATCTATTCTTACATTCAGTAAGAGAATGTGTGGACCTGGAGGACACAGAGACACACTGAGCACAATCTCCTGTTTAGTGAGCTCAGGAGTGTCTTTGAGGCTGACATCATTCCACCATCCTGGAGCCTTGACTACAGTGACCTGTCTGCCTGCTACTTCTCCTTGTCTCTTCACACACTGAGCTGTTCTTCTCTTCAGGTCAAACTCCTCTCTGCCCAAGATGGTGTTTCCTGATGAACTCTTCCCAGATCCTTTGTATCCCAGCAGCACAACTCTAAACCTTGACCGTGGGCATGAATTCCCTGCTGAAAAGAATATATAAATATATTTGACATTATATGACCATGTTATCCTAAGAACTTTATGGACTTTGAGCAGCAGTAAGAGAGTTGTGGTTTAAATCTAGTGAGCTGACCACCTAAAGTGCATGTACACCTTGTAAACACCACTTCCAGCCCCACTGGCACTGCTAAATGTTGGTGCATCTTTGGAGATACAGCTGACAATGGCCTGATGTGTAAACTTTTCTTTTATTTTCACAGAGACTTACGCCCCGGGACACAGAACTGTAGTGCACATCCTGGATGGTTAGTGGGAACGGCAGATGTGTTTACATGTGATGCACATGATATCAAAATTAATTTGAAGATAAAACCAAAAACAACAGGCAGATAAAATCTAGTGTATCAAGTGTAAAGCAAATGCAGTTTTGCTTCAATTTCACTAACTTTACTATTTTACTAATTTCTTCCATGGCCATAAGAATTAATATTATGATATATTTGATTCAATGTTTCATGAACTAGATTATTATGAAGATTGTTGAACATTTATTTTTGCTATGAAAAAGCTCAGTTTGTTTAGTACAAAACACAGAAAATATAATACAACTCATGCTTCAGTGACTGGAGGTGGAGTCTTTGCTTCTCCACCTTCATCAGTCTCTCTGTTGCTCTCTGTTCTTCATTCCTCCTCCTCTCCTTCACTTCCTCCAGTCTCTTTCTGTCCATCTCAAAGTGACAGTTTTTGTTTCCTGCTACCATCTCTTCTATCTTCTCCAGCAGCTCTGTGACCTGATCACCTGCCCTATTCTTATTGTTGAGAACATGATATCTGTTCCCACATTTCTCTACCAGATATCTGAGGTGTTCTTCACTCTCAATGTGCTGCTCAATGGTTGTGTCTCCAAGCCAGTCTCCACAGGTGAACAGCACCATGGTGTGACTCCAGATATCCCCACTGAAAAGTGCCAAATATTGCTGCACTTCTTGTCTGTATTGACTATTGAAACAGACATCAATACGTATGAGCAGTAAGAGAGCATGGGGCCCAGGATCACACAAGGACACACTCAGCACAGTTTCCTGTTTGAAGAATTCAGGAGTGTTAGTCATGCCAGCTTTCCACAAACAGCTTGGGGTGTCAACCACAGTGACCTGCCTCCCTGCCACCTCCCCCACTCTATTCTCACACTTTGTTGTAGAGCACAACTCAAACACATCTTCACCCAGGATGGTGTTCCCTGTTGAAGACTTGCCAGCACGCTTAAATCCCAGAAGATCTATCCTCAGAGATGACTGATGTATTTGATCTTTTAGGGAAAAAAGATAAATATAATACATGTTTTAGCAGTCAACATGTTATGATGTGATGCAAATAATGTTAAAATGTTAAATGTCTACGACACATTCTCTTTTTAATAGTCAATTTATCAACATAGTCATTATTATATGCCATTTTCAGCTGTGGTTCAACAGCTTTACTTACTTACTCAACATATTAACAGGATCGATCACACAAATACTACAATGACAGAATCTTTCCACATTGTCTTTCTGTTTTGATTCCAGCTACTCTCCTTGGTGCTTGGAGCTGTTACTCACCCAGTGATGCCCTGAGGTCTTGTCTTTGTTTCTTCACCTTCATCATCCTCTTCTCTGCTCTGATTTTCTCCGTCTTCGCCTGCTCCTCTAGGTTTTGTAAAAGATTTTCACTCATTTTAAAGAGAGAGCTCTTATTCATTGCTACCATGTTTTCTATCTTCTCCAGCAGCTGTGTGACCTGCATAGTATCACCTCTATTCTCATTGTTGAGGACATGACATCTCTTCTTTCTCCCTCCTCTCCTTCACTTCCTCCAGTCTCTTTCTGTCCATCTCATAGTGACGGCCTCCGTTTCCAGAGATAATTTCCTCCATCTTCTCCATCAGCTCTGTGATCTGTGTTCTGTCACCTTTGTCCTCATTGTTGAGAACATGATATCTGTTCCCACATTTCTCTACCAGATATCTGAGGTGTTCTTCACTCTCAATGTGCTGCTCAATAGTTGTGTCTCCCAGCCAGTCTCCATGGGTAAACCGCACCATGGTGTGACTCCAGATATCCCCACTGAAAATAAATGAGTGATGCTGAAGTGATGTCTTGTGTTCCTCTGGGAAAGCAGCATCCACTGGTATGACTAAACAAAAACTATGGGGACCCTGTTCACACAAACACTGACTCAGCAGAATCTCTCTTTTGACCATTTCAGGGCTGTTCACAGAATTTCCTTTCCATCCTGGAGCGTCCACCACAGTGACCTGTCTGCCTGCTACTTCTCCCTGTCTCTTCACACAAACAGCAGATCTCTGTCCAGGCTGAAACTCCTCTCTGCCCAGGATGGTGTTTCCTGATGAACTCTTCCCAGCATATTTAAATCCCAGCAGCACAATTCTGAGTTCTGGAAGCAGTGCACCTCCTGCAGGAGTAAATGGAGAACTTCAGCAGACGACTTTATGTGTGTGTGTGTGTGTGTGTGTGTGTGTGTGTGTGTGTGTGTGTGTGTGTGCGTGTGAGTTGATTTAAATATCATAACCTGCAAGTCACAGTGCCTTGATGTTCATATCCTTACTATTATTGTTACAGTTTGTTTGTCTGATTTACACCTTCTCTTTTTTTTTGGTTCAATGTATAATATTACTTAGTCTTTTTACGGACCACTTCAACTCACGCGGCAGCCATTCTGTAAACCAAAAGAAGGCTGTGTTTAAAGTCAATTACATTAGGGCCTTTGTCCAGCAACTTGGGGTTAAGTGCTTTGCTCAGGGCCACAACGATGTAAGCCACAACTGTTCTGGCTACTGCATGCTAGCCCAGCTCCTTAACCACTACACTACCACCCCCCCAACTCATTTATGCAAACTATTTGTTACATAATTTCACTCACCTAGTCTCTGGACTTTTTTTCTTCTCTCCTCTGCTCTCCTCCCTTCTACTGTCCTCTTCTCTTCAACCTTCTGTATTATTTCTCTGTTTATTTCATAGTGACGACCACTGTTTCCTGCCACAATCTCTTCTATCTTCTCCAGCAGTTCTGTGACTTGTGTATTATCCTTGTTCTTAATGTTGAGGACATGACATCTGTTCCCACATCTTTTTACAAGCTGCTGGAGCATTTTCCCTTTAACCTCAAAGGCTTTCTCTTCTGCAGGAGTCTCCTGAATGAACAGAACTAGAGAGTGTTTCCAGGCTCCATGGCCCAGAAGACTCAGGTGGTTTGATGTGGCGTTTCTCTCTGCCTCTGTGAAGGTCATGTTCTCACGGATGACCAGCAGAAAGGCATGAGGTCCTGGAGGACACAGAGTCACACTGAGAACAATCTGCTGTTTAAGGAGTTTAGGAGAATCAATAGAAATATTGAGATCATAATCCTTCCATCCTGGAGTGTCCACCACAGTGACCTGTCTCCCTGCTACCTCTCCCTGTCTCTTCACACACTGCAGTGTTCTCACATCAGGGTCAAACTCCTCTCTGCCCAGGATGGTGTTTCCTGCTGAACTCTTCCCAGCTTCTCTGTTCCCCAGCAGCAAAATCCTCACATCTGAGAGATTGGAGATATCACCTGGTCATGAGACAACACAGGGAGACAACACACACACACACACACACACACACACACACACACACAAGCTTTCAGAAAATGCTTGAGCTCCCCAGACATATTTGAAAAATAGTAATGCAATAACTTCACTGCTGTGAATTCATGAATACAGTAGTTGATTCAACTATTCATGACACAGGACAATAACTTAAGAAATATTTACACACACAAAATTGTGGAGGATATAATTTGATGATTTCGTACCGCCGTGCGGGCCGGATGCTATATAGCCTACCACGGACATGTTTTGAGGGGCCACCCAAAATGAGGTGGTGGGCCGTATCTGGCCCGCGGGCCGTAGTTTGGGGACCACTGCATTAGGGTATCAGAGTGGTGGACATGTTCCATTAGGGCATTAGAGTGATGGACATGTTCCATTAGGGTATCAGAGTGATGGACATGTTCCATTAGGGCATTAGAGTGATGGACATGTTCCATTAGGGCATCAGAGTGATGGACATGTTCCATTAGGGTATCAGAGTGGTGGACTCACCAGTAGATGATCCCCCTGCAGCCATCTCTTCAGTTTTACTCAGGTCACTCAGATGTCCTGATCGCATTCACACTGAAAGAGGACAACATGGCAGCATGATGGTGTTTTATAGTTATGTGCACTGTTTGTCATAACCAGCATTCAAAATGGAGGCCAAATTCAAAATATTTGAGAGTAGTGTCTCCCCCACCCCTACTGCCCCCCCTCATAGCTGCAGACAGGTTGCACTAAATATTTTACACTTATTCATTTAGCAGACTTACACAAATGAAAACTCAGATACATTCACAAGAATGTATGACATACATGTATATGACAAAAGTATTTATGGTAACACTTTACTTGACAGGTGAGTTCATAACACATTCATAGCAGCTGTCATAAACTGCAAATAAAGCAATGATGACTGTTTCATGAGACATGGCTCAACATTCATACCAAACCTTTCATGAATGTGGAAGACAGAACGACAACAACTTGTCAAAATAAAAGCGCAACAATCGCAAAGCTGCATTGCCTGTTTTGTTCCAAACATCTTACCTGACCATGTCACATCTGAGTCAATGGGCTAGTCCAGGGCCAAAAAGACTAAACATGGTCAAGCAAATAATTTTGTTTCATAAAAATGTATTTGTTTTATGATGTAACCTTTGCAGATGATTTCTCATCTTTTGCTACTGGGAATGTCCAACCATTCCAGGTTAGACAAATACGAGTCAGCAAAATGTAGGCTAGTTTACCTCCCAGGGCTCTATCTTAACGATCTGAAACGCAAGTATGAAAATGCAACATGCAGGTAGCTTTGTGGGCAGATCTTGGGCGCTGTTGCTATTTTATCGGCGGGATAAATTATTGTTGCGCCCTACGCAAATCTAAAATGGGGTGGTCTGAAGTAGCTAAATTACTCATGGGTGTGGTTTGGGCGTAACATGCAATAAACCAATCAGAGCGTCATCTCACATTCCCTTTAACAACAGGCATACTTGTTCCATAGCTGATTGCTATTATGGTGGCGTATTTGCCAGGCGCAGCCAGGAGCGGTTCTCAGCGCTATAAGCACTGCTCAGTTGGGAACAGTTTGCTATTGATTTTTCTTCTTGACAAAATGTAATACAGAAATGTCACAAAGACATACTTTCCGGTGTTTTGGGATCACTCTGAATCACGAGGTTATGAATGCATGGTGATATTTTTGCAATATAATCTAACATTACCTCACTATAGACAATGCAGATCTTCTGTCAGATAAGCTCTCCTCTCCCGTGCTGCTGCTGGGGCATTTGGGTTAGACATGGGTTCAACATCACGTCTCCTTAAGTCCTGTAATATTTCCTAATTTATGTCATCAACACATCCGTGATTCGTGGAAATGTGTACGCTAGATTTATGGCTATTTTATCTTTTATCTTATCTTAATGGAGACCACACTGATTTCCCTCGGGTGGTAATATTTTTCCTTGTAATTATGTATGGTTTGCAGAAAGGGGAACAAGTGAGTCGTATAGATGAGAGGAGCGAAGTGTGTATTGCAGCACAGGCAGACAAGCAAACGCTCCTGCAGGTGTAAGCTACTATGGTCGTCTTACCATCAGGCAACTCAACAACAAGAAACAATTTCCTCTGTGTGTATTCACACCAAGTTGACCTTTGGTGAAAGTTCAAGGTGAACTTTCCAACTCTGCACAGTATCCCATTAACTGCATGACAGTAGGCTAATTACAACATTTTCTGTAGAGTTTGTAAACACGTTATCATCAACTTAATGCAAGCACAACTGATGTTTGAGCAGGACAGAGAATAACAATGAATGGACGCAGCAACTACAGAAATTGTAGCCAAGGAGGCTATTTGCTGCTTTCTTTTACTATCTATGGATGCTGGTTAACAGCACATATGCTGATTTAAGCTAATTCACTAACTCAAGACTTCAAGGCCTTCATGGATATAAAACGATTTTTTAAAACATCGAAAGGATGGAGGGATCATAGCAAAGCTCGGAGTTATTTCAAGGTTTCAACAACAAGATAGGCAAAATTGTGGTGCTTGTCAAAACCTTAGCGAAGCTGGAATAATGCTTAGGCTGATGTTAAAGTGCACACAATGTTTAAAGCCATACACAACGGTAAATTGGAACAAAACTAAAAGTAAACTTTAGCTTTTATAGGGCTGTATAAATATGTCTGAATTAATAGGTTGCAATTAGGCGTTGTTGTAAAGATATTGCATGTAGATGTTGTACTATATAGGCTCATTTTTAGGTGACCAATGCACGAACAAAACAGGGAAACAGACAAATATTATCAAGGCTTTGAATGTTTCCATCTGTGCATGGGGGTGTCTGTAGATCGGTGTGCATAGCATTCATTCCTGTAGGCCTGTGGCCATGCATGCACCCTTAAAAATAGCATCTGAATTTGCACCACTGACTTTAGACCAGGATGTTCCTGGTCTGTGGCATAATTGTTTTCTGAAACTGCAAAATATCAACAGGGAACGTTTGCGCCGGAACACGCCCCCTCTTTTCGCTGAACCGCCCCCATGGGCGCAATTGAATTCGCTCTCAATGCAAAATAGGAATATACAAAGTCAATTACGCTGGAGTGCAAGATAGAGCCTCACTCACCCGTCAAGTTTTACCGCAACTATAATGTTAGACAAATGCTTGCTTTAGAGATGTTTTTATGGCATTTTGAATGTGGTGTGCCATTTTGCTGGAGATTGGAGGGATTTTGCATTTTGTGTGAGCAATAGTGGGTTTTGTGTAGAGTTTTAAAAATGTGTGTAGACTGTTGACAAAAACTGTAATAGAAAATACTATGTTGATTTGACTGTGAATTGAAATGATCATGTAATGCTAATCATACTCTTATTTTTGTACCTTTATTTAGAACCAAGGACTGGTTTTTGACCTCATCCAAATCAGTATCTGTGTGTTTCCTGATTGAAGGCATTATCTTTTGTGTGTCTTCCTGTTTGAATGAATGGCTGTTGATTGCTAGTGATTCCGGTTTTTAGTAGCACATGTATTAGCACATTGATGTTTTTTTTACTGTTTTTGTTTAATTTATTTTCTTTTATTTTAGTGATATAGTGTAGCCTTCACACCAAGTCTATATAGAAAATGTCTTACCTTCACTATATCGTTCATTCCTCTGAGATCTGGAGTCCAAAGTGTTAGTCTCACATACACCAGAGTAGCCTGCTTCTGTCTGCAGTGCACTCTGTGTGTGTCCCAGTAAAGAGGACCAAAACCTGTTTGACAGCATGACGCTGGTATCATGTTTTGATTGGACGCATTCTTTACAGTTACATGAAGTTGGACATGTTCTATATCTGCCCTAAACCCCCACACGTCTCAATCAGACATTTCCTTCCTCTTAATTTACTGTTTATGAGACAACTCAAATACACACACACACACACACACACACAGTAAGAGAACAAGCCACTTCCAATGCTTCAAAACTGGAAGCAGCTAGCTTTGTTAAAAAAAAAAAACCTGCACATTGAGTTGCACTACAAGTAAGGGTGAAAAGAGTCAAATTAAGGGTGAAATGCAAATATTTTCAGCATTTTTTCTGTCTGCTACAGTAAAATATAAACACAGCAAAGCATTTCCTTACCGATAGTATGGAGTAAAACTTCCACTTCAAACTGAAGTCTGGCACTCACGACCGGCGATGCGACAGTCGAATGAGGCGGTGGAATCCTGTTAATCGCTTATTACACACTAATGGCAACACGATCACCCATTCAGAGATACACTGACTGACCAGACAGCTGTTTTCTATTATGATGTATCAAGATCACCCTGAAAAATAGAAAGTGCCTGATTAGATCGCTGAGACAGCGACAGTCAATAAGGTGCAATAAGCTGCCCCTCTCCACTTTGTCCAGGGGTGAGAGGTGACTCATCATTCAGTGATGTAGAGGTGCAATAAGCTGCCCCTCTCCACTGTGTCCAGGGGTGAGAGGTGACTCATCATTCAGTGATGTACTGTAGAGGTGCAATAAGCTGCCCCTCTCCACTGTGTCCAGGGGTGAGAGGTGACTCATCATTCAGTGATGTAGAGGTGCAATAAGCTGCCCAGGGGTGAGAGGTGACCGTCAGCGCATCATTTAGTGATGTAGAGGTGCAGTAGAACACATCATGGGGCGACCCTGTAATTTACAGCAGCAGAGTTCAGTACTGTTGATTGTGCAGCAGCTACGTTACACAGTGTTGCAGTATGAGCAGGGGCTGGGTGGTCCAGAGATACATGAAGGAGGAGGAGGAGGATATTTTCTATATTCTATTATTTATTTTATCTTATTTTACTCTATACTGAGCCCGGTTCTTGAGTGCACCTGCATTTTGTTGTATATTGTACAATGTCAAATACATCGTGCTATATACTCATGTTTTGACCGGAACAGGCACACAAACAGGCCACTGTGCTCTTCAAACAGGGTTGAAAAAAGTGTTATGATGCTTTTGCTTCGTAATTTAAAATTATGACAAAAATTGTTTCATTAAAGGATAAGTTCGGCATTCTTCAACCTAGGGTCTGCTTCTAGATGATAGTGAGTCAATGTTTTAGTTTGGTTATTCAAGACGTCTTAATATAGATGTTAGAATATAATTAACCAACCTTTGTTTTTCAGGCATTGATCAATCATGGTTGAGTTTCAACCATAAATCAATATATTTCTCAAACTATTAAATAGAAATAAATAAATATGAAGCTATTAAACCTCCATTTTTTTGGAGCAACTGAAATGACTCTGAAATGATACGGTA
Organism: Alosa alosa; assembly: GCF_017589495.1. NCBI lineage: Eukaryota > Metazoa > Chordata > Actinopteri > Clupeiformes > Clupeidae > Alosa > Alosa alosa. The sequence goes on from NC_063195.1 coordinate 10,693,272, forward strand.
TTAGGTCATCCTTATGTCAGAGTCAGGTGTCAGACATCAAATGAAAAGCCATCAGGTCTTGGGAAAATAGATATCAGACTCAGACAGTTTTTCGTTTGAGGACATTTTTCCTGATGCAGTTTGATCCGACAAAGATTTTCCTAACTCTTTTTTTCTCTGACGGTGTAATTCTATAAACATGACCGAGGTTTTCCCGCGACCTGATGGCTTTTCATCTGACGTCTGAGACCTGACTGTTGTTACGACCCTCTCTGTTTCTGGCAGACTGTGCTACTCATAGTGTGTGTGGGCTCCCAGCTCACTGCTCTAAATGTGTGTGTATGAATGTGGGCACACTACACCCGGATGGGTAAAATGCAGGGAGCAAATTTCCTCACAGGGCAACCCCCTTTCCCAATCAATATATACATTTTAAAACTGTATATTTTATACTGTGTTTGTCTCCTTTTCATGATTTCGGTCCATAGGAGCCTGGGCCTTAACAACTGACAACTTGACAGAGGTTTTCCTTAGACCTGATGCCTTTCCATCTGATGTCTGACACCTGACTGACATGTAAGGATGTCCGAATATGTACTCCACGTAACACCTTTAAATTTCATCTTTACACGCTAAATACATGTATACACATGTTTCACTTGTATGTCATAGTGTTGAAGAATAATGTCTCACTGAATCAGTGGAACAGGGCTGGTAATTATGTGATGTAGCCTATCAACAAAATCACAACTCCACAATTTTATATTTAGTAATACTCAAGTTGTTTTAATATAGAATATGATGTATACAAATATAATAACTGTTTGTTTTTCAGACATTGATGAATAGTGCCTCACTGAATCAGTGGAACAGATTTGTTTTACATCTATTATGTACATTAATAATCTACATTAAATGTATGACCATCTTCTGTTACTTTATGATCACAGATCACTCATATTATAATGTATACATCTGTACGATGCAGCCTCCTCTCTCACCTGCAGGGGGCGCATTTACAACAAACTGAAGGGCAGTCAAAGGTTTCATCTCAGATACACACTTTCAGGAAGGCTCTATTACATTTTTCAAAATGTCACAGAACGTTTTACCTGATAAGTATCATTCAAGAACAGGGGTTCTACAGAATGCATTCAGAGTGAATTAGAGAACGATAGAATAGAATGGATGTGAATGATGTGCATCAGTCCTCTTCCATGACTGACATCATGAGTATAATGATGATGACATGACCATTAAAGTCTTTTCTCATTTCATAGTCCTCATCAACGCACCACACAAACGCCCCACTGACAGTATGAGAAGGTTTCTTCCTACACGTCGTCAGAGAGGCTGTGTTTTCTTGATAAGGTCTTGATAAAAGTAATAGTCCACTTTTTTCAAGGAGAGAGAGCATGATGCCACACGCTGTGTCTCCCTTATTAAGCACCATGTCGATGAGGGAGGTCACCTGGTCCTGCAGCACGCTGGTCTTCTGCAGGATGTTTTGTACTTCAATACTGCTCAAGACAGGAGGCTTATAGGCTTCAAGTCCTAACAGCAGACCTTTCAGTGTAGGTTCTGATGTCCTCTTGACAAGAGCAGGCCGGAAATGGGACAGTCGATCTAGGAGGAAATCATCAAAGTAAGAAGGTTCCCAATTTTGAAACTTGACATTTACATGTTCATGACCCCAACTGCTGTTATGCTCTACCCAAAACCTGTGGTTACCTTAACACACACATAAAAAACTTCTTAGTTTAACTTTCAAATGTTTTATTCTGTATACAAACATATTTTTAAAGAAAGTTCAAGTGATGGGTTGTGTACCTTTGTTTGATATGGAGGTCATTAAAGTATCATGTCTGGATGCTGCTAAGGTAATCTCATGATCGTGTGTCCCTTCACCATATTCAAATCTGTGCAATTTCGCTTCCCATATGGATTTCCCCTCACTCTTCAGCTCCAAATCAAAACGGTCCTCTGGCTTTTTAATGACCACCTTGAAAAACTCTGGAGGTTTGAAGTATTTAAGGGTGATCTGTGGTGGGGAGATCTCAGCATCACAGACAGATCCTTTTAGGCTAAACTCAGTGTTTATCCAAATGGGGATGTTTGGTCGATGTGTTATGATCTCCTTTGCATATTGGGTCCTGCGTAAATCCTCTTCAACGGCCTGAATCATGGAAGCATCCCGTGGCACGACATATGTGAGGAGAACCAGGGGTGTCACTCTGGTGCGGTAGATTAACACATCCAGATGGGCTTTCATTGGGATTCCTAATTTCACCAGGACTTCTGTCAGTGAGAAGGAGGGCTTGAGGAGCTTTGGATGGAAGCGAGTCAGCTCACATTTCTCTAGAGTCACACTGCTGTCAACCCCACGCAGAACTCTTACAGCCTCTCTAAGAGAGGAGTCTGAACCTTCCAGACAGGCAAAATGGGGCAGATGAGCCTCCAACAGTTCACCTGAGAGCACTTTGATGTCCATCAAGGGACCAATTGGCTCATATTGCAACATGGCAAGCTCTGCTCTGAATACATGGGGGTCACTGAAGTGATACTGTAGAGAGACTTCAACAGCACACACCCAGCGCAAACCAGACACTGTGCACTCAAAACTTCCTGGTGGAGAGCTGTGTTTATACAATGGGACTACTGTCTCCATGGAAACACAGGGTTCCATCAGGATCCAGTGTGAGGTGTCTTCAACATCTTCACAGGATTTGCAGCAATTTGTTGGTCTGTAATACGTACACTGAGGTTCACCAGCTGAAATGTCCAACCTTTAAGAAAGGAGATCATCATCATCAATACTTTATTCAGGACACAATAAACGCTCCATAGCACAACACAAAACACAGTAAAAGACAGACAAATACACAACAAATACAAGACAAAACACATACAATACAAATAACGAAAACAGTCAGAATTCCTCAATGAACAAAGACATGTTCAGATACAATATTAGCATATAAACTAAAAGGCCAATGGTTCCACAGTCTCAAGGTGAACCTGACCACACTCATTGCAGGGTTCACTAGTGTTGTAATTATGCTGTTGGGTGACTCAGTTATTCTACACATATGTCTGTGCATGAGATTCCTACAGCAGTACAGCAGGACAGATGGATACACCAACACTAACCAACATTTGGCTTGAACTGCTCCATCGTGCCACTTGAAGCAGCAGCCTCACGTCATCATTATATTCCACATTGAGTTTCTGCATACTGCTTTTTTATAGCGCCGCCACAAGTGGGCAGTATACACTGGGGTGCAAAAAGCTTTAAAAAGTGTGGTCTTCACAGAAAAATATCACATACTAAATTTGCGATTCAGCATATTAGCACTTGCATACATCATACAGTACTGTCTGTGAATGTCCCTATTATCAGACAGGTCATCAGTTATACAGTATGTGCTCTGAGTATTTGATCTCGTCACACACTTTACTGACAATACCAGAGAGAGAGAAAGCAGGAAATGACAGTTTATTGTCCTCCCTGCTTCTAGCAATCATAATATTACTCTTCTTTGTATTTAATGTCAAAGTCTGAGCCATATTGGGAGGATACCCTTAGTAGCTGTTGAAGGCCAGCACTATATGGACATAGAATCACCAGATCATCTGCATTCATCAGGTGGTTGATAATGGTGTCATACAACATGTTCCACAGTTGTTTAGGAGCTATGATAAATCATCCTTTCAAATATTAAAAAGAAAGGGAGATAAAATGCTTCCCTGCCTAACTCCATTGCATGGATGTGGGAGAGCGCTTTTCAGTTACTCCCCCCACCCACATTTTTCCTACCAGTCGGGGATTGAACCGGCCACCCTTGGTCACAAGTCCAATTCCCTAACCAGTAGGCCACAGATGCCCCCCTACTGTCATTCAACAGTTAAACAGTTCATAATAATGTTTCTGCCACAACTGAGTCATTTTGTCTGAGCCACTTAAACAATCAATATTCATAGGTAAAATGTTTTACAGTCATTCATTCTTTTGATTTCTTTCCATAAATTATTAGGACTAATGTTTTGCAGCTTCCTTGCAAGAGTCAGACCTCATTGCATTTTCATTCCGCTGAATGAAACATAGAGCATATTTGAGTTTTGCATTTGCATGTTTCCTATCTCATTATGATCATAAAATCAATTTAAATGTATGAGATGGTAAATCTAAATCTTCGTACTCAGCCATAATATCAGACAGTCCTCTCATGTCTCTCCTCCAGTCAGCATTGTCTACAGAATCCAAATCATCTTGGTCCAGAAAAGTGTCTTCTGAGGAATCTTCCCCAATGATTTTAGGACCACGTATCCCTGGATAAAACACTTTATCACCTGTGAAAATATGAGGCATAAAAATGCATATCTCAATAAGGAAAAAATAAAATAAAATAAAATAAAATAAATAAATAAAGCTCAGTGCTCCCAGTACTTTACCACCCCATCACGTCTACACTGGCAATTTAGACTTGAGAGGTCTTAGTGACTGCAGTCAGCTGTTGAGTAGTGTCCAGTGATGTTGAAAGTGAGAAGTCTGGCCACACCTTTCCCCCACCCACAATAGTTAATTCATGATGTATTTCTGCGACTGATGAAATACATTAAAGTCAATTTCAATCAGTACTCCCACCATAATACATAATACAAAATACATTTTTTCTTACCAAAAGGGAAACTTGGCTGAAGCCTGCACTCTCTGAGTGTCCTTCTAGTTTAAATAAAGAACCTGTAGTTAAAGTTGTCTGTAATTCACTTCTTTCATTTTTTATTACAACATAAGTGACCTAGTGATATCCAAAATGAGCCTATGATTAGTGTTAACCTATAATTCCTGTGGAACAGGGGCTTTAAGCAAAGAAATGGAGATGATCAGCACCTTCGCACTCAATAAAAGGTAATTTCTGTCAAAAAACATGCAGGCTAAATGTTTTCTCCAAGTAAATTCATGGTGATTTCAAGTTTTTCTCTTAGTCAATCAGTAAGTGTTATGGGGTAATGTTGACACTAGCAGTGAGTGGTATGGGGTAATGTTGACACAAGTCACAGAGAAGACAGGACAATCTTTTTTAATTTGATTAAATCACTGATTCAGTCTGGTATGGTAGCTGTTCTGTTGCTGACCGGAAAGCTCTACAGCAGGTGGTGAGGTCACCTGAGAAGATCACCAGATCAGCCCAACCCTCCATCCAGGACATATACCCATCCCGCTGCCACAAAAGAGCCACCAACATCATCAAAGACCCCACCCACCCCACACACAAACTGTTCATCCTCCTACCATCTGGCAAGCGCTACAGCAGTATGCATTGCAAGACTACCAGACTCAGCAACAGCTTCTTCACACAAGCCATCAGACTGCTCAACTCACTCATGAAAACCACAACCCACACACACAAAGACCTGTGGAACTGTGAAAAAGGCAAACTCAATGTTTGCAAAATACTGCTGCTACTTTGCACTTTTGCCATATTACACCTCTTTTCTCTGAACCGCCCCCGTGGGTGCAATTGATTTTCCTAATCTACTTACATGTACCTGTGGAGGGAAAATTCCAATATGCGCTGACAGCAAAATAGGAAAGACAAACGTGTGAGTATATAAAGTCAATTGCGCTGGAGTGCAAGAGAGAGCCCCTTGTGTTGATCTGTATACCTTTTTAAATATCTATTTGCAGGGGCAGACAGAGTACACAGCTTCATTACTTGAGTAAAAGTACAGATACCCTTTGCTAAATTTTACTCAAGTACAAGTAAAAGTACAACAGTCAGATGTCTACTTCAGTAAAAGTACTAAAGTACTTGTTTTTAAAAGGTTCAAGGAGTACAAGAGTAGCCTACATTTTCTAAATATTGCATTACTACTGCCAGTCTGCCACAGTGCTTACATTTATGTACAAAAACGTCCTACATGGAGTTATGAAAAATGTTAATGTTAATACCTTGGAGAATGTAAAAGGAATTGAAAGTAAAATCAAGTCATTTTCATCTTTTTACCATGTTGCCAGGGATGGGCAGTATTTCTAAAACATGTATTTAAAATACGCATTTCAAATACAAAATACTATTTTGTATTTGAAACACTTGAAGCGAAAACTATCATTAACTTGTTCAGAAAATTGAAATAGTCTGGCGAGGTGGGGCCACAAGTTGGCACATTCCCGGGATGAACCTTCTGCATCTTCATCCATTGTTTCGTTCATGGTTTCGTCTCTTATCTAAATCTGACCATGGAGTTGACTTTGAGTTGAGTTGCGGAAAGCTGAAGGTGGTTGCTGATAGGCTGTCCCAATCAGTGGCGCCTGCACAATCCAATCACGTTTTTTTTTTTTTTTTTTTTTTTTTTTAACTTTTATTTTTCACAAGTTTTCTGAACAATTGTACATAGCGCCACAGTGCAGCCATGTACATAAATATACAAATATACAGTACAATATACATACACAAATATCCTCTACCCACCCTCCCCAGTCCCCATGCATCCTCATAATCTATCCGTACAAGTTTATATTTGAAGTAAAGTGATCCTACATCTTGCCGCCCTCAAAGAAAAAAATAGAGTATGCCCCACATACATACAAAAAATGAAGAATGTACATAAAAAAGAGGCATAAATAAAATAAATAAATAAAAAGTAACACAAATGATAACAATTAAATACAGGTCATTTAGTCATTTAGTTGTACTCAAGGTAGCCCTACTCCTCTTCCCAGTCTACTGCAGAAACCTCATCAAAATAATCCATGAAAGCCCCCCAGGTGGAATAGAATTCTCCCACGTTTCCTCTGAGAGAGTATTTTATCTTTTCTAACTTTAAATGATACATGATGTCTTTAAGCCATCTGGTGTGGGATGGAGATTTTGGGCCTTTCCAGTTCAACAGAATAAGGCGTCGGGCTAATAAGGTTGCAAATCTCACCACTGTTTGGGATCTTCCTGGCCACAGGAAGTGGGAGTCATCAGGTTCGGTCCCAAAAATGGCCGTGACTGGATGTATTTCAATAGCAATGCCTAAAGCGTCCCTGAGTGATGTAAATACTGCCTCCCAGAATGTTTGCAAGCAAGGGCAGGCCCAGTACATGTGTATCAAGCTAGCTGGAGCACTTTGACACTTTTCGCATAAAGGGTCTATAGAGGGGAAGAATCTTGCCAGTTTCACCTTGGAGTAATGCAATCTGTGAACAATTTTAAATTGTAGCAAGCTGTGTCTGGAGCATGATGAAGATACATGCACCAGTCTCAACATTTTGCTCCATTCATCCTCTGAAAAGCTGAAACCCAGGTCTTTGGGTCTTTTCTTCCATCCTAACCCAACTTGGAGCCCCATCTCCCTGACTGGATGCCCTCCATCCTAGGACTTTCTGTATATTGCATGCCCAATAGTAATGTAAAAGGTTTGGCAAGGCCATCCCCCCTCCCTTTTTGGTCTTTGCAGATAAGCCTTCTTGATCCTGGGATGTTTACCAGCCCAAATAAATTTTGACATGGCCTTGTCCAGGTCTTTGAATTTGTTAAAGGGGATAAAAATTGGAATATTTTGAAAAAGATAGAGAAAGCGGGGGACAGTGTTCATTTTGATTAGGTTAATACGCCCCACCATAGACATAGGGATAGTCCTCCACCTCTCCATGTCCTGTTTACATTTCTCAATCAGGGGGGAGAAATTGCTTTTAAATAAGTGGTTATATGAGCGAGTGACTTTTGAGGGCACCGTCTTGAAGGGTAAATTCGGTGTTGGCCGTTTAAGAGCTGCATTGTTAACAGGGAACAAATCACTCTTTTCCAGGTTAAATTTATAGCCGGAGAGTTTTCCAAAATGTTTCAGAATGCTGAGAATGGCTGGTAAAGATATGTCTGGGTCTGTTATGAAAAGCAAAATATCGTCAGCATAGGCTGAGATTTTGTGAGGAAGCCCCTCTCTAATAATACCTTTAAAAGCCGTATAGCTCCGGAATGCCATTGCCAAAGGTTCAAGGAAAATATCAAAAAGTAGGGGTGAGAGGACATCCTTGTCTGGTTCCTCTTTGAAGAGGAAAATATTCAGAGGATATATTGTTGGTGCGCACTGAAGCCAGAGGGTTAGAATATAATAATTTTACCCAGGATATAACGTTTGGGCCAAATCCAAATTTTTTCAATGTTTCAAAAAGAAAAACCCACTCTACCCTATCAAATGCCTTCTCCGCGTCTAGCGACAAGACCAGTTCAGGTGCCTCCACAGTCTCTTTAGTAAAAATAATGTCAAAGAGCCTGCGGGTATGAGAGGAAGAATGTCTGCCCTGGATAAATCCAGTTTGATCAGGTGAGATGAGGGTGGGGAGGATTCTCTCAAGACGCCTAGCAAGGCCCTTGGCGATAATCTTGTAGTCTACATTAAGGAGGGAAATTGGTCGATACGATCCACATAGTGTGGGGTCTTTTTCTTTTTTGGGTATAAGGCAAATAGATGCTTGGCATAATGTATGTGGCAGATGGCCAATGTCTAGGGATTCTAAACACATGTTTTGCAGTAGAGGTGTGAGTTCCCGGGAAAACTTTTTGTAAAATTCTACGGGTATCCCATCAGGACCTGGGGATTTTCCTGATTGTAAGCTAGAGATAGCGGCTTGGATTTCGTCTTGTACCAGAGGGCGTTCTAAATCTGCCCTATCATCCTCATTAAGTACTGGAAATTCTAGGTTTTGGAAAATGCTGCTATACTCTCAATATTTGGGTTGCATTCAGAAGTGTACAAGTTACTATAATAATGAGCAAATGTGGCATTAATCCTTTTTTGGTCAGTGATAAAGTTCCCAGACAGATCTTTAATTTTTGATATATATCGTGAAGCATATGACTGGCGAATCTGATGGGCCAATAACCTTCCAACCTTATCACCCTGTTCATAAACCAGATGGCGTGTTCTAAGCAGTTGTTGTTCTGCCTCTGCAGTAGATGCCAGGTCAAACATGCTTTGCAATTTTAGCCTTTTCTGATATAAATCCGGAGAGGGAGATATAGCATGTTGGATATCTAGATTTTTGATTTTGTCTGATAAGTCAGATAGCGTACTTGAGCGAAGTTTTTTATTGTAGGCAGCAATGCTGATAATATGGCCCCTCAGATACGCTTTGAGTGTTTCCCAGAGTGTACCAAATGTGGTCTCCTCTGAGGAGTTTGTGTCCAAAAATACCTGTATATGTACTTTAATTGCTTCTGTAAACTCTGGGTTGGATAACATGAGTGGATTTAAACGCCAGATTCTATGTGCTACAGGGCAGTCAGTGAAAGTTAAATGAAATGAAACAGGGGCATGGTCTGAGATAGTGATACTGTGATAGGTTGTCTGTCTAGACCGAGGGGATTAGCTTAGTGTCAAGCTGAAAAAAGTCAATTCGGGAGTAAGTCTGGTGTACCAGCGAGAAGAAAGAAAAAACCTTGCTGTTTGGATTTGCAAATCTCCAGGGATCAAACAGACTGTATTCCTCCATTATATGTTTAATGGCTGTGGCTGTTTTAGACAGGGGAATAACCCTTGGTGAGGATCGGTCCAAAGTAGGATCCACAGCACAATTAAAATCTCCCCCTATTATGAGGAGGTGGTTGTCAACATTTGGGAGGATGGAGAAAAGTTTGATTATAAAGTCACTGTCATCCCAATTGGGAGCATACACACAGGCCAAAACGACCAGCTTGTTACACAATTGTCCAGATGCAATAACAAACCTGCCATCTTTATCTGGTATGACAACTTCGCTAACCCAAGGTATACCGTTCCGTATGATAATGGCTGTCCCTCTAGCCCTTGCATTAAACCCAGAGTGGATGATGTCACCTATCCATTTCCTTTTCATTTTGAGGGCCTCAGTTGTGCGTAAGTGGGTTTCCTGAACAAAGACTATGTCAGCTTTGAGGTCTGCAAGACGAGCTAACACCCTATTCCTTTTGACTCCTTCTACATTCTCCCGACGGCTCGGATATCCCTGTGGTAGAGGCCTGTCGGTTTGCGATATGCTCTTTAATGAACGCGCTGGCCTCCAGCGGCGACTTGAATTTCTGCTCTGCTCCGTTGAATGTGAAACGCAGCGTCACGGGATGAACCTGGGAGTATTTCAGATGTGCCTCTCGTAGCAGCTTCTTAACCGGCATGAAAGCAGCGCGTCTCTGGAGCAAGTCAGCGCTAAGGTCTGGGTAGAAACTTATTTTGTGTCCGTTGTAAGATAGCTGCCCGGAGCGTTGCCAGGCGAGGCGGAGGATCAGCTCTTTTGTTCGGAATTGGTGGAGTCGGACGATCATTGCCCTCGGGGGTTTGGACAGATCCAGTGGATGTAAAGACCGGTGCGCCCGGTCAACCTCCGGCGGCTTAGGAAAGTTGTCTACCCCGAACACTTCCACCAACAAGGTCTCGATGAAAACGGAGGGCTGGGGACCTTCAATTTTCTCAGGCAGACCTATGACTCTGATATTTTGCCTGCGTGATCTATTCTCCAAGTCATCCAGCCTTGAACACAGTTTCCCTGTTTCTGCCATCAGGTCAGTGTAGTTTCTCTCCAGGTCTGAAACTTTACTGTCCACTGTAGTAAGACCCTCTTCTAAGTCTTGGATTTGCTGACCATGTGTAGCAACTGTGACATTCAGTGTGGCGACTGTATTTTTGAGCTCGGACAAAATTTCCTCCTTCATTGCTAATACATCCGACCGAACCTCATCCAATAGCCCCTTGAGATAAGCGTGGCTAATCGGTGAGCCGTCATTGCTAGCTTGTGGGCTAGTTTTCCCCTGTTCTTGAGTAGCTTTGGTTCTTGTAGATTTACTCATCTTGTCTTGACCACAACACTTAAGTAAGTTACTTATCTTGTCGAGTACACCCAATAGTCGTAGTTGTTTTGTAGAAAATATACAATAATATGGAAATTCTGAGGAGTGTTCTAAAACACGTCTTCACTCAGCCATGAACCGGAAGTCCCCAATCCAATCACGTTTGAGAGGGAAACAACAAATTGAGGGTTTCTGAGAGGATCTTCTGGCCAATCGATTTCCGTTTCGGAAATGAAAATTAACAAAATAAAAAACGAGGGATTATTTGATTTCCGTTTTAAAATACAAAATCAAAACACGAGAATTAAGTCGTTCTCCGTTTTCCTAATCGGTTTCAAAACATCAAAATACAAATATCGAAATTAGTCTTAAATTTCGACGGTCATTATTCAATGAAGCCTAGTCTTAGGCTAATCTGAGTAGCCTAGGGCCTAGGCTACCCAGAAGCTCGCATCATAGTCTTAGGCTAACTTGGTAAAAATAGGCTACCTGTTAGATATGGCGGCCTTGGAAAGTGTTGCGAGGGATATAGAAGAGATGGTTAAAAAGGACATGTCTTATGCAGAAATCCCAAACACTTTAACAAATAACTTTGGTTCACAAAGAGGTTACTCTGAGAGGAGCATCCTACGATTTTGCACCCAGCATAATTAGGCATCCACTAACTCGGGACCACCTGGAAACTGAGGTGGCGCAGTTTGCGAGGTAGCCTAGGCCCTAGGGGATGCCAGGCCTACTGCGGTCACGTAGCCTATACTGTATGCAATTATTTTACTCATTTTACTTTGATGTATTTATTAGGTTGGTCCAACATACAGTACCTCAGAATTATTGGCACCTCTGCTAAAGTTGATGCCAGTAGAAAAATGAGGAAATATCCAACTTATAGCCTAAGGACACCTGGTTTGATGCTCAGGAACAGAGTTTATTTACAATGATGCGCATCAAGGGAGAGACAGCATGACTTCACCTAAAGATCCATCAGCTGCTCTAACTAGACAAGGAAATAGTTAGGGTTTAAGTATCCTTCCAGGCTGACGGGAGATGGTGTTGGTCATCCCATCTCACGTGGACTACACTGAATCAGACCCTGATTAGTGGCAACCTGGCAATCCGGAGCAGATAGCTACTGACGCAGCCATGCAGAACAGTGAAACACTGCAAAGTCATAATATTCATGCTTATCTCTAAATACAGTCACACACAGATATACACAGGGACAGTACAGATATCATACAGTCATTACATAGAATCATACTTTTAGTATCAAAGTGACTCACTAATGAGAAATGCAGAACATTAAACCACATATTGGAATATTGGACATAATGCAGAACATTAAACCATATTAACGTTTTTCATGTGACGTATTCTAGGTTCTATAGCTTTGTTTACATCCAGCTGGTAGGCAAGGGACAAGTTGAACCCATTGAACATCGTTGTCTGCAGCTGCCTCTCAGTAGGCTACATCTCTGTATTTCAGCAATGTCAACATTTCAGGCATCAATAAAGGTGATGATGAAACGTTATCCCATTGTTCAATATTTGATAGCCTGTCACAGGAACGTTGTTTCGCTAAAATCGCCCTGATTTGGTGCATTGATCTGTATCGATAACGTTATGGGGAGAACCTGCATGTAGCCTAATGGTAGCCTAACTTTTTTTTCTCTGTTCAAAACTCGGTTTACAAGAAGACAATAGCCTTTCTTAGAAGCTGTGAAATTTGACCAGAAAGGAACATGTCTTCCTTCTGAAAGCTGACACAAAATCAAACAATATTTGATCATTTAACTTCAACTGAACAGAGACAGGTCTTGGTAGGCAGTAGACTCAGCAGACGTTAAAACGGTAGCCTACTGTTATAGCCAGAGTCAGTCAGCATCATGTAACATTAATGGCGTTAGTCATGAATCCTGTAACATATTATATCATATAACAGCGATGGCTTATTCGAAGACGATCTGCATGGATATATAACCACCCAGAAAAACTCAGAATGTGAGTGATAAAGTTAATTAATTGTATGAAACTTTTTATTAGTTATCCATTGCAGCATCGCCTATATTAGGCTGTTATGCTAGCTCAGCCTTTAAATATGTTGTTATTTTGGTCATGTGGACTTGATTAAACGGGTAAAGATAATTCATAAACTGCTTATTTCTTACATGATTGAAGCAGTAGCCTAGGTTCAACAGTGGTGTTTGAGGTTGCTGTGTGTGATCGCTAAACAATTAGGATCAAATCAGTTTATTTTGACATACGGGAGTTAGCCTGACCTATAACGTTAGCCTATAGCACATAAGCCTATTCTGTTTTCATTTATTAGCATTTGTTGTGATTATATAATCAAATGACACTCATGATAACTTGAAATAGAAGGGCAGAAGATAGGTGATTGATGTCCACAAGCACGAATTTCACGAGACAAATTAGAACAAACTGTTCTGGTAAAAATAATCTTGCCATGTTTAAAATGCTGCACTTTTTCCCTTCATAGCCTATCTCTGGCAATTAATTTTTGGATGACTGTAGATAGGAGTATTTTAGCCTACGTCTTCGTAGACAGTAGGCTACACCATTAGGCTATCTTGAGAATAAAAGACTTCACAGCTGCTAACGATCATCCTCCACAACCATGAGGATAGGTAGCCTAAGCGGTCGTTAAATTAAGCCTTTTTTTGCTTCTTATTGTAAAACCAACTGTTAGGGCCTACACAAGTGGTCGGCATCCCGGTCAATATTTGATATTAAAATTTCAATTTTGAAGCTATTTGTAACTATGTGTAGCCTATGCAACCCGACTGTTGTAGGCTTGCCTACCACTCTCTGCAGTGCCTTGCCTAACATTCTTGCCTACCACTCTAGTTGTAAACAAACGGTCACATGACATTATGACGTAGGTGCAAAACCTTAATAGACCCATATGGACCCTTTCAGGAGAGTTCCATTATCAGCATCATAGTTGGCCCCACAAGACTTCCTTTTTAACATTCCATATGTTATCTTAATGCAGAGGAAGTAGATTGGGGCCCAAATAGAACGTTCAAGCATTGTTTTTGTTTTTATTGATGAAAGGGTCTATTGGAATATTGGACATAATGTTCTATTCCACTTTCTCTCAGATTATCTTATATTAGATTTCATTAAACTTTGTCATTGTGCAGAGTACAACAGAGACAATGAAATGCAGTTTGTGTCTAACCAGAAGAAAAGATATAGTGCAGTGTAGACAGTAGTATACAGTTATTTTCAGAAGGTGGTTTAGAGTAGTATAAATTAGTTAAATTATAAATTATAAAATATAAGTATGTGCAGTGTATTAGCAGTAACCTTATAAGAGCAGAATAAATATGGCTGTAATATGAACAATGTATGAACATCATGTACAGATATGTGCAATGTAGTGGCAGTATACATTATAGTAGTAAGAACAATATAGATATATGCAGCGTATTAACATAATATATTAAAGAAAAACTGAATAAATATGGATATTTAGTATGAACCATATAAACAGATATGTACAGTATGTACAGCTATGTGCAGTGTGGTAACAGTACCATCGTAGTGCAGAAACAGTAACATTATAATAGTAGGCCTATTAAGAATAAGTGCCGGATGAAGAGCAGCAGAATAGTAATAGTAGAGCAGTAGCAGTAAACAAATAGACACTATGGATGATTGATGCTCATTGAGCTCAATGCAAATCAAACCAGCTATAATAGGCTAACTGAAATAAAACCATGCCAATCTGTATGGTGAAGGGTATGTGATGTGGAGCTATTTTAATTCCAAAGGCCAGGGGAACTTTATCAGGATGCATAGTATACTGGATCCATGAAATAACTGGCCTTTAAAAATAAAAATCTACCTGCCTCTATGGGAATGTAACATAGGTGTGCCAATACTTATGACCCTATTTTAAGGAAGGAAATTTAGTTATTTATGATACATTAATCATTCACAAAGAAAATTGGTGTCCTTATAGGTTAAATATTTCCTATTTTTTTACTTAAGGCATTAAGATCGATTTCCAAAAGATTTACATTCCTCTTTTTAGTCAACTTTAGCAGAGGTGCCAATAATTCTGAGGTACTGTATGTTGGACCAACCTAATAAATACATCAAAGTAAAATGAGTGATTGCATACAGTAGGCATGGTAGGCTACATGACCGCAGGCCTGGCATCCCCTAAGGCCTAGGCTACCTCGCAAACTGCTTTTACCACCTTAGTTCCCAGGTGGTCCCGAGTTAGTGGATGCCTGGGTGCAAAATCATCGGATGCTCCTCTCAGAGTAACCTCTTTGTGAACAAAAGTTATTTAAAGTGTTTTCTGCATAAGACATGTCCTGTCAAGACATGTGAAATCGATTGGCCAGAAGATCCACTGACCCTGAGATTTTTCTTTTTTCCTTTTTTTTTTTTAGAAGAAGTAACGGGTACTCAGGGTTATGGATAGAAATGTAGTGGAGTAAAGAGTACAATATTTGCCTCTCAAATGTACTTGAGTAAAGTCATGAGTACTCCCCAAAAATGATACTCAAGTACTGTACTCAAGTAAATGTACTCTGTTACTGTCCGGCTCTGTCTATTTGCACTTGTCTAGTTGTGTCCTATGGTTAGTCTTATGTTTAATTTATGTTAGTGTGTGTCAAATCTTGTTTTAATACTGCACATTGGAGTATGGGAGAAACAAAATGGTTTTGATTGACAATAAAGTTGACTGAAATGGGTCATAATGATTCTATTACCATGTTCTTCTCAGATAAAGGTCCAATCACAACCAAACACAGTCACCACCACATCCCATGGACTAAGATGCTGTGGAATTCTACACATAGGGTGCATTAAAACTGCCACATGATGATATCTCTGGTATGCTTGTAGTTTGTCCCATTTACTCAATGCCAAGTTTTTCATGTGGTCCCCCGGGGGGAGTTTTTGTTTTTTGTCAAGTTATGTTTACACTGAATTGTAATAAAAACTAATTTCATTACATTCACTTTACTGTCATATTATTATTGTCGAGGTTTCCCCAGAATATATGTGTCACTTTTGCATAGATGTAATTAGTCAAAAATGTCTCAGTGTCTGACAGGCCCCGGACCTCCGAGTATTAAGGGCACTTCTTTCAATTTGGATTGGAACCTGATTATCACTGTTTGTGGTTATATTGTTAAATGTCTCGATTTTGGACAAAAGTGTCTGCTAAGAAATATACACACATTGTATATACACACATTTTCTATTTTTAGCCATATCCTCTGTACAGCACTTTGGTAAGTGGAAACTGTTTTAAATGTGCTCTATAAATTAAATTTACTTACTTACTTTACCTACTTACTAGCCTGGCTAGCGCCACCACTTCTCAATGAGACGTGGTCTGGGAACCAAACGTTAATTTTCTCGTATTTGAAAAAAATGCCCAGATCCGTTTATTGGGTGCCACGGATGTCTATCAAATGCGTCTGTGCATAGCTCATCATCGTCTTGCTTTCCCCCCTGTTCTGTGATTGGTTCCCTATCTCAGGCGAAAATTTGCTCCATGGTCTCCAGGCTGCCTTAGCAGCATGAATCAAATCGCGCGCAAGGCAGCATGGGAACACCCAGGCTACCTACTTACTGTAAATTGACCCAAACCCCAGAACGAAACACACCAGAGAGATACATGTATATATTGTTAAATGTCTCGATTTTGGACAAAAGTGTCTGCTAAGAAATATACACACATTGTACTGTAAATTGACCCAAACCCCAGAACGAAACACACCAGAGAGGTAACTCACCTCCCCCTCCAGTGCTCCTCCTGTCCATCTCAAAGGGACTCCACTCAGTGTTTACAGACTCCCTGAGGGCTTCAGAGAGGGCTACTAAAGTGTTTTCAGAAGGTGATGGATATGGGTATGTGCCGTAGCCTGAGGTTTCCACTGTGAACATCCCAGATCTGTCATCTCCACACACTGAAACAGAGTGTAAAACATTATTCCATGTGAAATACAGGACTTCCGCTGCACACAGTTCTAATTTCACACCACATTTCTCAAGGTCCTTTGAAGTTTGCTTGGTGCACGGTGGCCTTTCTTGTTTTTATCAGCATTGCCACAGCAGTGTCTCCTGATCAGTTTATGACTTACTGGTACTGTATCTTTGCCATCCTGGCTAAACAGCCTGACTGAGAGCAGCATACACACTGTTTTATATTCAAATGATATCCTTTGTTTTGTTTTATCTATCTAGCTCTTGCAGCTACAGCATGAGTATGCGTATACGTTATAGCTACAGCATCAACGCTGGCACTATTTCACCATGTATTTTTTACAGAGAAAGTAATTTAGTACTCACTGTCTGGGGGAGTTTTCATGCTTCCTTGCAGACTCAACTCATCCAATCGTGCTGCAGCCTCATTCAACTCTCTGCTCTGGTCATCTGCTCTATTCCGTTTCAGCAAACCTATAAATCAAACATTAAAAACCTGTTAATTTGGTAGTGTAACAAGATAAGAGGTCCTACCAGGGTAGGAATTTCACGGCGGCCACGACGGCCATGGCCGTTGTAGCCCCTTGCGTTGGCCGTGACGCCCCTTTGAGACTCAGAGGTTTACAGGCCACGGTGGCCTTGGTGCCCCCTTCTTTCTTTTGCGTCCTACTAATAGCGATATATATTTAGCCTATGGCTTGTCAAAACAATCTTAGCATTCACAGCGCAAATTACGCAGTGGAGAAAGTTAGCGCAAGAAAGAAAGTGCATCCAAATTCACCCATTCTTCTCAGTTGAACTAAGTAGCCTACTCATCACACAGACATCACAAGTAAAGAGCTTTTTCTCAGCTTTTAAACGATGTCAGCCGCTAATTGCTGTGGTGAACGATTCGCGAGAAAAGTAAATAATATCATTCAAATGAATCATAAATTCTACTGAAGGTTTTGCGTCCATCACCCTACCCATTCATCTCGGCGGAATACTTCACGAACCCCTCGTTTAACACGACAAACCATATATCAGAATAAACAGCAGACCTTACCGAACACAAAGGTGTAAAGCAGTCCCCTGTACAGTTAGCCGTTCCAGAGTAATAGTCCAGGCAAAGTAAGGTCTGACCCAAAACTAATTGCAACAGAATTTATTTTCACATTTTTATATTTCAATTGGTGATCTAAACACCATAGTAAAAGTCCATAAAAAAAATCCAGTTGGTGGAAATATGTTAAAATGAGGGTTGTTTTATGCATTATCCTTCAGCAAATACTGACAAAACTGTAATTAGAATGTTATAGAATAAGCATTCTAAAGAATATCTGACCCCATCTAACTTAACATGGAATTTTAATATTGCATTGTTGAGGAACATTCTTTTATTTTCAAAGACTTAGTACATTTCTCAGGCTTATTTCAGACTGGTTTGTTGCTAATTGGTGTCTATTTTTACATTCCTTTGAATCAATGGAAATGGTTGTTGAGTCTTTAAATAGAGCCAGTGTGTTTTTGCAAGTGTTCCACAATGTTAAAGTTGTACAACACATAGTTAAGCATTATTTAGCCTAGGAAAGTGTTTTTGGTGGTCTGATTTAGAGGCCACTGAATCATATACAGTATAGGCCTATCACACGAAAGTATCAGTTCATCATTTTCCAAGACTTATAGACTTATAGTGATTGACCTCTTGCCCGGGGGTTGACTGAGAGACTGTCTATCCAATCAGAGGGGCCTGTATGATGCCTCTTTACTTTGCACAATTTTGGCTAAAACAGTAATCAGACAGCACAGTATGTTTATGTAAGTGAATGAATAAAGGAAAATCATAAAGGCAAAGTTGAAGATGGACAGGATAATGTCCAAATTCGACAGAAAGGTGCAGATAACTGCAGCTAGCCTCCAAAGAGGTGACTGTTGTGACGTCTGGCAAAAGGTGCATGCTATACTAATAAATATAGTTTAAGCTTAATAATTAAAATGCATGCCTATGCATGGGTCATGGTTTTACCAAAATAATAGAACAGCCAAAACTATACATATTCTAAAAGCATATGCCCTGTATATGAAATATAGCATTAATCAACTTATGTCCCATCTTCCTTCACAACATGCATAATACATACTCCTCT
Source organism: Alosa alosa (assembly GCF_017589495.1). Classification (NCBI taxonomy): domain Eukaryota; kingdom Metazoa; phylum Chordata; class Actinopteri; order Clupeiformes; family Clupeidae; genus Alosa; species Alosa alosa. Next base: position 10,712,161 of record NC_063195.1, read on the forward strand.
ATTCTGTATAGGCGAATCAAGTGAACAGCTGATACATTTTGGCCTGCACTATTAAGGGAAACAAATTAAACATCATAAACTACATATTTTCTAAAAACATATAAGCTCTAGAAGTGATGTGACACCAATTAGGACATGTCCCATCTTCCTCCATGCAATGCACAATACATTGCCATCTATTCTGTATAGGTGAATCTAGTGTAAAGCGGATAGATTTTAGCCTATACTGTCTATGAAAAACAGAATAAATACCCTAAACTATATATTTTCTGAAAGCATATTACTTGTAGATGAGATATAACACCAGTTAAGACATGTCTCATCTTCCTCCATGCCATGCACAACATATTGCCCTCTATTCTGCAAAGGCGAATCTAGTGTACAGTAGACACATTTTGGAATGTACAGTCAAGGGAAAACAAATTAAACACCCTAAACTATATATTTTCTAAAAGCATATGCCCTCTAGATGAGATATAATGCGAGTTAAGTATTATCTTCCTCCATGCCTTGGACATGGTACATATTCCTATATTGCATTTACTCTGTATTAAAACACATTGATTTTAATATATATCGCTGAAAAAGCTAGAGCATTCAAAAATGTTCAATGTTAACATTTAAAATCATATTATTGTTTAATTTGACCATCGTTTGTCCTCAGATTCACCCCTGTGGGCTGAATAGTAATTGAGATATAGGGCTATATTTGTCTAATACACATGGTCACTAGCAAATAGCTTAGGGGTTTGTCAAGTCCACATTGGGTGTGGTTTTGTTTTCAAAAGTCCGGCAAAAAGGTGGATCTTATGTTTCTTAATTAGTCATGGGTGTGTTTTGGGCTTAACATCCTTTAAACTAATGAGAGTGACATCTGTCATTCCCTTTAACAGCAAACAGTGCGACTTCAAAAAGCGCATCGATATTTTGATAGTCAGCGGCGCATTTGAAGGAATCTGCTTGCATGCGAGACCGTATGGAACAGGTATTCCACAGCACAGGGGCAGGCTAACGAAACGCGATTGTTGCAAACGTGTGTATAATGGCAGAGCCGGCGAAGAAGCAACGAAAACCCTTGACAGAAGACGCAAAGAAAAGGAAAAGAGCTTCAGACCGAGCAAGGGGGAGTTTTGTAGAGAAAAGGCATCAGGCTTGCCTGGTGTCCCTTTAAAATAACATATAAACAACTCGCCATGGATTTCTGACCAGGTATTTCTTGGTCAGTGGCGTAATGCGTTTTAGGTAGTGTAAGATAGCGATTTTTAGATAATGCGCTAGACCCCTCCTTAGGTCGTTAATTGCCACACCCCTTGGTGCGTTGCTCAATGAAAGAGACGGGCATAACGAAAAACTTAATAGAAATACGTGTACAATAGTGTACAATATTCTAAAGTAGAATAGTGTTGCATCGTGATGATTATACGCTTTGCGCCGTGCTGTTGACGGTCATGATGGGGCCCATAGCCATTGTAACCTCTTGGCAGCCATTTTGTTGGCCATCTTGAAAATGACCCCTTTCTCAAAGTCAGATTTTACTAGATTTTTAGTATGTTATTTAGCATGCCAGTACCAGAATCCATAAAAAAAAACTTTTGTATAAATTTTTTTGATGTTGAACCCTATATTGACCCGCCTAAAGTTACTCAACTTGCACTGGATCATCTTCCTGAATGTCAATATTATCACAAGTGTGGGCAAATTTCTATGTCAGCACCAGTCGGAGGCTACATTCAATGTTTTGCACTTTTATGTCATCACATAACCAAAAGTATTGGTTTTACCAAAAATAGTTGTCAATATTTTAAACTACAAAAATACATACCTATAAAGTATTTTGATACAAATTATTCAACCCAGTCAAATACAAATTACGAATATACGATATATTTTGTATTTGAAATATGGAATACATGTACCATAAATACTGCTCATCCCTGTAGGCATCACTTGTTCTGAGATACCATGTTTGATTCAGGAGATATAATGAAGAATATAGGTGTAATTCAGTTATAGTGGAACATTTATGGTTGCCACCGCGACCATTAGGGTTTTTTGATAATTGTTTTATATCTGAAAATGTTAAGGGCTCCAAACTGTACAAGTTCACCAAGTTTCATGCTTATATGAAAGAATTTGACCTAATTTTCACATATCCCCTGTACTATAAAAGTTCAATAAAACTGCCAAAAGTGCAGCTTTTCGCCATTGACCTATGCACACATAATTCCAATTTTGACAATGTTCCACCACTTGGATTTTCATGGACTTTTGGTATGTGATTTGGGAAGGTTTCATGAACTGAATACAACAAAAATAATTTCTGTAATATAATAATTTCATGGATGTCTCCAAATTTGGGCTTTACGTTTTACACTGTGTTTGTTTGTTCCACATTATTTTATAACGGGCCAAATACTAAATAAATATTACAAATATCGCCTAGATATCGGTAAATCAGAGGACAGCTGACTAAGAGTTTGTGAAAGTAGCCTTAATGATCACAAAATGCTAAGCATGCATCTAGGCTATTTGACTTTCTTAAAGCTGAGCTGTGCTTAAATTGTTCAATACATGATTTCATAACAGGCCAAATATCAAATAAATGTTAAATATAGCCTAGATATCTGCAAATATTAGATGATCAGATGATTTACAGTTATATGTAATGTGTCATGTTTCATTTTTTTGTAATGTTTCATACAGTGATGCAGGTCTACTGCAGTGAATAGGCTAAATACAACTTTGATCATTTTTATAGCCTATATAGTTAACGTTGGCCTTAGTGCCCTGACATGTGGCCTTTGTGCCCTCCACCAAATATGCCCAACTGAAGGCCAAGTGGCCTTGCCCCCAGAATGTTGAAATTCCAAGCCTGGGTCCTACATTTAATCATATTTTTTTTTAGTAAGTGGTGAGTAAGCAGTAAATATTACAGTAAGTATCATAACATAAGCACAGAACAATTTACCAGTTGCATTGTTAATAAAATAAATAGACTATACAGATAGATCATATAGGTATCACATTTTTTAAGTCAGTTCCATGACTCTTTTATATGTCTGAATCAGCATTCTGAGTTTCATTCAAATCTGTGGTGATGCGGTCCAAAAGAGCGATGACATGTCCTGTAAGTGGGGATACTGTGTCAGACCCATTAATTAATTAATATAATATGTCATAACACACCTCTGAAGAGAGTCGCCCATCTTATCCTTTTCTTGTCCTTTTTCTTCTTTTTCTCCTCTTCTTGTGGTCTTTCATAGTGAGCTCCTCCGTTTCTTACCACCATCTGTTCTATCTTCTCCAGCAGCTCTGTTACTTGTGTATCATCAGTCCAGTCCTTGTTGTTGAGGACATGATATCGGTTCCCACATTTCTCAACGATCCACTGCAGGGTTTCTCCTTCACTCTCAATGTGCTGCTCAATGGATGTGTCTCCCAGCCAGTCTCCATAGGTGAAAAGGACAATTGTGTGACTCCAAACATTTTTACCAAGAAGCTTCAAATTGTACCTGGCACTTTTTGCGTAGACCTCTGCGAAAGTATAATCTGTGCGTATGACTAGCAGAACGGCATGTGGTCCTGGAGGACACAGAGACACACTGAACACAATCTCCTGTTTAGTGAGCTCAGGAGTGTTTATGAGGCTGAAATTCTTCCACCATCCCGGAGCCTCGACTACAGTGACCTGTCTGCCTGCTACTTCTCCCTGTCTCTTCACACACTGAGGTGTTCTTCTCTTCAGGTCAAACTCCTCTCTGCCCAGGATGGTGTTTCCTGATGAACTCTTCCCAGATAGTCTGTGTCCCAGCAGCACAACCCTCATATTTTGGAGAAATGGAGCATCATCTGATAAGAAATATAGAAGTCATGTTGTTGGCAAGTTGGCCCTTGGCAACAACCACGGCAGCAACAATTGAGTGTCACCACTGCTAACTCCACTGCCCCCTACTGGACAACACTGACAGCAGTAGGGCTGCACGATATTAGGAAAACATGCGATATGCGATAACATTATTGAGTACTGCGATAACGATATAATTTGCGATATTTAAATATACTGCTCAAAAAAATTAAGGGAACACTTAGGTTTTCCACACATTTTTTGAAACCTTCCACCCTTTTCTCCATTCTCAAACTACATTCACAGAATGTCTGACAGTTCTTGCAAAATAAAACACTCGCCTCAAAAGTTTTACTTGTGCTCAGAACCAAACAGTGTCAGAGTACCGATCCAGTGTATGATTGAAGTGTTCCCTTAATTTTTTTGAGCAGTATATTTAATGGTTTTTTTCCCATTCTGCTTACTGCTAGCATACACTGTAGGGTTGGGGGAATGTATAATTACAGAAATAAATGTATAATTTTCTACATAAACAATATAAAATATTATTACTGACTAGGCTATCAAAGTTGTGTGGAATATCTGCTCCTAATCCTCATAAAAGACGGACAGACAGCCAATCTGAACACTTGTGCACCAACCAGCGGAATATTCCACATTGCCAGCCTTCGATGGGCCTAGCAAAAAAGCTACTTAAGCTATATCGCGGCGGTCATCTCAGTCTGTAACCTCATACGCTGCGTATCCCACGTAATTAGGCTACCGGCATGCCGACTACGAGGGCAGCGGAAAGTGAAAGTAATTGGGCTGCAATCGCACAGTCCAGGCTAAGAAACAACTTTTACAAATAACGAATCCTGATTACCTCTGTGTCTGGGGCTTTTGCTAAATGCAAATCATGAAATACAAGCCTTACAGTGAAAGACAGATATCTTCTAACGATATCAAAAGAAATTGTTTATTTTAACACGGTGGAGAAGGACGCATTTGGCGCTGTGTTTGTAACACGTCATCCTTCATAAAACCAAAATATTCCCATATAACAGACGTGCTTTTCCTTTTAGTCACCAATTCCTCTTCACCCAAATGTAGCTACCTCGCTCGACTCACTATCTTCACCCAAGTGTAGCTACCTCGCTCCACTCACTATCTTCACCCAAGTGTAGCTACCTCGCTCCACTCACTATCTTCACCCAAGTGTAGCTACCTCGCTCGACTCACTATCCTCACCCAAATGTAGCTACCTCGCTCGACTCACTATCCTCACCCAAATGTAGCTACCTGCCTCGACTCACTATCTTCACTTGGGGTGTAGCTACCTCAGCTCCACTCACTATCTTCACCCAAGTGTAGCTACCTCGCTCGACTCACTATCTTCACCCAAGTGTAGCTACCTCGCTCGACTCACTATCTTCACCCAAGTGTAGCTACCTCGCTCCACTCACTATCTTCACCCAAGTGTAGCTACCTCGCTCCACTCACTATCTTCACCCAAGTGTAGCTACCTCGCTCCACTCACTATCCTCAGCAATCACGACTTAGCTCCCGACTCAACACATAAAACACCACACACCTAAACTGGTAGGGGACGGGCTTCTAGGGCAGCATGACAGCATCGGTTTGGTAAAATATGTTGACATTCAGAATGTGAAAACACCATAGAGTGTATGGAATGCGCACGGCACAGAAAATGTATCGAAATTTATCGAAAATTAAGTAATCTTTGCGGTATGTCCATCGCAAGCGCTGATATCGCGATAACGATAGTTTTAGATATATCGTGCAGCCCTAGACAGCAGTGATCTTTTTGTCCAACAGGGGGCACCCATGCTTCACACTTGAGACTATTGATTTAAATAGCTACAACAGGACCCACTGAGGAATGAAACATACTAATAATGGTAATATTAATTTAATATTACAATACAACTAATAATAACATTTAAAATATAATATTACCATATACATTACAACACAATAAAATGAATAAACTCACCTTGTGAGAATCGAAAAGCAGATCTCTGCCTGTAGACACACATCTGTCTGTCCTCTGCTCTCTGTTCTTCTTTCTCCCTCCTCTCCTTCACTTCCTCCAGTCTCTTTCTGTCCATCTCATGGTGACGGCCCCCGTTTCCAGAGATAATTTCCTCCATCTTCTCCATCAGCTCTGTGATCTGTGTTCTGTCACTTTTGTTCTCATTGTTGAGAACATGATATCTGTTCCCACATTTCTCTACCAGATATCTGAGGTGTTCTTCACTCTCAATGTACTGCTCAATGGTTGTGTCTCCCAGCCAGTCTCCACGGGTAAACAGCACCATGGTGTGACACCAGACTCTGTCAAACTCCAGATGTTCTTGGATGTTTCTAATGACATCCTGCGTGTAAGAATTAGCTACTTTTATAAGCAGTAAGAGAATGTGAGGTCCTGGAGGGCACAGAGACACACTGAGCACAATCTCCTGTTTAGTGAGCTCAGGAGTGGCTTTGAGGTTGAAATTAATCCACCATCCTGGAGCCTTGACTACAGTGACCTGTCTGCCTGCTACTTCTCCCTGTCTCTTCACACACTGAGCTGTTCTTCTCTTCAGGTCAAACTCCTCTCTGCCCAGAATGGTGTTTCCTGATGAACTCTTCCCAGCATATCTGTGTCCCAGCAGCACAACTCTGAACTCTAACTGTGGTGACGAATTCCCTGCAGAAAGAATATATAAATATATATGACCACGTTATCTTACGGACTTTGTGGACTTTATGCAGCAGTAAATAGTTTTGGTTTAAATCTAGTGAGCTAACCACCTAAAGTGCATGAATACCTTGTACACACCACTTACAGCCCCACTGGCACTGCTAAATGTTGGTGCATCTTTGGCAATACAGCTGAAAATGGCCATAAGAATTAATGGCCATAAGAATTAATATTAAGACATATTTGATTCAATGTTTAATAAGCTAGATAATTATGAAGGGTGTTGAACATATATTTTTGCAATGAAAAAGCTCAGTTTGTTTACTACAAAACACAGAAAATACAATACAACTCACGCTTCAGTGACTGGAGGTGTAGTCTTTGCTTCTCCACCTTCATCAGTCTCTCTGTTGCTCTCTCTTCTTCATTCCTCCTCCTCTCCTTCACTTCCTCCAGTCTCTTTCTGTCCATCTCAAAGTGACAGTTTCTGTTTCCTGCTAGCATCTCTTCTATCTTCTCCAGAAGCTCTGTGACCTGATCACCTGCCCTATTCTTATTGTTGAGAACATGATATCTGTTCCCACATTTCTCTACCAGATATCTGAGGTGTTCTTCACTCTCAATGTACTGCTCAATGGTTGTGTCTCCCAGCCAGTCTCCACTGGTAAACAGCATGATGGTATGACTCCAGACAATACCACCGAGAAGCTCGAGGTGTTCCTGAATAGTTAATCTTTCTTCAAATGTGAAAGAACGTTCAATATCTATGACAAGTAGGACAGCATGTGGTCCTGGAGGACACAGAGACACACTGAGCACAATCTCCTGTTTAGTGAGCTCAGGAGTGTTTATGAGCTTTTCATTATTCCACCATCCTGGAGCCTTGACTACAGTGACCTGTCTGCCTGCTACTTCTCCCTGTCTCTTCACACACTGAGCTGTTCTTCTCTTCAGGTCAAACTCCTCTCTGCCCAGGATGGTGTTTCCTGATGAACTCTTCCCAGTTGTTCTGTGTCCCAGCAGCACAACTCTGAACTCTGACCGCGGCGATGAATTTCCTGCTGAAAAGAATATATAAATATATTTCACATTATATGACCATGCTATCTTAAGAACTTTGTGGTGCTTTAAGCAGCAGTAAGGAGTTTTGATTTAAATCTAGTGAGCTAACCACCTAAAGTACATGTACAACTTGTAAACACTTACAGCCACATTGGCACTACTAAATGTTGGTGCATCTTTGGCGATACAGCTGACAATGGCCTGATGTGTAAACTTTTCTTTCATTTTCACAGGGACTTACGCCCCAGAACACAGAACTGTAGTGCAACATCCAGCTAAGTTGAGAACACAGTAAAGTGGGCAAATACTGCATCAGCCGCTGGGCCCAACGGTGTTCCATATAGGCTGTATAAGAACGCTCCAGGTGCCAGGATTCTGATTCCCAAAGGGAAGAACTCCTCAACTATCCCCCAATTCCACCAGATCAGTTTACTGAATGTGGAAGGAAAGAAAATCTTCAGTATTGTGGCACAAAGACTCTCAGCATTCCTGCAAAAGAACAACTATGTCGACACCTCAGTTCAGAAGGCAGGGATAAGTGATTTGTCAGGATGCCTGGAACACGCAAATGTCATCTGGCACTAGGTACAAACAGGCAAGAAGAAAAAGAAAGATTTGCAAGTGACTTTCTTAGACCTTGTCAATGCCGTCGGGTCAGTTACTCATGAGATGCTGTGGGCAGCCTTCAACTTCTTCCAAGTCCCAGAGAGCATCACAAGGCTGGTCAAAGCATATTTCCAGGACCTCCAGTTCTGCATTACAACTCAGGCTAGTAAAACCGCCTGGCAGCACTTGGAGATAGGCATAATGGCAGGCTGCACCATCAACTATGTATATATGTCTGTATGTGTCATTCCTATGTATGTGACCATGTATGTGCCATCCTGTGCTTGTGACCATGTAGGATGAAAAGCGGTATGGAAAATGTGAAAAAGAATTTCCCTAATGGGACAACTAATAAACTAACTAACTAACTAACTAAATTTAGGAACTTCTCACAATGATGGCAAACTTGAATTATAAAAGTAATGACTGGCTTATGTAGTAGCAGACCATGTTAAAGCACGGAAGTAAATGTTCTTTAGATCTACAGCAACTTCTGGTGAGATTACAACTTACATGAGTCAACGAGACGAGAGATTTGTAGCCTCAACCAGAGCCTGTCTACGGAGAGCCTGTTCACTTCCATTGTATCGAACCTGGTTGCAGTTCACTCATAGTTCCTCTAGGGGCCGCTGGGCTAGATGGATAAATTTATCTTTATTATCGTCAAAAGCTTAGTTTTCTCTAGACTCGACCATAAACACATGTCTGTCAGTTGGAACAACCTTAAAAAATGTAGAAAATTGCTTGAGATTTTGGTGATTTATGGTGATTTTATTGTCGTTAGGTCTTTGTCTAGATTGACGCTAATGCATTAAAGAAGAGTGGATCACCGCGGAAAGATGGCATCCTGATTGGCGCATTCGTTCCAATGAACAGCAGTAGTCAAGGCGACATCTAGTCAGTATATGTGGTGTATTTAGTGTATATATATATATAGCATATATTGGGGGCAGCCGTGGCCTACTGGTTAGCGTTGCCGGTTCGAACCCCAACCAGTAGGAACGGCTAAAGTGCCCTTGAGCAAGGCACCTAACCCCTCACTGCTCTCTGAGCGCCACTGTAGCAGGCAGCTCACTGCGTCGGGATTAGTGTGTGCTTCACCTGAGCTGAGGTAACCGTCAATGCCATGCCAACCGATCGCCTCGAGACTCATGCCCACTGAACGCAGACTGGGAAATGCGGGTAGACTTAAGTCAGAGGCTCACCTTCCCACCCGAAATTGCAGCGACCAAACTACGCCCAGACCCAGGGGGCGGTTTTAGGAACATGGGAGGACCTGGGCAAAAGACTATTTGGAATTTGTGTGAGTGAGGCGATGTATCACGGATTAATTCTGTAGTAGCTACATTATTCATGGGTGTGGTTTGGGCGTAACGTGCAATAAACCAATCAGAGCGTCATCTCACATTCCCTTTAACAACAGGCACGCTTGTTCCATAGAGGATTGCTATTATGATGGCGGATTTGCCAGGTGCAGCCAGGTACGGTTAACATTAACATTACCTCACTATAGACAATGCAGATCTGTCAGATAAGTTCTCCTCTCCCGTGCTGCTGCTGGGGCATTTGGGTTAAATGGCATCGGCATGCAGTTCAACATCACGTCTCATTAAGTCCTCTAATATTTCCTAATTTATGTCATCAACACATCCGTGATTCGTGGAAATGTGTTTGCTAGATTTATACCTGTTTTTTCATATCGGACACCACACTGATTTCCCTCGTGTAGCAATTTGTATTTGTCCTTGTAATTATGTATGGTTTGGAGAAATGGGAACTGCGTTGTATGAGAGGAGCAAAGTGCATTGCGCAACACAGGCGCCCAAGCAAGCGCTCCTGCAGGTGTAAGCTATGGCTGTACAGGCAACAGGCAACTCAACAACGAGAAACACTTTCCAAGCTGACCTAACTTTCCAACTCTGTACAGTATCCCATTAACTGCATGACAGTAGGCTATTTACCATATTTATTTTATGTAAAGTAGAGTTTGTATACACGTTATCATCAATGTCTGTATGGGTTGACAAGTGACTTCATGGAGCTGGGGTGCACAACTGATGATGTGTCATAATGTAGGCACCAGGCAGTCATAACCCAATCCAACCCCTACAACAGCGATTGTGCTGATTTATCAAGGGATTCGAAGATCTAGTCCTAGTAAGAATATTGCACATCCTGGATTGTTAGTGGGAACGGCACATGTGTTTACATGTGATGCACATGATATCAAAATGAATTTGAAGATGAAACCAAAAATAACAGGCAGATAAAAACAAGCCTAACAATAGTGCTGCTTAAATTCCTCTAGGCCTATTTTACTTACTATTTTACTAATTTCACTGTTGTATGGGCGTAAGAATTCATATTCTTATATTTAATTTAATGTTTCATAAGCTAGAGATGAAGATTGTTTAATACTCACGCTTCAGTGACTTGAGGTGTTGTCTTTGCCTCTCCACCTTCATCAGTCTCTCTGTTGCTCTCTGTTCTTCTTTCTCCCTCCTCTCCTTCACTTCCTCCAGTCTCTTTCTGTCCATCTCATAGTGATCGTTTTTATTTCCTGCTACCATCTCTTCTATCTTCTCCAGCAGCTCTGTGACCTGATCGCCTGTCCTATTCTTATTGTTGAGAACATGATATCTGTTCTCACATTTCTCTACTAGAGACTGCAGGGCCTCTTCACTCTCAATGTGCTGCTCAATGGTTGTGTCTCCCAGCCAGTCCCCAAAGGTGAACAGCACCATGGTGTGACTCCAGATATCCCCACTGAAAAGTTTCAAATATTGCGGCACTTCTTGTCTGTATTGACTATTGAAACAGACATCAATACGGATCAGAAGTAAGAGAGCATGGGGTCCAGGATCACACAAGGACACACTCAGTATTGTTTCTTGTTTGATGAATTCAGGAGCTTTAGCCGTGCCATTTCTCCAATACCAGCTTGGGGTGTCGACCACAGTGACCTGCCTCCCTGCCACCTCCCCCTCTCTCTTCTCACATTTTGATATAGAGCGCAACCCAAACACATCTTCACCCAGGATGGTGTTCCCTGTTGAAGACTTGCCAGCTTCCTTGAATCCCAGAAGAACTATCCTTAGAGATAACTGATGTATTTGATCTTTTAAGGAAAAAGATAAATATAATACATGTTTTATCAGTCAACATGTTATGATGTGATGCTTAAACAATGTTAAATGTCTACCATACATTCTCTTTTTAAAAGTCAAATTATCAAAATAGTGATATACAAATTCAGCTGGGGTTCAACAACTTTACCTACTTATTCAACACATTAAGAGGATAAAGTTCTATCATAAAAATAATAGTACAATGACTCTGGTGGATCTCTCCAAGTTGTCTTTCTGCTTTGAATCCAGCCACTCTGGCCTTGGTGCTTGCAGCTTGGAGCTGCTTAAACAATATGAAATGTCTACAACACATTCTCTTTATAATAGTCAATTTGGTGCTTGCAGCTTGGAGCTGTTACTCACCCAGTGATGCCCTGAGGTCTTGTCTTTGTTTCTTCACCTTCATCATCCTCTTCTCTGCTCTGATTTTCTCCGTCTTCGCCTGCTCCTCTAGGTTTTGTAAAAGATCTTCACTCATTTTAAAGAGAGAGCTCTTATTCATTGCTACCATGTTTTCTATCTTCTCCAGCAGCTGTGTGACCTGCATAGTATCACCTATATTCTGATTGTTGAGGACATGACATCTGTTCCCACATTTCTCTACTAGAGTCTGTAGGGCTTTTTCACTCTCAATGTACTGCTCAATGGTTGTGTCTCCCAGCCAGTCTCCATGGGTGAACAGCACCATGGTGTGACACCACACTGTCTCACTGAGAAGAAATATATGTTTCTGAACGGATGCCTTGTGTATCTCTGTGAAAGCAAAATCCACTCTTATGACTAAACAAAAACATTGGGGACCCTGATCACACAATCTCTGACTGAGCAGAATCTCTTTTCTGACCATCTCAGGGCTGTTCACTGAATGGCCATTCCATCCAGGTGTCTCCACCACAGTGACCTGCCTGCCTGCTACTTCTCCCTGTCTCTTCACGCAAACAGCAGATCTCTGTCCTGGCCGAAACTCCTCTCTGCCCAGGATGGTGTTTCCTGATGAACTCTTCCCAGCATCTTTAAATCCCAGCAGCACAATTCTGAGTTCTGGAAGCAGTGCACCTCCTGCAGGAGTAAATGGAGAATTTCAGCAGCCAACTTAAAAGGAACACGCCACCATTTTATAAAATAGGGTTATTCACTGTAGTGTGAACAAAAACATTTTTGTCTCCGTGCATGCATTGCCGTAGTCCGGTAGCGCCCCCGCTAGGTTAGCTTAGCGTAGTGAATGGAATCCTTTGTAGCGAGATAGTACGTTGTGAGTAAAAGCATGCAACACATCTGTACTTTTCTCACTCGCTACAGAGCAAACAATCTCTAGGCCCAAGTGGCAGTGCTTCCATGTTTTCAGCTACGGTAGCTGACTAGAGCTTCTGCGTAAAGACCTAGGGAAACACGAATTCCACGGGGAACCAAATCGGGCGCTTCATCGGTTCGACTGCTCCTATGCGGATGCGCGCGCCACTGTAGGGGTAGTATTTCTCCCTGTTCCAGGGCAGAGGGTGCAGGCCAGTGTACACAGCTTGCAGTAATGTTTTGTGTGTTTAAGTGTAGTGTGAATAGTATGTATAAATGTTGTAACATGGTTTTAATATAATAATAACTAGATGTACCGCAGAGCGGTACAAAATATGACCACCGCCCAGTCCAGCACATTTTTTTCCACAAAAATAAGTCATGCTTGTCAAATTGTGTTCATTTCCTACTTTGTTCCTTTTTTGTGTGTTTGTAATTGAGTGTGTGCAGAGTGTGTGGTTGTTTTTGTGTATATGTGTTTTGTATGTGTTTTTTTGTGTGTGTGTTTGTGTGTGTGTGTATGTAGGTGTGTTTGTATGTGTGTGAGGGTGTGTGTGTTTGTGTGCGTGTTTGTACATGTCGTGTGTGTGCATGTATGTGTGTGTGTGTGCATGTGTAGTGTGTGTGTGTTTACGTGTCTTTTGTACATAAATAAAGCAAATCAGGGAACCACCTACTCTTTGCAATAAGTGCCATGGGATCTTTAACAACCATGGTGAGTCAGGACCTCAATTTAACATTCATGAAAAGGATCTCCTGCAGTACAGTGTCCATGTCACTGCAATAGGACATTGGGATTGATATTTGTGTGGTGGCTTTGGCCACAGGGAAGAGTGCCACCTACTGGCCAGTCACCAACACCACTTCAAGCAGGAACCTACTCTTCCAAGGAAGTTTCTTATCAAAGTACTAACTAAGCCTGCTTAGCTTCAGTAATTCAGCAAAGTTAGGGTATCTGCTGGTCTGGCTGCTGGCTAAAAACAAAAGGTGAAAGGCATTTAGGATTCTAACTGTCTCGCTGAATTGCATTATGCACACTCAATTCTCACTGGTATCTGCTAGACAACAAGTACCAAAACATGATTAGTTCATAGATTTCACATGTAAAATACATTTTATACAATCCCACCCCCGTCTTGCCTGTTCATAATTCTGAGAAATTCTTGAATTGTGTGCATGTGTGTGGGGGGGGGGCTACAGATCAAAACGAAAAATGATGGTTCCATGCTATCCTTGTGGGGCTACATGACCACCAAGTTTCGTCTTTGAGTGTCACAGGAATCATTGACGGAAAATTGGCCATGCGGGAAAAAAAAAAAGAAATCTGACTAAACTTATATTTGCTGCGCGGCGCTCATAATAATAGTTTGTTTTCATGTAATGTTTATTTCCTATTTAGTTAAATAGCCCATTTTTGGCCTTTGACTACAGGTAATTCTTGGACTGTTGGTATGGTCCAATTAGTCATGAATGGGCCAATTTGGCCTATTTAAGAGGGCCTCATTCTGTATAGACCATCACAGTCCCGCCCACAGCAGATTCCGGAAGTAAGAATTCAATACAATTTCTCCATTGACAATTGGGGTATAAGCCATAAAAACATAACCATACATGGTAGACTTAGAACCAGCTATGGCTGTACTAAGCGATTGCATATGCTCATATAGACGGCAAAAATTAATGGGGCACCAACCTTGTTTTGAGATAAATGTCTTCTATTCGTGATGTCTTGGATAAGTACTTCATTACCCATAATCCTGAACAATCCCACAATTCCACAGTGATACCTCTGATTGTTTGAAAGCGCGTTATGGTAAAGTTTGAAACTCAGCGAAAATCCCTGACCAAGATGGCGTGGAGTCTTTTACTGCCTATGTTGAAAATCTTAATGCGATTAAAAACCTTCTAGACGGACTCTGGTACTTGTATCAACAAGGATTGTGGTTTATATATCACACAAACTTAGTCTGGGCCAATACACCATCAAATAGAACACTGTAAATGCTAGTTTAAACACTAATTTTTTTAGGTAGCCGATAGGCTAATTAGCCTTTCAGACTAGGGATGGCGAAATTTAAAAAAAAATCTTAACCGGCCACTGAGCCTCATTAACCGGTTAAAGTCGGTCACCGAAAATTCTATAACTGCCATTTATGATACCCGTGTCCTGTCGCGCGTCTTTCTCTGCCCGTGAAACAAGTTATCCCCCCATTTTAGAATGGTTAGGCTCCCGTCACACAATGTTAGTTCGTGCCCTTTGTATTATACATTTTCCCCAATCATTGTCCACTACTTGTGGAGGAATAAGGGTTTTGTTTTGGGGAGAAAAATAATTGCTTTCCCTGCGCACCCACGCACAGGCACACATTACGCACGTCGACCTTCCATGCAACGCAGCACCGAGCCTGGGCTATAAAAAGCTCACGTTACAAAGTCACAAACAGAGAACGCTACATTTGGTGGTGTTACAGGAAAGTATATTAACCAATTCTGTTACCTCACGTCTGCTTTGTGCTTTTTAAATAGGCTACGTTCTAAGTAAACATTCTAAGCATGACATTATATTCTTACTGAGACATGGCTAACTGAACTTGTACCGGACAGTGCCATCACTCCGGTGGAGTTTTTCTCTGCTGCTCGCTCTGACAGGACTGAGGAATCTGGAAAATCGAAAGGTGGCGGTGTTTGCATCATGACGAACAGCAAGTGGTGTGATCCTAGAAATGTCACCGTTCTCTCAAAGTCCTGCTCGCCTCATCTAGAACATCAACGCTGTCTACATTCCTCCACAAGCCAACACAGATGCTGCGGTTTCAGAATTGCTAAAGTGTTAAATAGACAACAACACAAGCACCCTGAAGCTGCGCTTATTGTGGCCGGTGATTTCAATCAAGTACATCTGAACCGGTCCATGCCTGAATTTATTCAACACATTCACTTCCCTACACGTGGTGACAACACACTGGATCACTGCTACACACAGTTCAAGAACAGTTACAAAGCGAAGTCTCTACCAGCTTTCGGAAAATCAGATCATGCCGCTGTTTTCCTACTGCCTATGTACAAACAGAGAAGTCGGACGGACCCCCCAGTGACGAAGGAGGTCAAGCGCTGGACTGACCAATCGGAAGCCAGGCTACAGTACACCCTTAGCAACGTTGACTGGGAGATGTTCAAGACGAACTCTGCTGACATCAATGAGTTTACGGAAGTATCATTGAGTTACATCAATATGCTAACTGATTCCATCATCCCAACTGTAA
This sequence comes from Alosa alosa, assembly GCF_017589495.1. Lineage (NCBI taxonomy): Eukaryota > Metazoa > Chordata > Actinopteri > Clupeiformes > Clupeidae > Alosa > Alosa alosa. The sequence goes on from NC_063195.1 coordinate 10,728,043, forward strand.
AGATCCGAAGCTTCCCTAACCAGAAGCCTTGAGTGGATAGAGAAGTGAGAACGGCATTAAAGACACGCGCCATGACTTATAATGCTGGGCTTATTTCAGGGGATATGACGGATTACAAAGCAGCATCTTATAGTTTACGTAGAGCTATTAAAGATGCTAAGCGGCGCTATAGAGACAGAGTTGAAGCTGATTTCTTGGAGGGTGATCCAGCACGAGTGTGGAAAGGACTCCGAACCATCACTGGCTTTGAAAGAAAGTCCCCTCCTATGATGAATGTGAGTAAAGCCCTCCCTGATGAACTTAATACTTTTTATGCTCGCTTTGACATGAAAAACACAGACTATATTGGACTAGCTGCAGCATGTGAAGCAAATGAGGATGCACCTTTCTGTGTCTCTGAGGTCGATGTGAGCAATGCCTTTAGGAGGGTTAATTGTAGAAAAGCTGCTGGACCGGATGGAATTTCTAACAGGGTTTTGAAATCCTGCGCTGCTCAGTTAGCTCCTGTGTTCACTTATATCTTTAACACATCATTGGCTCAAGAGACAGACTGCTTGAGGCAAGTAGGAACTGTTATTGTTCCAGTACCGAAAAACAAAAGTCCATCATGTCTGAATGACTACCGCCCAGTAGCCCTGACCTCTACAGTGATGAAGTGTTTTGAGAAGCTTGTGAAAAACATTATATGCTCATCCCTCCCTGCCTCCTTCAACCCCCTCCAATTTGCTTACAGAGCCAACAGGTCTACAAGGATGCCATCTCAAACCTCATGCACACCACCTTAACTCACCTGGAGGAGGGGAATGGGAATTATGTGAGGATGCTGTTCATTGACTTTAGTTCAGCATTCAACACGATAGTACCTCTCACCTTGGTCACAAAGATGAAGGCCTTAGGACTAAACACCACCCTGTGTCACTGGATATTTGACTTCCTCACCAACCGTTCACAAGTGGTTAGAGTGGGGGGTCTGACATCTGACTCATTAACCATCAGCACTGGTGCTCACCAAGGCTGTGTTTTGAGTCCACTGCTGTACAACATCTACACACATGACTGCAAAGCCAACAGTAGTCATACCTCCATCATCAAGTTTGCAGATGACACAGTGATCTTGGGCCTGATTAGTAACAACAATGAACAGCTCTACTTGGATCAGGTTGATGAGGTGGCACAGTGGTGTCAATCTAACAGCTTGACACTGAATATCAATAAAACCAAGGAAATGGTAGTGGATTACAGAAGGCAGCAGCAGAACTACAGTTACACCCCACTAATGATCAGCGGGCAACCTGTAGAGAGAGTCACAAGTTTTAAATACCTTGGTGTCCACATTATTGAAGACCTAACATGGACTGTTAACACTCAATATGTTCTGAAGAAGTCCAGACAACGACTCTACTTCCTTCGTCAGCTAAGGAAATTCAAAGTTTCTACATCCATCATGAAGGCCTTCTACACTTCAGCGGTTGAGAGTGTTCTAACTGGTAGCATCATCACCTGGTATGGGAACTCCACAGTTAGAGATTGCAGTACTCTGCAGAGAGTAGTGCGCTCAGCTGAACGTACTATTAGAACTCAACTTCCTGCTCTACAAGATACCAGAAGAGTACTCCTAAGAGCCCAAAAGATTCTGAAGGACTCTTCTCATCCTAACAATGGATTATTCCTACCGCTGAAATTAAGAAGACGCCTATGTAGTCACAAAGCCAGAACTGAGAGACTCAGGAGAAGTTTTTATCCCCAGGCCATCCGAACTCTGAACTCACACTATACTGACTTTGCACACATTCACTCTTCAGCACTCTCAAACATTTACCAACTCTGAACTCACACTATACTGACTTTGCACTCATTCACTCCTCAGCACTCATGCCCCCCCCCCCCCCCACACACACCTACAAGACTTTTAGCACTTTTACATCCCTCACCCTATGCTATAGACCTTTTATTATTTTCTTATTTCATCACACGTCAAAAAACACACACACACACACACACACACACATATCTGACTTTCTCCAACTTTTGCACATCTCCATAGAACTTTTTATTTATTATTTTTGATTTCTCCTCCATCTACCCATGTCCTTGATTGCCTAGCCTTTCTGCCCCCCCCACCCCCACCCCACCCCCATCCCCAACACCCCCACAAAAAACACACACATTAACATCATCACTGTCATCACCTCACATACATACAGCACACTGCTTGCTACAGTAAGCCTCCTCTACTTGCTGCACACTGCCCCCTCCCTACATACACAGCACATTGTCTTCAGGATCTTCTCCAACACACATCCTCTACATACTTACAGCACACTGCCCCCACCTACCCACACGCACACCACACACACACACACACACACACACAGTCACTGCTACACTCCCCTCCCGCCCACACACACATCTTCATCACTCACATACATCATACATACTGTACTCTGCTTGAAATAGTAAGTCCCTTCACCATACTTGCAGTACATTGCCCCCCGCCCCCCTCTCCCCTACATACACAGCACATTATTTCATCAGGAAGCTTCTCCAACACACATCCCCAACATACTTACAGCACACTGTTGCCCCCCCCCCCCCCCAATACACAGCACATTGTCTCATGAGGAAGCTTCTCCAACACACATATTGCACACTGCCCTCTCCCCACATACACAGCACACTATCCCATCTCCCCTGTCATCCCCCAACACACACACCAAGACCCCTGGCAGTTGGGTTAGCCCCTTGAGCCGTGGATCTGCCCAAGGTTTCTTCCTTGGTAAGGGAGTTTTTCCTTGCCCCTGTTGCTCTTGGGTGCTCCTTGTTGGTGCCCCCTCCCCCCAATTCCTATCCTCCCTCACCTTTCTTATGCAGCCCTTGCCACTTAATCTACTAAACCCCTCTTCTACTGCACTTTTTACCCCCCCCCCCCCCACACACTTTGCACAAATAGGCTGACACCAGACATAATTTCACTGCATTTCTTACTTCCAGTAACTATATGCATGTGACAATAAACTTCCTTGTATCCTTGTATCCTTGTAAGCTGGCGCCAAATAGCCCATCAAATGGAAATTTTATCCATTTGTCTGTATTTGTTAGCCTGGGTGTTCCCATGCTGCCTTGCACGCGATTTGATTCACGCTGCTAAGGCAGCCTGGAGACCATGGAGCAAATTTTCGCCTGAGATAGGGGACCAATCACAGAACAAGGGGGAAAGCAAGACGATGATGAGCTATGCACAGACGCATTTGATAGACATCCGTGGCACCCAATAAACGGATCTGGGCATTTTTTTCAAATACGAGAAAATTAACGTTTGGTTCCCAGACCACGTCTTATTGAGAAGTGGTGGCGCTAGCCAGGCTATGTATTTGTAACGATTTGTGTAGTTTCATTTTTTTTATAACAATAAAAGTTTTTAGGCCTATATGTTCTAACTGTTTACATAATGGGTAACATGCTTCACATAAGCCTTATTTAGGTTAATAGTGGCGATTTTTTTTTTTAGCTGCGCAGACAGGACCTTCATGTAAGGCGTACAAATAGTCACTATAGTAACCGGTATAAACTGTTTTCGGAATGGCTACGTGAGCTCTGCTGCGGTTGCGCTTAATAAATTCCGCCGTGGGATGGCTCATGCTCACATTTATCATTTTTAGATATTGAGTGATCATATCGCCCCATACAATACAGCACCAATAACACGTGTGTGCGCAGTGTAATAACAGACGCTGGCTGGTATTCGGAAGCTTTAAAAATAGTGTTTTTTTTTTGTTTTTTTTACCGGCGGCAGAAAATTTTAACCGGTCAACGTTGATTCGGTCAACCACCGGTTAAACGGCTACCGGTTCAGATCCCTATTTCAGACATTAGAATGTCATTATAATGCTGCTAACATTAGCCCACATGCTGCAACTTAGGTATGCAATATATTATGTTTTAGTGACCTTGTTGCTTCTATGAACATGAATTGTTGTTTATAGGCAACATCAACTTAGTCGAGGCATAAAGAGCCATGTATATTCTCATTAAGTACTTAAACTTTTGAACTAGTTGATAGCCCAAGCTCGATGCTACCACCAGCTAATGTTAGACACTGCAGTAAAATGGTTAACGTTAGCGGTTTGGCCGTCCATGAAACCGTGGCAATATTTCGCTGTTTCAAGGACAAGATCAAGAGTGTCCAAAGGGGTGAAAACCACTTTAAATCGGGTCACATTATTGACTGTTGTGTGTCTGAGGGTCAGCTTGTGGGTTTTGTAAGGGCCGGCATGAGGGAAAAGACCTGCAAAGTTGTGGTGAGTTTAGCAGGGAGGTTGGTAATGCTAGTTAACATTAGCTAGGCTACTGTAGCCTTCTTACTGTACGAGTCATATCAATCATTAACCTAGAAACACTTCTTTGTACATTTAATGAACATTTTGTGTAATAATTCACACTGAACATGGTGGTCCAAGAGCAGACCATGCACCGGTCCATGCATCAGCCCGACTGAACGGTGATGGCAGTCAGATACGAAGCACTGCACGATGTTGCTAACATTAACGTTTACCGCTTTCACACACACCCGATAAAAAATACATGATGGTAAATATAGAATTCAATACCAAAACACTATTATTTACACGATTACTCCTGAAATAGTATAAGTATAAGAATATAAGTATATATACTCTTTTGATCCCGTGAGGGAAATTTGGTCTCTGCATTTATCCCAATCCGTGAATTAGTGAAACACACTCAGCACACAGTGAGGTGAAGCACACACTAATCCCGGTGCAGTGAGCTGCCTGCAACAACAGTGGTGCTCGGGGAGCAGTGAGGGGTTAGGTGCCTTGCTCAAGGGCACTTCAGCCGTGCCTACTGGTCAGGGTTCGAACTGGCAACCCTCCGGTTACAAGTCAGAAGCACTAACCAGTAGGCCACGGCTGCCCCAAAGTAAATAACTAATATTAACTGCACATTCACTATATAAAAGTCACTGTTTGGAGTAAAAAAAAGGTTTGTGTGTTGTCGTCGGTGGTAAGTTGTTCAAATGGCAATGTGCCTTGCTATATATTATTCAGTGAGGCGCGGTGGTTTATGGAATGAGTAGTTCCTTCGCTCGGAAATGAAAATATGTACACAGTCTTGTACCTTTGACTTTTTTTGGATTTTCTCTTCGTTTTTTCACTGTAAATGATATGTTGTATGCTTATGAGTTATGCCGTAGCTGGTTAGCCTAAGACATGCTCAAAAACTCTTTAGATACAGATTTTTCCAAAATGTCAATAGGAGAAATGAATGGGAAACTTACTTCCGCTCTCTCGGAGGAGGGGCAGGACTGTGATGCTCTATTGAGAAGAGTGAGGGTGAGTACTAGCTTGCTGTGAGGCTATGTACAAAGAGTTTTGATTGCTTTACTATTGTAGAAAGCTAGAAGCAGTGTGCTATTTTGATTTATTTTTGATTATTTTGCTTTCTTGACTTCTGAGTTAAATATAAATAAACTTTGAGCTCTGGTTTCCGTGTTTTCCACCTCCACCATCTAAAGCTAGTGAGCCGACACTTCCCAATATGTGGGGTGACGCCCTGGTACCTCACAAACCACTACACTACCACTGCCCCAACTCATTATGCAGATTTGTATGACATAATTTCACTCACCTAGTCTCTGGACTTTTTTTCTTCTCTCCTCTGCTCTCCTCTCTTCTTCTGCCCTCTCCTCTTCAACCTTCTGTATTATTTCTCTGTTTATTTCATAGTGATGGCCACTGTTTCTTCCCACCATCTCTTCTATCTTCTCCAGCAGCTGTGTGACTTGTGTATTATCTTTGCTCTTGATGTTGAGGACATGACATCTGTTCCCACATCTCTCTACAAGCTGCTGGAGCATTTTCCCTTTAACCTCAAAGCCTTTCTCTTCTGCAGGAGTCTCCTGAATGAACAGAACCAGAGAGTGTTTCCAGGCTCCATGGCCCAGAAGACTCAGGTGGTTTGATGTGGCGTTTCTCTCTGCCTCTGTGAAGGTCACATTCTCATGGATGACCAGCAGAAAGGCATGAGGTCCTGGAGGACACAGAGTCACACTGAGAACAATCTGCTGTTTCAGGAGGTTAGGAGAATCTCTATCAAACCTAAGATCATAATCCTTCCATCCTGGAGTGTCCACCACAGTGACCTGTCTCCCTGCTACCTCTCCCTGTCTCTTCACACACTGCAGTGTTCTCACATCAGGGTCAAACTCCTCTCTGCCCAGGATGGTGTTTCCTGCTGAACTCTTCCCAGCTTCTCTGTTCCCCAGCAACACAATCCTCAAGTCGGAGAGATTGGGGATATCACCTGGTCATCAGACAACACAGGGAGACAACACACACTGTCATGCTTTCAGAAAATACTTGAGATCCCCAAACATATTTGAAAAATAGTAATAAAATAATAATAGATTCACTGCCGTACCAACTATTCATCACAGGAAAATAACTTAAGAAATATTTAAACACACTATCCATTAGGGTATCAGAGTGATGGACATGTTCCATTAGGGTATCAATGTGATGGACATGTTCCATTAGGGTATCAGAGTGATGGACTCACCAGTAGATCTCCCTGCAGCCATCTCTTCAGTTTTACTCAGATCACTCAGATGTCCTGACCGCATTTACACTGAAAGAGGACAACATGGCAGTAGTGTTTTATAGTGATGGCTACTGTTTGTCACAACCAGCATTCAAAATGGCAAATTCAAAAGTGGTGTCTCCCCCACCCCATACTGCCCTCCCTCATAGCTGCAGACAGGTTGCACTAAATATTTTACACTTATTCATTTAGCAGACAAAATGAGTAGTAACATTCAAGCTACAGTGTAGAGGAGACCTTAGGTAGGAATTAATACTGCATCATTGATTACCATTACTAGATGTTGAGAGTGCAGACGTTATGATTACTTATCAAAGAGTAGTAGAAGGAAACAGTGGTAGAAGAAGAAGGAAGTATCACCCAGAAAAACACCTACTACAGAACTACAGAAAGCATACTTTCTAATATTCCTAGAAATTGTGAGTTTACCAGAAAAGCACAAAGGTAAGTCTCTTTGTAGTTTACTAACAACAATACCAACTAGATTGTTTTTATATTCATAGATTAATAACATTTGGTTAGATAAGCAGTTTTTGCAGTGTTTATATTTTACAACCCCTAATCAGAAAAAGTTGGGACGTTGTATAAAATGCAAATAAAAACAGAATTTGATAATATACAAGTCTTGTAAACATTTAGCAGTAAGAAAGGACACAGACAACATATCAAATGTTGAAAATGAAAATGTAAACTATTTCATGCAAAATATATGTTAATTTTCAATTTGATGCCAGCAACATGTTTTAAAAAAAAGTTGGGACAGGGAATGTTTACCACTGTGCTGCCTCATCTATTATTTATATACCTCATTTAATTCTGTAAATGTTTAGGAACTGAGGAGACCAGTTGCTAGAGTTTTAAGATTGAAATGTTGTCCCAGTACTCCCCGATATAGGATTTCAGTTGCTCAACAATATGGAGTATTCTTAGTCGTGTTTTTCATTCCATTATGCAGCTAATTTGACAAATCTGGACTGCAGACAGGCCACTTTAGCACCTGGACTCTTTCTCGATGGAGAAATACTGTTTAAATATGTGCAGAATTAATTTTGCCATTGTTTTCTTGAAATAGTCAAGGCCGTCTCTGGCAAAACATTGCCTGGATGTTGCTCACAACCTGTATCCATCATTCAGAATTGATTGTGCTTTGCCAAATGTGCAAGATGCCATCCACACCATCATAGATGTTGGGTTTTGAACTGAGCACTAAAACAAGTTAGATAGGTTGGATACTTGGATAGGCATTTTTCTTTTTAGCCTAAATGAGTCCATGATTTCCAAAAAGAATGGCAAATTTTGATTGGTCTAACCACATGACTTTTTTCCATGTTGCATCAATCCATTTTAGGCCCAGTGGTATTTTCTGTATCATGTCTCAATACAATTTTGGCTGTTACAATTTTGACTGCTGTTTTTGAATTGACTATCAAACTGTGCACATAGACAACAGTTATCAAAGTTTTTTCTGAGCCCATACAATGACAGGTCTGGAAACAGTTTTGGTGTTGATGCAGTGCCATCTGAGGTCCAAAAGACCACGGCCATCCAATTTGTTGTTCAGCTCTTTCCCTTGTTTGCAAAGATTTCTATGGATTCTCTGAATGTTTTAATAATAATATGTCCTGTAGATGATGAACTCCCCAAATACTTCACAATCACATGTTAAAAAGCATTATACATTACATAGTTTCATCATTTGTGCACACAGGTTTACACAGAGTGATGAATACCCCTATATCTTCACTTCTAAGAGACCCTGCCTCTCTGGGATGCTCTTTTTCATACCCAATCATGTTGCCAGTTACCCTAATTAGTTGTGTAACATTCCTCATTTTGTTTTCTTTATCATTACACAACTTTTCCACCATTTTGTTACCCCGCCCCAACATTTTTTGAAACATGTTGCTGGTATCAAATTCAAAATTAACATATATTTTCCATGAAACAGTCAATTTTTTCATATTCAGCATTTGTTACAGTATATTGTCTATCTTTTTTGCAACTAAATATGAGTTTTGCAGATTATTATATTCTATTTTCATTCACATTTTACAAAACGTCCCAACTTTTTCTGATTTGGGGTTGTATAATGACCTGGAGACACTCATCAAGTCGAGGCTGGAGTGCTGTCCTATTTGTTTTGAGCCCCTACACTGTAGCAAGACTACAACAAGTTCAAATATTCTTGCACTGTTGCACTGTTTGACTTACTCATTTGCACCATCACCATGACATTCATTCACAAAGAGCACCTTACCTTACCTTATGACAGAGGACCACAGGCTCAGTCCCTGCTTCAGTCATTGCAAGCGCACCTGATTGATTAATCACCCATGTGGATACTGTTTTTTAGAATTGATTTAGATTAAGATTTATTTAGTATAATTTGTATTTTAGTATATTTAGTATATTCTTTATCTTCTACAGTCCTTATTGCTTAGTTGTGTTTTTTTTATATTATATACCTTTAATTACTTTTTCTGCTGTTAGTGAATGTGTGTGTGTATGTTGTCTGTATGCATACTGTGACCTTGAATTTCCCCTAGGGATCAATAAAGTATCTATCTATCTACCTATCTACCTATCTATCTATCTATCTATCTATCTATCTAAATGCATCTGCCAGACTACTAATCTAATCAGAACAAAGAGGCAATAGTTTATGTGTTGTCTAAACTGCCCTGGTAACCTGTGAAATAAAAAATAGTTTTCAAAATCAAAATATTAATATTTAAACTGCTTTTTAAAGTATTGACCTTTTAGGCTGTTGTTTATTATTTGTTTACAATTATTCTTTGTTTTTGCCTTGCCTTAACCACACAACTAACAATTATTTCGGTTTTATTTCCATTTAGTTATTGTAAATTCAATGCCACCCAGATTAAATAGGTGACATCACACACTATCAGAGGTAGATGGAAGGTACAATTGAGTGTCATCTGCATAACAGTGACACCGCAAATTGTATTTCTTAAAGATGGAGTTGAGGGAGGTAGATGTATAATGAAAATAAAAATGGAATCTCGGGGGACAGAAACACCACCACTTACTATAAGAGGAGGATGAAAAACAGCTTCCCATTCTGACTGAGAAAGTTCTATCACTCAAATTGGATGTGAACCATTTCAACACTGGGCACACCAGCTTCATCCTCCAAACATTTGGTGTCAGATGCTGCGCTAAGATCAAAATGGACTAAGAGGGCACAAGAACCAGGAGCAATTGAGAGAAGGATATCATTGTATTCTTTCAGTAGGGCAGATTCAGGAGGGAGGAATCAGAATCTTGGGGTGAGATCAAATAAAATCAGAAAATGGGTCTCATTCCATTTTTTGTCAAAACAAATAACAAAAGTGTTTATAATGTGAGGCAAATGCTTGCTTTAAAGATATGTTTATTACATTTTGAATGTTGTGTGTCATTTTGCTGGAGATTTGCATTGCAACAGTTTTTTTTAAAATGTGTGTAAACTAAGTTGAAAATGTGCAAACTGTGTGAAAAAAAACTGCAATACAAAATGTTAATTGTACTGTGAATCGAAATGATCATATCATCATTCTACTATGTTTGTACCTTTATTAAGAACTAGGAATGCGTTTTGACTTCAGCCAAATCGGTGTTTCCTGATTGAAGGCGTTAACTTTTGTATGTCTTCCTGCTTGAATGAATAGCTGTTCATTGCTTATGCTTATATTGCTTCATGTTTGTACTAGCACGTTGCCTATTAGCACGTTGATGTTTTTTTGACCATTATTTTTTTTTTTAACTCTATTGACTCATCCTTCCAACCTTTGGTAACTGTAAGAACTCTAATTCTAAAATAGCCTATAGTGTACTTGTCAGTGATATAGTGTAGCCTTCACACCATAGCCTATATAAAATAGCCTTACCTTCACTTTATTGTTCATTCCTCAGAGTTTCTAATTCCAAAGAAGCGATAAAAAAAAGTCTCACATACACCAGAGTAGCCTACTTCTGTCTGCAGTGCACTTTGTTCCTCTGTTCCAGTAAAGCATGAAGCTGGTTTAATGTTTCGATGTGACGCATTCTTTACAGTCACATGATGAGTATGGACATCAAAGATTGTTAAGGCGGAGCAAGATACTTCGTCGTAGTTCATGTCTATGGGCGCGAAATGGGGATCGAATCCTGTCTGCATAAAGAGGCGTGTCGATGACGTATTGACGAGCGTACGTTGCAACCGGCCAACAGCAGCTGCATAAATAACCGGCGCACACCTGATATAAGGTTGATTTTCTCCAGACTGGAATGCTCAAAAATGCTAAAAATGTACCTGAAATGTTCAGAAGGGTTTGAGGATCATGAAAACGTGCCCGAAATTCACATTCCTAACTCCATAGAACCAAGACCTTAGCATATGTGGTGAAATTCTGAGCTATGCCCATAGACTTCAATGGAGCAGTCGCTGCCTCTGCTCTGCATAAAGGGGGATTTTGACCCCCCCCTCGTGCGATCCGGGTTCCCGGAAGTGGCTCCTGATGAAACATCTTGCTCCGCCTTAACAATCTTTGTGGACATGTTCTGTATCTGCCCTAAACCCCCACACGTCTCAATCACACATCACATCACACATTCCTTCCTCAAATACACACGCCAATTCCAATGCTGCAAAATCGGAAGCAGCTAGCCTAGCTTTGTTTAAAAAAAAATGTTGAGTAGGCTAGCAGTACACGTAAAGGTAAGGGTGAAATGCAAATATTTAGTTTTTCTGCCTGATAAAATATAGACAGCAAAGCATTTCCTTACGGTCCATGTATCATTCGTTCATTTGATATTCAATTGATAATCAAAAGTGAAAAAATGACTTGTTATTTCATTATTTGTTTATGAATGTGATACAAACAAACAAATAACGAATGCTAAGCTACACGGAGTAAAACTTGTTCCACTTCAAACTGAAGGCTGGCATACGCGGCCGGCGATGCGACAGTCGAATGTGACGGTGGAAAACGCAGGGCTCTCAAGTTTTGAGGACAGTCAAAGTTTTGAGGAGTCCGTCAAAGTGGGACAGATTGCGGGACTGGGGGTGTTCATTACGAATATTACTATTAATGTTTTTGTTGCTGTTATATGCCTTCAGATGTTCCAGCCCCTTGTCGGTTAACCCCCACCCCCCTCCAATATTGTAAATCATATTTATACATCAGATTGCATTTGAGGCCAAGATTATGCTTCTAAGGGGTTCATATGCAATAAACATTTGATTGTCAGTAAGCATTTTGGATAACCAAAGGTCCTATGGGGAGTTTCCATAGGGCATTTTACAAAACACATACCTTGGCATAATGGTCTAAACTCATATTGGTCTACTTTTGCACACAGCTTCACAAGACCTGATTCTAGGTCTCAGTTCTGTTTCTAAGTCATATCAAGTGACCTAGAGGTCTGAAATGTGGTCAGTTCAGAGAATATTCTAGCCTCTGTAACTCTTGTCAGTACATCACACACAGTTATACTGTACAGTGTCTCAGCTTTTCAAGGTCAGGCATTTTATTATAGGCCAACGTATGTGGGAGCAATGCCCTTCTAAGTAGATGATGTGCAATATTGGGCAAAAAAATCAAAATGGAACATACCGGTAAGTATAATTTATAATTGCTCATACTTGCAGAAGAAAAGATTTGACACATGGCACTGACAATTCAATAATGGGCCTGCCTTTTTCACCACCTTCTCTGTGCAAGCATCCTCTAACCTGGCCTTTTTAAGAGGCTTTCCCCTCAAGACCAATGAGAGGATGCTTAATTGTTTTTACCTGACATTTTTGAAAGACAGATGCAATGATAAATGCATTTATGGCCAGGATATAATTATAACGTATGACAAGATTTTAAAAGTGACCTATAACATCGACTATGGAATACACTTTAATTCATTTAGCCTAGTATTTATTTACTTTTATTTATTTAGTGCTAATAAAATGATTAAGCCTATTTGGAGAGAGAGAGAGAGAGAGAGAGATGTTTAAGTCCTGCATTAGACAGAACTTAAAGCAATAAAAATGTCTGTGCCTTAAGTTATCAAACATTTACAGTATGAGGACGTATACTGTTGTCTCATTGCCTATTTTCAAATCTTAAGCATAGGCTACCAGCTCACGCCTGAATTTAGGCAAGGTGCCTGAACACTTTAAGCCTGATAATGTGACAATATGTCTGTCATCGTGTGATAACGAAAATATATGCCTAGACTGTTCTGAGCAGGTGTTGTCGGTGAACAGGTTGTAACTATTGTTGATGTATTGCTAAGTTCAGACAGTCATGAACAACTGATGTAACCTGACTCCATTGAAGTGTTGCTTCAGAAGGCTGGGCCTAATCAAAAAATGCTTGCATATGATTGGATAAGCCACTTGTCCGTCATCTATTGACGTGCTACTTCAACCACTCACATCGAAGCCAACCCGTGACGCTGATAACAGTCTCACAGTCGCTTCTACGCTATGTCACATTGTAGTGAGAAATTCCAGAGTGTATGTACTTTAACATTCATTTTAATCATCACCCCAGCCTTTGATCATGCCAAACCTTTTGTCAACCAAACTGCTCTTGTGACCTTTGTCAATCAAATGCTCACATGACCCATTGTAACCACATGAGGACACATGACGACAATTAATAATTTGATGATGAGTCCTTTTCTCTTGACACAATCAAAGAAGGTGGGCTACACTTTAAATGCAGAGGGAAGACACTGCTCTGGAGGTTCAGTTGGCCACCACCATAAGCTGTGAGCTATGCTGGCCTCCGAACTCGTAGTTCTAACACCATTGTTAACCAATAAATGTTTCACCATGTTCTCAGTTTTCAAACCTGCCTCTGTCTGCTTGCACTCAATTTTTCTTACAACAACATCTATGAAACTCCCGCCCTGCGTCCTGATTGGCTCTACCATAAAATCTGGTGCAGAAATCACTCTCAACGGAAGAGGTCCCAGATGGATGTGAGTGAAGCTAGGCGTAAAGAAATTCATCTGGCGAGAGTCAGGTTACACCTGATGCTCATTATCTGGGAAACATTCTCTAACAGCAGTGAAGTTGTCATTGTTTGTGTCAAACAAGTTGTGAATTTGTTGTAACATTAAAAGATGACTTACTCTGTGCTCAAAGTGATGCTCGAAGCTCCAGTGGTTTCCTCTGAGGGTGAAAGATACTTTCGGTAGCAGAATCACGCGTGAACCATTCCAGGATATGTTTTTTTTTCATTGGTTTTTGTGTTAAAATCTTACCCAGATACAGTTGTGCTATTTTCTGATTGGCTATTGTGTAGCCACTTTCTTTTTTTGATTGGCTGATAAATGGCAGAATTGTCTAAGGACTCCAGGGAGACACGCTTCATTCCGGTCGGTTCCATAGTGAGAGCGGTGCAGCCATAGACATTCTGGGCGCTGCAGCATATTAAATACAGTATATCATACATATTTTTTCTGTGTGAGAAATACAATGTGTGACACTTGAGAGCCCTGATTAATCACTACTACACACACATTTTATTACACGCGATCACCCATCGATTCAGTGGAGATACAATGACCAGACAGCTGTTTTCTATTATGACGAATCAAAATCGCCCTGAAAAAAACAGAAAGGGGCAGATAAGAGCAACGGGACGGCGACGGCCGCACTTGGGGAGCGTGCCTAGCGATATGTTCCCTAACCCTAACCCACCTACCCACACCTCAGGCCTAACCCCAACCCCGACCCTAGTCCTAACCTAACTGAAGCGGCCCATCGGGAATTCTCCCGATTACCCACACCGGGCCTGACCCTAACCTTAGAAATGTGGGAACATAGGGCTGTGGGAACATAGGGCTGACCCCCGCACTTGCTGTGTGCGTTGCTCCATTCATGTCAATAGATTTTCGATTTTGCCAGTATTCAGTAAAATCTGAATATTTTATAAAAGACAAAAAGTAGAATACAAATGTTTTGTGAAATGCGTGTCAGGCGTGACCACCAGTTTCTACTGAATGACCTTTGACCTCAGTGTAGGCGCCACTCCAACGGTGGAAGGCCGACTCTGCTTTGACGAGCTGTCTCACTGTTCCTCCTGCATCCGTCCTCCAATTTGTAACCGCCCCATAGCTCATGGTGTCCCATGGAGAGACTGAGACTGACCACGTGAACTAAAGGACATCAGCATCATTATGGGCGTTAGTGTGTCTGTGATGTTCCTACCATCCTACTGAGAACAAAAACCTCTCAAAAACCTCTTAAAGACCCAGCTCTTCCAAGAGATCCTCCTCCTGTACCACCACTAACAACCCAACGCATGAACCTGGCCTTACCAAGACATCCTCCTCCTGTACCACCACTAACAACCCAACGCCATTAACCTGGCCTTACCATGACATTCTTTTCTCTCTCTTTCATCTGTGTCACTGGACTTAACTGGACTCTGAAGTCATTCTACTTCGTATGCAGGTAACACTCATTATTACACTATTAGGCTCTGATTCTAACTGCACCATTATTACACTATTAGGCTCTGATTCTAACTGCACCATTATTACACTATTAGGCTCTAATTCTAACTGCACCATTATTACACTATTAGGCTCTAATTCTAACTGCACCTTCATTGTTCTCCATCCTTTTGTAAGTCACTTTGGACAAAAACGTTGGGTTCTGTATCTTACTCTATGTTCTGTGTTTTAATTGACTGGTGTGTGTGGTGTGTGTGTTGTTTGTGGTGTGTAGTGTGTGTGTGTTTGAATTGCACTGTGTGTCTTATGTCTTGGTCTCTGTATCGGCTAAATTAATGAATGTAAATGGATATGTACATGGAATGGAATAAATAAACACATGACATGATTCAGGAATTTCTTTGATACACTTTCTCACAGTGACTGCAGTAACCCCAGAAACACACACACACACAATGTTGCTCTCTCACTGTTGAGCCATGTAGCAGGTGACGTGTCAAAACCTCAGCACCATGCTGATCTGGTCTCCCACCATCTGGCATCGTCTGACTGACTCCAGCAGACACACAACAACACTGATCTCAGATCTGCAGTGTTGCACTTCCACAGTCATCTCTCCTTATCAGTTGGGCTGAACTCCAACTCCCTCTACTCTACACACACCACTGCCCACACCAGCCAGTGCAGCGAATCACTACTGCCATCTAGTGCTGGGACTTAAAATGAACTGATTGAGTTTAAAGGTCACATTCACTGAGAACCCGTTTAATACTTGTTCCTTTCGAAATATTATAGCTCACTCCAAGTTGCATATGCATGCTGCACGTGAAAATGATCTTCTACCCCCATTGCCCGCATTAGCCAATGAAAGAAAATACACAGAAAAACAAGCGAATCAGAAAGAGCCCTTCCCAATGACGCCGAAGGGAAACTGACTATTCATGGCCTCGCCCACCTTGGCTTGTGACCGCCTACAGGAAGACTGGAAGATTTTGCGGCTAGGGGATTGTCTCTCTGCAGCTAGTAGGAGCTAACAGCAAGTTGCCAACATGGCGGGAAAAAAATCGTGCCTGTTTTATTGTTTTGGCAATAACACATCAATGTTGCATGTCTTGCCTTAGAAACATGAGTTGAGGAAGAAATGGTTCGGATTTATCGTTGGAACACCACCACCGAAGTAGTGCAACATTAGTTCTGTGTTCCAATCATTTCGACCACACTCACTGCCTTAGAAAGTGGTTTTGCATCGATGTTCTGAAAACCTGGTTCTGTACCGTCATGACGATCGACCACCAGCTCACAGGCTGTAAGTACAAACAAACTTTTCCACCTAACGTCTGTTACAAAATAGCATGTTCATATTCTTCACGTTAGCATGCATGAAAAGGGTACAAGCTAGGCTTAGGCTAGCCTATATTACAGGAAGCTACACCAGGCATGTAACTGAAGTGTTCTGTTCGCGACGTGTAAAATCAGAGAATGCCTAATAGGAAGGGCTCTGGTAAAATCCATTAGAGGAATGGTCTATTTTTCCCGAGCGTAGCCTACAGGCCACTAACACGCCAGGTGTAGCTACTTCCATTGATTAGGCCTATTGGAAGCTAATTGTTGCAGTACATAACGCGAACGGAATGCTTTAGTTGCGTGCCTGGTGTAGCTACACTCATAAGAAACTGACCACAACACCCAGAGATTTAGCTTGTTGAACCTATAATCTTCTAACCTAAGCGTTAAACCACAAATAATAATATTAGCAACAATATTTTATGCTCAACTAAGTACGGGTATTGTTCTAGTCTAAACAGGGAAAATCAAAAACACAATACCCCTGCATTATTAGGCTAAGTTGCTATCACTAGAGCTCAGGTATTTACACTTCAGTCTAATTTATGTCTTCTTGCCATTATTACATTGACATACAATGATGTTTTGTTTGATTACTTGCTGTGTACTTAGTGTGTATGTCTTCCAGAGCACATCCTCATGTCAGGCTACACAGCTTTCTAGCCTACATTAGGTCATCACGTTAGAAGCAAAGGTTCATTTCATTTCATTTATTTTTTTAAAGGACAGTGCACCTTGATCAACATTTCTGTAAATGTGCCAGTGTTAGCCAGCAGGCTAATTTTCAACTGTAGTCCATTGGCAAGATGTTATACTAGGCACATGGTGGCTAAAAAAAACCCCATATTAAATCACATAGCAATTGACTTACAGCAATAGAACATAATGCCATAATACTAGCTCCAATAAAACATTTAAAACATAAGACATATAACCATACAGCCAAACAACCCTTAAGGGATCAATAAAGTAACCACCTATCCATCTATCTATCATACATACATCATGGGTTACAGGACAGCTAAACTATAGAGGCAGACCAACATTAATGTATTATGAGAAGTGCTCACATTTTTGTATGCTCAAAAGCCAGTCCTTAAGATGGTGTGTGAATGTATGGTGAGAGGTGGAGCGAGGCTTTTGTGATCTAACTTTTATTGTTGTACTAGTTAGTTTCTAGAAGTCTTTTTCTAGTAGGCGAATACAGGTTCTTATGTGCTCGTCAATGTTTTGGAAAGTCAATTCATGGGTTTCTTCAGGTCACTTTCCACAGGTGTATAAAATCAAGCACCTCGATTATGAATGCAGACTGCATGGTGCTTGATTAATACACCTGTGTAAATGGACCTGATGAAACCCATGAATTGCATAACAGATAGAATTGATATTACCGAATGTCTTCTTGTGGGTGTGCTACTTAGTACATCATACACCTTACCACATTCACTAAAATATTTTTGTTTCCATTGTACCAGTACAGTTTTGTGAGATAGTGAATGTCCTGTGTACTATTAGTATCTTGTAACTTGACAGTAATAATACATATTTATTTACTTTAGGTACCCAAACAGAATACTTCATGAAAAGTATGAGTATTGATACAAGCACTTCGGATACACCATGGGCATGGGGGCCTGCTACCTCTACTGCCATCAAGCCTGTTCATCCAAGGCCAGCTAGAAGACCTCGGGTTGATCAAGAGGAGGAGGAGGATGAAAGCGACATCTCCACAATAACACCTGATGGCTCCACCTATGGCCCAGCGCAATCAAAGAGCAATGTTATAAAATCATCACAGCCAACGAATGTGTTTTGTGTGTTGTCCCTTCGGATCCCCAGGACAATACAGCCCGAAACAACAACTCAGACCTTTTTTCCCTAAATAATCCCAGCACTATCTTACAAAGGATCTGTAGGCCAAATGTCTGCATCATCTGGCAAAAAGAAGACATTGTTAATTCTGTGCATAGTTTGGATGTTCTTGTTTTGTGTTTGCATTATTTTAATAGACTGCAATATTACTATTTGTCAGTGTTTCATGGACCACCTAGCAAAAAAAAAACAGTAGACCTACTTCAACAGTATATTACACAATAGGCCTTCTTACTGAACCACCTTGCTTATTGTCTTTGCACCTTGCTTGCTTGCTGCTGTATGTAAATATAATAAAGTTGTTTATAGACAATTGACCTGTTTTGTATATTTGTTTTAGGAGTTTCATCAGTTTTTGTCCCTTTTAAGCTAAAGGTTTATCTTACCTTTCATATCTTCTGTCTCACAGAGGGCCATAGTCGTCATAGTCGAATGTTTAATGCATTTTGAAGGGAGTACATTATGCTAAGGCAGACTGGTTCTAATCCTGGGTACAGGGTCATACAGACAACAGGGGTACTGGTGTTGCCCATTTTTCTAACCACATGAGCAATCCCCTTACGAAAAAGTAGTATAGGAATCTTATAATATTTGGGACAAAATATTATAGTAATCTTATAGGAAAAATTGGGACATAATATATATTATGTTACGCAATATTCATGATTAGAGGCGAAATCCAGTCGTTCCTCCCCGCCCACCTTCCCCACCAAACTAGAACAGCATGAAACAGACGCAGGACGGCATTTTTTTCACCAAAACCGGCTCACAGGGCATTCATCAATACTACAGACCACTGCAAAGTTAATGAAAAAACGATGAGATGAGACCTTTAATGACTTCATTATTGAAGACTTTATGATCAAGACACATGACTCCTGAGACCTAAGTTAAGATTTTATTTTCGTCTAAAGAAATGTTTTCTTTTCACTGCAAGAAAAAAAAAGATTGGTCGACAGTACTTTCTTATCAATATTAGATTATGGTGATATAATATACATGCATGCATCTTCATTGAAAAAAATGGATGTTGTTTATCATTCTGCCAAGGACACATCACTGCAACCTATTTGAAATGGTTCAATGGGACCATATGACACAGGATTATGATGCAGAGAGGACTGCAGACAGCTTCCCCAAAAGAAGTGCGACTGACCCTAGATTCACAGTTGTGTTGCCTTACTGCATGCCGGTGGGTTTTCCTGACAGATGGGCTTGTGTACTATGGTGTATGCCTTGAAGCATAACCGTAATTTGATTGGCTGGTGCCTTGCGTTGCTGTCCATTGGTGCAGAAAAAGTTGAAAACGGCGACGGGAGAAAAGCAACACATCAGGACCACAGTTCTCTTAAGCCCATGTGCTGCACATGTAAAGTGAACGAGATGCGTGCTGCCCATGTAAAGTGAACGAGATGCGTGCTGCACATGTAAAGTGAACGAGATGCGTGCTGCACATGTAAAGTGAACGAGATGCGTGCTGCCCATGTAAAGTGAACGAGATGCGTGCTGCACATGTAAAGTGAACGAGATGCGTGCTGCACATGTAAAGTGAACGAGATGCGTGCTGCACATGTAAAGTGAACGAGATGCGTGCTGCACTGCATGCAATGCAAGCGTCTGTGTGCATCGTTACCCAGGAATGCGACTCTGCGTCTGCGCCTTGCGAATGTAAATAACATTCATAATATGGCTACTAGCTTTCATTCCGCCATTCTGCATAAAACTAAGAGTTGTAGCCTACATGTTTATTCCAGGCGGATGGTCCTCTAGCAGAGAACAGGTGTGAGGCAGTGGTCATTTCATGCCAATATTTTTGAATGCGACTGTGCGTCTGCGCCTTGCGAATGTAAATAACATTCATAATGGCTAGGCTACTACAGTCGCTTTCATTCACCCTCTCCGCCTGCATAAAACTAAGAGCTATACATGTTTATTCCAGCCACGGATGCCCCGCCCCACACTTTGAGAACCACTGTAACCCAACCTCTCGGTACTAGCTCGGATCAGCTGACCAGCAGTGGCTGCGATAATCTTGCAGCACCAGTAGAGAGAGACAAACCAGCGTAGTCGTGTCCAGTAGGAGGTGGCTGGTTGCTTTATGCATCACACAGACAAAATGCTCTCACAAATGTATCAAACGGAAATACTTTGGGACTCAAATCAGGAAAGATCTACAACGCCAAGCAATGATGAGGGGTCCAATGAGACCGGCGCCAGGGCACAGCCTAGTCGCCAGCTTGATGTTATTTTGCCACGGGTGTGACTGTAAACACTCACATCAAGCTCCATGACAACTAAAGAATAGCTGACATTTACCATTACTTCCAAAAGCATTGTTCACATGTTTGCTGATTTTGAGTGGTTGCCACATACAGGCTTTCAAATTTTTTTTTTGTGAGGCTTGGTCTGAGGAGCATTTGGACCAAACCGGTGCAGGTCAGTAGATGGGCAGCCGTGGCCTACTGGTTAGCACCTCAGACTTGTTACTGGAGGGTTGCTGATTCAAGGGAGTGCCCTTGAGCAAGGCACCTAACCCCTCACTGCTCCCCGAGCGCTGCTGTTGTAGCAGGCAGCTCACTGCGCTGGGATTAGTGTGTGCTTCACCTCACTGTGTGTTCACTGTGTGCTGAGTGTGTTTCACTAATTCTCGGATTGGGATAAATGCAGAGACCAAATTTCCCTCATGGGATTAAGAGTATATACTTATACTTATGACCCAGACCCATCCTTCAAAGAGAACACAGGTTCTCAAGCCCCCAATGGTATTAATTTTTTTGGTGGTTAGATACATTATAATGCATCAATTAACATCTATATAAAATTGTGAAATAACCTAAATAGCATTAACTGAGGAAAAAAAAAACATTAGCTAGATTATATAGATTACATATATAACCATAAATTATAGACATAGATTATAGAATACACGTAAATATTGTTCAAAATACTAGGTACAAATGCATATAATCCAAGAGCTGGTAGAAGCTCTAATAGGTTCTAAAAATAAATCAACAGTGACAAGTGGAAAGCAGAAAATGTCTTTTCAATAACAATTTATCATAAAGTATCAGAGTTTTGTTGATGAACATATTGGTCATACATTTAACGTATAACCATCTTTTCATCTCTTTCCGAGTTGTCATATTGTCTGTACAGATGATGCAGCCTCCTCTCTCACCTGCAGGGAGACCATGCGCTACACGCTTTGTTTTTACAGGCCGAGGTCTTGATAAAGGTAACTGTCCAGTTCTTTAAGAAGGGAGAGCATGATGCCACAGGTTTGTTTTTACAGGCCGAGGTCTTGATAAAGGTAACTGTCCAGTTCTTTTAGGAGGGAGAGCATGATGCCACATGCTCTGTCCCCCTTTTTAAGCACCATGTCGATGAGGGAGGTCACCTGGTCCTGCAGCACGCTGGTCCTCTGCAGGACGTCTTCTGCCTCCCTGCTGCTTATCACACGAGGCGAAGCTTGAAGTTCATCCAACAGATCTCGGAGTAGAGCTCCCGATGTTTTCTTGATGAGATCAGGACGAATCTTGAACAGTCGATCTAGAACGAGATCATTAACGTAAGATTTTGACTTTTGACTTTAGCTGCTACTGGTACTATGCTCTACCTAAGTAAGATTTTGTAGTTACCTGAATCCAAATCATGTTCAATGCAAAACAAGAACAAACTTCTAGGTTTAAATATCTTTCAAATGTTTTATTCTGTACATAATTGTTTTTTATAAAGGTCAGCATTGGATTATATACCTTTGTGTGACATGGAGGCCATTTTCCCTTCTTCCTCATCAGTCCTGGCAGCTCTGCTTGTGTAAGCCACCTCTCTGTGGGTCATGACTTGGGAATGTCTGGATGCTGCTGAGGGCATTTCATGACTGCATGCCATTTCTCCAGTCTCACCAAATTCAAAGCTTTCCAGTGTAGCTTTCCATATGGACTGCCCTTCACTGATCAGCTCCAAATCAAAACAGTCCTCTGCTTTATCAATGACCACCCGGAATAGGTCAGGAGGTCTGATGTATTTTAGGGTGATTTCTGGTGGGGAACTTCTAGCATGACTGGCAGATGACTTCAAGCTAAACTTTGTGTGCATCCAAATGGACATATCTGGTCGATGTGTTTTGATCTTCTTAGCATCTTGTGTCTCTCGTAAATCCTCCTCAACGGCCTGAATCATGGAAGCATCCCGTGGCACGACATATGTGAGGAGAACCAGGGGTGTCACTCTGGTGCGGTAAATTAACACATCCAGATGGGCTTTCATTGGGATTCCAAATTTCACCAGGACTTCTGTCAGTGAGAAGGAGGGCTTGAGGAGCTTTGCGTGGAAGCGGGTCAGCTCACATTTCTCTAGAGTCACACTGCGGTCAACCCCATGCAGAACTCTCACAGCCTCTCTAAGAGAGGAGTCTGAACCTTCCAGACAGGCAAAATGGGGCAGATGAGCCTCCAACAGTTCACCTGAGAGCACTTTGATGTCCATCAAGGGACCAATTGGCTCATACTGCAACATGGCAAGCTCTGCTCTGAATACATGGGGGTCACTAAAGTGATACTGTAGAGACACTTCAACCGCACACACCCAGCGCAAACCAGACACTGTGCACTCAAAACTTCCTGGTGGAGAGCTGTGTTTATACACTGGGACTCCTGTCTCCATGGAAACAGAGGGTTCCATCAGGATCCAGTGTGAGGTGTCTTCAGCTTTGTCTTCACAGGATTTGCAGCAGTTTGTTTGTTTGAAATACTGACACAGAATTTTGCCTGATGAAATGTCCAACCTTTAAGAGCAAAGATTTTAATTACAAACTGACATGGTGGCTGAAACATTGTTAAGGTATTGGAAAAGAAGAAATTAAATTAGCACAACCAAACACACTATGGCTGAATTGGAGTAATTCAGTGCCTATAATCAAGCATGGATTCATTAAGATCATAAAATCAATTTAAATGTAAATCTAAATCTTCGTACTCAGCCATATTATCAGACAGTCCTCTCATGTCTCTCCTCCAGTCAGGATTGTCTACAGAATCCCAATCCTCTTGGTCCAGAAAAGTGTCTTCTGAGGAATCTTCCCCAATGACGTTAGGCCCACATACATTTGATGGCTCTGGGACTTTGTCAACTGTGGAAATAATACAAAAGACCTTTTCCTTTTTGGGACTGAATTACATTGAGATATTAAAAATGTATCAACCTATATGTGTGTGTGTGTGTGTGTGTGTGTGTGTACAGTATGTGTGTGTGTTTATGTGTGCGTGTGTGTGTGTGTGTGTGTGTGTTTGTGTGTGTCTGTGTGTGAAGGAAGGCTGGGGTGTGCTGCTCTGTAAAACTGTTCACTCAGAGGAGTTCATCAACTGTAAGAAAATCTATGAAACTGTTCAATGCAGGGGGAGTTAATTAACTCTACAGAACAATAATAATAATAATAATAATAATAATATGCATTCTAAATGTGACAAAAACCATAATATTGCCAAGGGTCAACAACGTGTCTATTTAGGCTTCATCAGACTGCTCAGAGTATGTACTCAAATGCTCAAATTACATTTACATTATTCACAGTGGTGGACGGCCATTTCACCTACAATATCACACTGCTGCTGCATCACATTCATATCACTCCGTGTTATCATTAAGCGTTTGCGACTTATAATCGCACACACACACACACACATAAAGTCTACAGGAAAACTGCAGCATGACAGACGAGGAGAGAAATATTCTGTGGATCAGGAAGGGTGGAGAGGGACAGAGAGAGAGTGTGTGTGTGTGTGTGTGTGTGTGTGTGTGAGAGAGAGAGAGAGGGAGATCTCTTGATTTGCACATATCGGCCATAACTGACTGATGGCAATTCCAGGTGGAAGGCCCCCATAGCCAGCTGGGAGCTTCGCTTCTCAGACTGAAATGAGTAGAGTGCTTTAGAGAGCTTTCTACGGCACAGATGAAGCGCACACGCGCACACACACACACACACACACACACACACACACACACACACACACACACACTAGGGCTGAAAGATTAATCGATTTATAATCAAAATCACAATTTTTAACTAATGCAATTACCAAATCTTGAAGGATGCAATTAATTGTGCAGCTCACGTCTCTGATTATTTTGAAGCGTCAGCCTCAATGCCTTTTCACAGATGAACCACAAACAGTAACGCCCTGCACACAGCCACATACACACCTCCAGATTTGCCACAAATCAGTTGGATTAAAAACAGGCAAGAGGTTTGAGAAGCCTATATACCCATCAAAATGTGCATGAGTGAGCCTATATACCCATCAAAATGTGCATGAGTGAGCCTCTATACCCATCAAAATGTGCATGAGTGAGGTCCTCCTATTCTAGGGCTTACCTGCAGTGGTGAACTGACTGCTTGCAAGGGTGGTCGGCCGGTTCTTCCTACTGCTTACTGGTGGGGAGAACAGCTGTAGGAGATGACACATGTCTCAATGTCACATTCCCACACCACAGTCAACGCAAAGCATGCACTGTGTTCAGAAACATTGCATGAAGGTCTGATTGATGATTCAAAAGAAACACGTGCATCTCTGTGTATTCTGCGTAGGGGATCTCGATCGTTTGCACACTGGTGACGTACAAAACATCAGCTCATGTCAATTTAAACTAAACTTATGAAAATGTCCAAATTATCCTGAAGGAAGATTCACAGTCAGTGTGGTGATTAAATATTTGAACTTTGGGTTGGGTGACAAGGACAGAAATCAGTTAATCTCAGGTCTAGACACTGCATTAAAGTTCACGGTTCAGGTCAAGATTAAGTGACCCAGAAAACGTCCAGGTTGATGGTAATTTTGATACCATAGATTTAATAGAGACCCAGTCAGACCAAAAGTATGAAAAATCAGGAACAGAGTTTATTTACAATGATGCGCATTGTAACGTGACTGAAAC
The DNA here is from genome assembly GCF_017589495.1 of Alosa alosa. NCBI lineage: Eukaryota > Metazoa > Chordata > Actinopteri > Clupeiformes > Clupeidae > Alosa > Alosa alosa. The sequence goes on from NC_063195.1 coordinate 10,753,255, forward strand.
ACGGACATATATTAATTTCAGTTACGCCAGCTTATTTTTTGTATATGGGAAGGAGACTCGGTTTCACTCTGAACTTTTAAATGAAAAATGAGTGTATTGAAATGTTCAATTTCACAACAGTATTTAAGACCGTGGCGCATTTCCAACGTCAGGCCTAGCTGTAGGTAAGCTGCCCTCAAGGCGCATATGAACAAAGGAATCGCCCCCAAATAATAAAAAAAAACTCCATTCAAACCAAACTGAAAATGTTCAATACGCAGTTGTTCGTTAACCCACTTTCGTACAATAGCATACATATAAATAGTAGTCAGTTTCAACAACCCTCTATTGAGCTCAGGAATATTAATGCAGGCTACCAGTTTTCCGACAACGTCGGTCACATAGGCCGACAACAAAAAGTGAGTCGTGCTCCTAGAGCATACGATCTCTAATCAAAAGAAAAAAAATGAAAGAAAGAAAATGTATGAAATGAAATCAAAAGTTAGAGTCAAATATCAACTGAAGGAGTCAGGGGTGAAAGAAGGGGTGAGACGTTTTGTTGTGTGGGCGCCGCCACGGAAAAGTAGGCTATAGTTTGTTGTAACGAGGAATTTAAATGGGATTGGGGCAGCGGTAGGTATTGAGGGCAGGTGAAAGGGTTTTTGGAGGCTACAAACAGGCTTAGGGAAACCGGTCACAACAGAAAAAGTTTGTATCAAACCCGGCATCCAGCGCTGTTCGTCATAGAAAGCTCCTTCTCCCTGTGTCTTGCAGAATTCTCGGAAACGGATGTCGGGGTCCAAAAAGTGCTCCCAGGGCATAGAATAATCCACCAGAGTATCCCAATAGAATCCATACGATCCTTTCCGTTCTCAGTACTTCTCTCTTGCCGCAACTCATCCGCCATCGGCCCACACTCTCCCCGCCACAGACTTCATTCAAATAATGACAGGCCTACGCTCACTCACGTCATCACGTCACGTCCCAACACAAACAGATCCCCTCAACTGCCACCAGTCTACTCCAAAACCCACCAGTTACTATTTAATTAATATATTATTATCATTATAAGTAGGCAGGCATAGCTGACCGCTACAGCATCAAGGGAGAGACAGCATGACTTCACCTAAAGATCCATCAGCTGCTCTAACTAGACAAGGAAATAGTTAGGGTTTAAGTATCCTTCCAGGCTGACGGGAGATGGCGTTGGTCATCCCATCTCACATGGACTATACTGAATCAGACCCTGATTAGTGGCAACCTGGCAATCCGGAGCAGATAGCTGCAAAGTCATAATATTCCCGCTTATCTCTAAATACAGTCACACACAGATATACACAGGGACAGTACAGATATCATAGTCATTAGTTACATAGAATCATACTTTTAGTATCAAAGTGACTCACTAATGAGAAATGCAGAACATTAAACCACATATTGGAATATTGGACATAACGCAGAACATTAAACCATATAGCCTATTGGAATATTGGACATAATGTTCTATTCCACTTTCTCTCAAGGTACAACAACATTTTTAGTCAGAGAACTGCTATGGCACTGTCACACATATAACAGATGCATAAACAACAATAATCTTGAAAAATTATTATTTAAAACCTAGATGAACTTTAAAGCCAATCTTACCGCACTAAAGTCCAGCAGGTCACTCAACTCCTCATCGGTTCCAATATCGGCAATCCGCTGTTGTCGGTTCATCTTTGCGATTTTTAACTAAATCTAGAAAATAAAACAACCGAGTACCCTACTTATTCTCGGCGAATACAATCATCAAAGGCAGAGATGCCCACGTGAACGCACGCGATCATTTGCTATATCGTAACCACAACCTCAAATGAAAATCATCTGAGTAACTGTAGGCTTCAGTCCATAAAGCTGGTAGGTCTCAGTGTATGTGATAATATTGCCACACTGGTGTCAACTACACCTAATGCTAGATCAATGACAAAACAGCCTTGGCTACTCCTGACATGAAATTCCAAAAGCAAGAGCCTCCGCCTATGGTATACTGTTTCGGTGCATTAGCCTACGAGAGGCCGTTGAATGCCCTCAGATATTCAATAACAACATAATAATACGAAACTGAAAGACTAATGGAAAATGTTACAAATTGCATTTACTGTTTGTAAGCTATAAAATGACAGTCTATGGCAACATTGTTGCAGGCTTTATTGCTCCGCCGCATTCGCCACACATGGACGCAACATCGCTTCACTGTTCCAATAATGAACATGTGGACGACAGAATAAATATAATTTTGCATTTGGTAACAATTATTAGCAACAACAAACGGGGCAACAGTCCATTTTGAGGGTGAAAACATGCGGTCAGTTCTGTTATGTTAAGACTGACAGAAGCAGCGGCGTGCAAACGCGATCTGTCAGATTCCATGTTTTTAAATATCAGGGCACCTTACAGTAAATAAGACAGAGACAGTGAAAAGCAACAGACCTACGCGCGCGTGTGGCACAGACACTAAAACACATTACATTCGGACTTGAAAACGCCCTTACAAGTAAAAGTAACAGAGCAAATGCCAACCCCTCACTCCATAGCCTACTACCTCCAGTCTTTCTTGTATCCCAACTTCTTTCACCCAGTCCGAAACCCTTTTACTATTTTACTAGCCTGGAAAATCCAGACCCTGATAATCTAGAAAGATTAAGGGTCTGGCAAAGAACAATGTAATAGTGCAGTCCCGGCGGCATGGGGGGGCTTTGGGGGGCCAGGCCCGTCCTGGAAGTCATCCGTGCCCGCCCTGAACGAGCTTGGCTGCTCCAACCAACCCCAATCCCATAGATTGATTTTGAACACTTATTAAATGTAGGCCTAGCCTATACGTTTGTCAATCTAGCAAGTAGCAAATAAAACTGGTAAAATCTGTATTATTCCGTAGCTAATCAATCAGGAACATTAGGTAAGCACATCACCTAAATGGAGAGGAGGTTACGTGGCGCAGTCTACTTCACTTCTGCACTAACCCCTGTCATCCGATGACAAATACAGCTTATCGGCTCGCAGGTAGGCTATATCTCATATCGTAGTTAGGAGAAGTATGCCTAGTAGTTTCTGGGTTTGTTTGATAGCGTTAACCTTTACAGTTTTTTTCTTCTGACCTAGTCGGAGAACAGGGAGCTTACCACTCCAGGGCCGAAGTTATCCGTAACTTCGGGGCTAACTCCCTAACACTCTATCTGAAAGTGGTTAGCAAATGAACGAGGATTTTGGTTTTATCTGCGGATTTAGTTTTGCATTATTTTGAATATGACTAGCTCCAGTCTCAACAGCACGTCTACTTTTTCCACACGCATCTCAGTTCTAACACACATATCCCCTCTCGCTTTCTCTCTCTCCATCCCTGCGCACAGGGCTCTCTTAAAGGAGCTGCACCATTTTTCAACAATTGCATCTACATTTTCATATTGGAATGTTTTGTCAAGTGTAAGCTTAAACTACCGTGATCAATTTAAGTTCCAGTGCCCCCCCTGGAAAGGTGTAATGCCCGTCCGTGAATTTGTGTCTGCCGCCGGGTCTGTAATAGTGTATCGCAGAGACAATTCCATTGTGCTCTCGCGAAAACTCTGGATTTCCAAGGTAATATTTTACCTTTTCTCGTTTGAAAATCCAACTAGGGCGATCTGGTGTGCCTATAGTTGACTTGTCTGTCAGACGCGCAAAAGGAAGACAACGATTTCAACCTTGAAAGAATTATATTTTGCAAATATCCCCTGTATGTAACTTGCGAGTTTCCCTTAGGCAGACATGTTTGCTTCGCGAAAGCCTAAGCACTGAGATGACGTGAAGTACAATATCCTTCCGCCGTTTCGCGCTGTCTGGTGGCGCACAGCCTTCCGACACCGCGCGGAGGGGTTTCCACACCATGCCGACGTGAGACACGCCGACGACCGCTATGAAATAATGGCATGTCCTTTGACTTACTGAAAGTAACAAATTGGACCATAACACGATCTGACAGCCATCAGTGACATCAGTGTTGACATCAGATATATTTAGAATTGCTCAGCAGGCTGCAATGACATGTGGCCTACATCTTTTAGAGTCTAAAGAGTCTGCAGACCAAAACTCATTCTACAGGAACTTGTCAAAGTCAGTCTGCAAACAGCATATAAACATGGCCTATATAGGACAGGCTGTAAAAGTTGATCCTGGTGAGAAAATAGAAATCACCTAAAGTCCTTTCTTATCATAAAATAAGTGACAGTTTAGTTGACTTCAGCCTGGAGTTTGTGACACTTAAACAACAGTAGGCTAGGGTAGACTGAGTACAGTTGAGACACTTTTTGCCCACACAAAATCAAACAAAAAATAGATACTGAAAAGAAGTGATTTTCCACACAACATTCCACATGCCATTTCCTTAGCTTGTAGACTAAAATATTATAAATCAATAATACCCATAAGTAGTTTATATTTTCCACAATTAGCTCATGAACATAAGGTGCATTTTTTGTCTTGACTGTGTCTCAACTGTACCCTATAGAGTACAGTTGAGACACCCACCTGGTACAGTTGAGACACCCATCTTTAATGATGTATAGTTAACTAACCGTTAGTTGGAAAGTTTAATAAATAAAAACATAGCAATTGCAAAGTGTTTGTAGTTCGAATTCATTCATTTCATTTAAATTAGCGTTGGTTAAAAGGAATACATCATGAACAAAATGTGACACAGGAACAGATAGCGAACAGTAGCCTACAAATGGAATGTTCAAGTAGCCTAACACAATCCAATGTGTGTCTCAATTGTACCCCGCTGACCACCTCACACATTTCTCTAGATTTTGCAACGACCTTACATGACACAATGCCATAAAATATGCCAGGTTATAGGACACAGAATAATGTTTGTAATGATACCAGTTACGTTTAACAGTAACATAAGTGTAATGAGCTATTCATTGTCGAAGGTGCATGGTGAAGTGAAATTCTTACTTTGGAAAAAAAACATGTGCCGATATCCTTGGATGGGAGATACTTTTGTCGTTCAAATTTGCCATGATCAAAGAGGGCACTAATACGCATGTGCATAGCAAAAATCACAACTTGGGGTTGCTGTGCAAGCAAGATATTTAAGGTGTCTCAACTGTACACATGTCTCAACTGTACTCAGTCTGATGTTCATGTAAGTCGATGACAAACAGTTTAAGCTGTAGCCTAGCCTAAAACAAATTGTAAGTATCATTCTAGTGTGTTGTATTTTGTTGGAACTAAGGGCAACTATTGGCTTCAAACAATCATTTTGGAGAGGTTTAGCCTACTTTAAAATGCGACCTTGGCTGAAGAGAATAGAACTCAAATCTGTCCAGCCTTTCTCAGTGATGCTTTCACAGATCGGCAAAGTAGGGCAGATTAGACTAGACTAAGATATAACTTTTTTATTTGCATCCAGATGTGAGCTCATCTGTATCTGTAAGTCATATCGGGACACGGGGAATTATTAGACAAATTCATAAAGCATCTCCAAATGAAAACGTTTAGAGAAAATAAAGGTGTAAGCCTAGGCAGGGGCGATTCTAGACCTAGAACTTTGCTGGGACACAGGCCCCCAACTCCCAATACATTGAAAAAAATAATAATAATAAATGGCTAGCCTACGGGTACAAGCTTCAAAATCATTATTGTCACTGTCATACTGTAGGCTAGAATAAACCACTGGTAAAGATACAAGGATAGATTCATGAGTAGCCTACAATATAATTTATTTGCACATGCACACCTCAAAGATTTACAAACAACATCCTCTTCGTCAAAATTGAGATATACTTCCCTCCCAGGCAAGGGTCCTATTGTCATCCTGCCAATACTGCAGTTCTTTGTAGCTTAAATAGCCTACTAAAGCCTTCATACTGACTTCTGGTGATAATTTGCAAATGTAGCCTATACTAATCTACACAGATTAGTATAGGCTACATTTGCAAATGCAGCAAATTTAAGTTTGCCATTAAACCATTAATCAAATCACAGCACTGGCTATTACCAGCATAAATGTTAATGTTACCGTTAATGTGGGCATTTATCATAATGTGATGCGTGCTGCACTGCATGCAATGCAAGCATCTGTGTGCACCGTTACCCAGGAATGCAACTGTGCGTCTGCACCTTGCGAATGTAGACAACATTCATAATATGGCTACTAGCTTTCATTCCCCATTCTGCATAAAACTAGATGTACCGCAGAGCGGTACAAAATATGACCGCCGCCCAGTCCAGCACATTTTTTCCACAAAAATAAGTCACGCTGAAAGGCCTATATGATTCTAACTGTCTCACTAAATTGCATTATCCACACTCAATTCTCACTGATATCGGCTAGACAACAAGTACCAAAACATGATTAGTTCATAGATTTCACATGTAAAATTCATTTTATACAACCCCACGTCCATCTTGCCTGTTTATAATTCTGAGAAATTCTTGAATTGTGTGCATGTACATGTGTATGTTATATGTGTGTGTGTGTGTGTGTGTGTGTGTGTGTGTGTGTGTGTGTGTGTGTGCGTGCTTGTGTGTGTGCCTGTGTATGTGCCTGTGCATGCAAGCGTTCATATGTCTACTGTGTGAGTATGTGTCATACGTAACGTTTAAACGTTTGTGATCATTAAATAACTTTTACATACTCACCATTCCCGACCTGTCATGCGACAATGTGACGTCACGGGAGTGCCTAACCATTTCACGCGTGGTGGTCGCGGAACTAGTTGCAATATTCTCCTTAACAGAGGTGTTGCTGTATCTACCTACTTCACACCGTAGAAGAAGCAATGAAGCCGCTCTAGTTGCCATGGTGAATCAGTGAATCTGTGATAGGTGGCGGGGTCTATTTGAGGGAGCAGTGAGCGCGCACTTATCCAGGATAGGTTTCACCTGGCTTGATGAATCCGTGTCTGCTCATCCTGGCTTGCTCGTTGTGCAACCAATTAAGCCTGTACGATCGTGTTTTGGATTTATTGAGCGCAGCTCAGTAACTTATCCCGGATGTCGTAATTCTGCTTTTGTGCAATAGGCCCCTGGAGGCAAACATACGGAAAAAAAATGGTCATCCTAGTCCCTACAGTTCTCAAGATATTCACAGAGAACTGTGTCTGCCCTACCCTCCTTTCGGGGGTCCAGTCCAGCGGGGGGGTTACAGATCAAAACGAAAAACGACGGTTCCATGCTATCCATGTGGGGGTACATGCCCACCAAGTTTTGTGTACCCCGGTCTTTCAGTGTCCCGGGAATCCTTGTTGGTGTACGTCACTAAATGTACACATACATTATTTTATTGTAAGGCCCCCCATGAACGAAAGTACACCAAACTTGGCATGCATTCGGAGGGTGCCATAATGATCCTACACTTTTAATTTCGTGCAGTTTTGACCTTGTCAGCCAGAGATATTGTGATGAAAACACCTAATTTTTTGCTTTTTAATTTTTAACTAGGTGGCGCTATACATGAAATAAGTGGTAATGGGATGGGTTGACATGCCCCTTAAGACCAACATACATAAAAGGTGGACCTCCTAGGCCCCACGGTTCTCGAGATATTCACAGAAAACTGTGTCTGCCCTACCCTCCTTTCGGGGTCCAGTCCAGCCGGGGGCTACAGATCAAAACGAAAAACGATGGTTCCATGCTATCCGTGTGGGGTTACATGCCCACCAAGTTTCGTGTACCCCGGTCTTTCAGTGTCCCGGGAATCCTTGACGGAAATTTGGGCATGCGAAAAAGAAAAAAAAAAAGAAAAAAAAAAAATCTGACTAAACCTATTCGCTGCGCGGCGGTCATAACTAAGAGTTGTAGCCTACTTGTTTATTCCAGCTACGGATGGTCCTCTAGCAGAGAACAGGTGTGAGGCAGTGGTCATTTGATGCCAATATTTTTGAATGCCTTTGAATGACATTTCTAAGCTGATTCTTAACTCATTCTAAAGATGAACTACAAGGATACAGATTGTTGTGATGTTTACAGAGAAACAAGACAATCAAGAACATTCCAATGATTATTTATAAGTTATTTCATTAATAAAAACAGATGAAAATGGGCAGTGTACAATACCCAATACATTACATCACGCCAAAAGTTATTTCTGTTGCACTTCACTTCTACTGTGTGTGTGTGTGTGCAGTCTTTCTGCACCAGTAGACAGAGAAAAACCAGCGTATAGTCGTATAGTCTCCAGGAGGTGTCTGGTTGCTTTATGCATCACACAAACAAAATGCTCTCACAAATGTATCAAACGGAAATACGTTGGGACTCAAATCAGGAAATATCTACATAAATAGGCTACAGCACCAAGCAGTGATGAGGGGTCCTGAGCAGTGGTGGAATGTAACGAAGTACAAATACAAGTAAATTTTCCACGTATTTGTACTTTACTTAAGTAAAATTTATAGTGCATACTTTTGACTTTTACTTCGTTACATTTTACAGCAATTATCTGTACTTTTACTCCGCTACATTTCTACAACACCATCGTTCCTTGTTATTGTGGCAGATTGGTTTACACCTCCACAATAGTTTCTGTGCCATTTCCTCTGGGCGCGATTGGTGGAGCTACCATCACCCTAATTGCAGGGCGCACTCTTATTTGGATATTTAGCTTAGCGGATATCACGGGGAGGTACTTTCTCCTGTCTTTGTTTTGCTTCCGGGGTGCCCGTCGTTACTCGGTGGCGTGTGGTGGCAAGTTGGCTTGTGTAGCCACTTCTCCGACGAGTGTGTTTTAATTAAGTCAGCTTGAGTGGTCCATATTCACTGGCAAGGCTGTTGTAGCGAGCTCTGACGCTGGGTGCTCGGTGGGAATCAGCTGGAGCCGTAGCCAAGCCTCTCATAAGCTCAATTCATGACCTGCGGTCCCAGAGAGGGGATTCATCGCCACTTGTCGTGTGGGAAGTGGATTACAGCCAAGTGCCTCCACGCCTTGGAAAGGCTGCTGTTCTGTTGTGCTGTGGATTTGTGGATGACGTTTTCATACGGTCGGGATTGAACGGCGTGCCTAGTTTGGTTGGGGACTATTTGTAGTTTAACGCATGGGGCTACGCAGTGGTGTACTGCCCTCTCTATAGCTCTACCTGCATGCCTACGTCTGGTTGTTGTTTTCTTTGATTTGGCGGCTATACGGTGTGTTGTCCCGTCCTTTTGCTTGAGTTGCATGTTTATTCTGTGTTGTTTTCTTTGATTTGGCGCCTATCGCCGGCTATACCTGGTGTGTTGTCTTTTTTTTTTGTTTAACCTGCATGTTTATTTTGTTTGTTGTTTTCTTTGATTTGGTGCATGCGGTTATGCAGTGCTGTACTGTTTCTCCCTATGCTTGACTCGCATGCTTTTTCTAACTGTTGGCCTATTGGTATCTTTGAGGTGTGTGTGTGTGTGTTTGTGTTTGTGTATGCGTACTGTAACTTAAATTACTGTGACCAGGGCGGCTTCACTGTCAGGATCAACCTCTGGGCCCTGGTGGACAGCCTGACTGCCTCCCCTCCCCCTGCCTGAGATAAGTAGCCTAGTTTGATAAATGGGCTATTGGTGAATGAATGATTGCCATATAATTACTGTCAAGCCTTTTACCAACTCTTTTGTCTCTGTTCCTCCTCTCTCTCTCTCTCGCTTTCTCTCTCTTCCGGACAGGTGTGGTGGGTTTCCCACAGGCGGCAGGCCAACCTTCAGGTGGCGGAGTTCCCCCCTCACTTTTCTCTGCTGTGTACAACGGGTGCTTTATTCTGAATTGCAGTGTAATTGCAGTGCCATTATCCTTCACGTGGTGGTGCGGTCTTCTGGGTCCCTCCTTTTCCCCCTTTTTGGAAATCCTGCTCGCTGTGGTAAGCCCCCTGCCCTGCTCCACTCCCTTTGATTACGGGTCACAGGTTAAGCTACGGCGTAACAGTGTGGTTGCCATCATTAACCATCCAGTAGATCTGACCCAGGCGTCTCCTGTATTTACACCTGATGCATTGCTTTTATGGTTGAATCTGTGTATGTATCAATAAATCATGTTAACTTAACTCTTGTCTCTGGCCTAAGAGTGTACGAATCTGTGTTGCCTTGTGGGTATTATAGGGAATATAGTATAACTGGTCCTAGGGTGTAACCCCCTAGGTGGCGTAGTCGACTCCAAATTTCCTTGCCACGTCACATTACGATACATTTTATGATCAGTTTTTTTTTCTCTCTCTGACAAACACGTTTGTTTTACCGGGGGTTGCTACCAAAGATTCTGGAGCGCTATGTGCATTCTTAGAAACATAAGCTTCTAGTCTAGACCAGGCAAAGCGTGAGCTTGTAGCATAGCTGCCTACTCTACACGCATTGGCCGTGAGACACACGCATTTGATTAGTTTCACACACTCACACGCCACACCCACGATTTCTCACGCTGAAGTGTCAACGCGGTCGGTCAGATGCCTGAAAAATGAGTTTAGCCTATAGATCTACCTGTTGAGCCACGGTTATGCTTTCAGAGACGGTGAGAGGGTTCAAGAGCACCCCCTGTCTGTGGAATTTTCTAAATTTTCTCTCATTTGCGATGCTAAGTTGCTGTGATAAATGGTTCGCGAGAAAATTATCATTGAACCGACGTGCAATTTAGGCTAATCATATTTGCATTTTGCAAACAGTGCACACCCATTACTCTCCGTTGTAATATCTCACTAACCCTTCACACAACATGTGGCAAACCTAATATCACAATAAACAGCAAACCGTGCATCAATATGAGGGATATAAAGCATGCCTCTGTTTTTGAAATTGCAACACATTTCTACATAGCCTCATTGGGGCTTAAATTATAATGTATTCTAATGTAAACTATTTGTCAGTAGGCCTACATACATTTTTTTGTAAATTGCTCAGTAGATTATCCCACTATCATGGTTCTTATATTGTCAGGTTCCAGCCAATCCCACTTACACAGATAAATGAATATATTTATATTGCCATGCTTTCTAGTGACATTAATGCAAAAATATAAAGAAAATCAAATAAGGAGACACAAATATTGATATAAAGCCTGACATAAGCCATATGCAAACATTCACATCATGCAGATATGGGTACATCCTGAAAAAGGAATAGCCTGTAGGCTATGGCCATTACAATGACCAATATATTATCTTAAATGAACTAGCTGAAAAACACAGGTGACCACTTCTGCATAATTTCATGGAGTGCTGAACATTTCTGAACTGTGAAATGGACCATATGTTTTGTGGTTGTGAACTTATTGCAATATCACCATAACTATTCCACCTGTGTATGCATGGTTATAATTTGAAGTGCAAAATAGCTTAGGCTACAGCACAAATATTTCCATAAAAATAAGCAAGTCTGACCTCTGAATTTATTTTTAAAAGTGCACCAGATTGATGCATTTAAAAGTTAAAATATACAAACATTTCTTAAATTCTTACAAAACACCCACCCACTTTTTTTAAAATTGTTAGTTTGGACCCCCCACTATTGCGTCGCGAAATACCAGTGCTGTTTGTACCAAATAAATAATAACCTATAGGTTTATGTAAAACTCCCCATTAACAGCATCATCGCCACTAACCACAGCTAGACTGCACAATGGTAGGCCTTCAAAAGCATGACATTTTCGCTTTAGTTTGATATTTAATTTACTTTATCCGGCTTTCATGCGTTCATTGAACGCTCATGTGCTGTAATGGAAACCTTATTGCGTGAGCCAAGTAGCCTATATATTGAGTTATTTTTAAATTATGCCTGATTTACTTTTTATTAATTTCTTAGGCTGGCTTTATTTTGTTATATAGAAGTATGTAAATAACCTGTTAAAATGTACCAGAATTCAGGAAATTGCATCTAGTCCAAAAAAACAATTTCTGGGGGAGGACCCCCATACCCCCCACTGAAATGTCCCACCCACTTTCAGAATGCCTCCAACGCCCATGGTCCTAGCATTAGGCTAGATCCCTTTGATACCAATATTAATTTAACTCTGGGACCCTGGTCCCTACATCTGAGATCCAATGTACTTTTTTTTTTACTGTACGGTATAATGCTGAACGAGCCAAACAAAAATTTCCGCAGCAAAATTTTGGTTGGCCGCACCAAATCTCACTCCAAGGTTTTTTGAAAAGTTGGCAGCCCTGCTACACTGTACATGCAACTGTGTTCTGTGCCTTTCTCTGTCTGTTATCTGCAGCGTTACGCCCCTGATCCACTAGCATGCGATGCGAACACCACGACGCAGTATCCCTATTCATTTCTATGAGAAGCGAATTCCGCACCCGCATAGGACTCTGGGTATGCGGTGCGACGAGTGCTGTGGCTGCGGCGCATCAAAAAGTTCAGCAATCCCCAACTTTATGCAAATGAATGGCCCATCACGAGGCTTAGTATCCAATAGTAGAGTAAAACGCAGGGGAGGTCCATCATCACGTAGCCTAAACAAAACCTAATTTTCCGGTAGTGTGAAAAAATAATCATAGCAGTGTCAACATTTCCGTGTTTGTATGATCTGTGGTTAGAATCCTACATGGATAACTTCATGATTGAAATGTCCGCCCAAATTGCAAATTAATTTATTACTTTCCCTCTGTAATTTCAAAATAGTGGAGGGAAACATTTTGTTTGGTTGTTTACTAGGCTACCAGTTCTTGCCCTGCCGTTACCACACATCTACAAAAGGGGACGCCCATCAAAGCTTCTTCATGGAGGGTAGCGTCGCGATTTGGGGAATTCGCATCGCGTGCTAGTGGATCAGGGGCGTTAGGGCCTCCTCTCCGATGAGATTGCTATCCGCGGATCAGCGAAGTTACAGGCTATGCCCATGCTTCTGTCACACGTCTGATAATTTGCGGCACAAATGAATGGTAGACTATTAATGAACCGGTGGCCGGAAAAAACGTAACATTTTCCAGATTAGGAAATATTCCTTAATTGTGTGTGATTAAATAAAGATGCATAGCCTACAATTGGGGGTAGTAACGTGGAGCCATTCAATGTCTATGCGTCTGCGCAAGTGAAACTGAACTTAATCATAAAGACATCTTTCTCAGCAACTTTTCTGTTCAATCAGCATAATTGGCATTACGATCCACCCGACGTTTCCCTTGTCTACCCCGTTAAACTTCAGGCTCTCGTGTTTTGCTGAATGATATTACTCAGCAGATCACCCTAGTAGATAACCAGAATTACAGTCTCTAGAATTGTAGGTCAGAAAGTAAACTGGGCCACAGATGGTAAGCACAATTGCATTAACTTAAAACTATCTAGTCGAGTATAACCTAAAACTAGCTTAATTAAAATGCTACAGCCCATACTGATTTTTCCTTTTAGAATATAGATATTAAGAGAATAAATCATTATGGATATACGTTTACTTTTAATACTTAAAGTACATTTAAAAGCAGGTACTTTTTACTTTTACTTAAGTAGGGTTGTCATTGTGGTACTTTTAGTTTTACTAAAGTAAATATTTCTCAGTGTATTTGTACTTTTACTAAAGTACTGAGGTTCAGTACTTCCTCCACCACTGCCTATGAGACCAGCGGCAGGGCACAGCCTAGTTGCCAGCTTGATGCTATCTTGCCACGGGTGTGACTGTAAGCACTCACATCAAGCTCCATGACAACTAAAGAATAGCTGACATTTACCATCACTTCCAAAAGCATTGTTCACATTTTTGCTGATTTTGATTGGTTGTCACATACAGGCTTTCAAAACTACATTGTTGTGAGGCTTGGTCTCAGGAGCATTTAGACCAAATCGGTGCAGATCAGTAGATGACCCAGACCCATCCTTCAAAGAGAACAACTTTGGACCCCAGTCTTTTGAAAGGCTCAGAAGCCCCCAGTTTTATTGTTTTGTTTTTTTTTGGTTGTTAGATACATTATAATGCATAAATTAACATTTACATAAAATTGTGAAAAAAAAGCTATCCAGCATTAACTGAGGAAAAAAAACATTAGCTAGATTATACAGATTTACGGAGCCCCGGATATGTCACGGGGAAAAAAAATAAATAAGTTGTGGCCACGAAATAGCAATTCGTTTCCACAAAGTACTAATTTGTGGCCACAAAATATTAATTAGTTCCCACGAAATAGGTAATTTGTGGCCACGAAATATTAATTCGTTCCCACGAAATAGTAATTTGTGGTCACGAAATAGGTAGGCCTATACCCAGGTAGCATTCTGACGTTGGGCCAACGTTGGCCCAAGGTCAGTGGTTGTGTTGGCCCAACGTTGGCTGCTGACGGTGGCCCAACGTCATTTTGTCCGGTGGCCCAACGTTGGCCCAACCATTTAATTAGACCATCAGCAGACCTTTGGCCAACCCTAACCCAACCATATGCCAACTTAAAAAGCCTACCCAGCCAACCCAAAATACACCTTACCAACGCTATGCCAACCCGAAAGCTACCTTTCTAACGTTGGGCCAACCATTTCATAGACCGACTGCCGACCTTTTGCCAACCCCAACTCAACCATATGCCAACTTAAATAGCATACCTACCCCAAAAATTACACCTTAACAACACTATGTCAACGTTCTAACCTTAAGATGACTGCTTATTTCAGCAGAACACTCATCTTGATATTTTGGCCACCTTTATGGTTATTACAGTAATTTAGAAATTACTTACTTGATCACAATGATTTTACCAATCTGCCCTGAACTTGTAATCTTAATAGTGATATAATACCAACAAGAGATTAAGGGTTAAAATAAATACATTTAATAATACATATTGATTTAATAATAAACATTTATGTGATGAGATCCTCAAGGGTTGATGGGTCATCAATCAGTTCTGCTCCTATAAATAACAGAAATTACTTTTAGTTACTTTTAGAAATTATTTTGTTTTGCTTGCTCAAATAAGACTTCACTGCATTAGGAAGATTATACAGATAATTTGTCTAACAAGAGATTACGAAATGTGTAATATTAATAATGTTGTCTTCCAAGTGTAATCAAGCAATCATTTTATTAACTGGTGCCAATGTACAATCTATGGAGGCCTATTTCATAACATTCTCTTAATTATGTACAAATGATGTTAATGCCTTCAGGTCACTTATTTCCACACTTGTCGAATAGTTATTCATTTCGAGCATTAGATAAAAAGATGAGACAAAAAGGTAAAACAATTTAGGACTATGCACTAATGACTAAAAAACTTACAATGTCAGATATTTCAGACACTTCCTCGGATTCACTGCTGATGTCAGATGGAGGATGTGATGGGGAATGTGTCTGCCTCTCTAAATTGAGGAAAGAAATTCAAGTTAACTACTTACTATTTCACAACTGTGATGATAAATAAAAGTCAGCAATACAGACATACAGGCAATTACAAATATTTTTTGATTGGTTGTTGAAATCTGTACCCTTTTCTGATCTCCTTTTTCTTCCTCCATTTCGGTCACCGCTGTATTTTAGCCATGTTTTTATCTTTTCTTCTGCCTCCATTAAGGTGGCCCCTTGTTTTTTGGCAGCATCTGCGTGGGGAATTTGGGGGAATTGAATGGAGAGTGAAGGATAATATTTTACTCTTAAAATCAGTTTAAAACCACTGATTTAGAACATTTATAAAGTTTTGTTGTGTAGGGTAGATAATATACTGGATGTGTACAGCAGGCTACCAATCAGAATGTGTGTAGAATAAACATTGAATGAAATTGTAAAAGAGCTGTAGGCCAACTCCACCAACGTTGGGCATACGTTGCATAGGTCAGCCAAACACAGCCAACTCCACCAACGTTGGCCCAACGTTGGGCATACGTAGCATAGGTCAGCCAAACACAGCCAACTCCACCAACGTTGGCCCAACGTTGGGCATACGTTGCATAGGTCAGCCCAACCTAGCCAACCAAATTTAACGTTGGGCCAACGTCAGAATGCTACCTGGGTAGGCTGTGCACTGGACAGCTGGATGAGCAAATCAAGCGCAACTCCTCAAACAGGAACAGTCGCTGTCACACAATGGACAGGGATATGGTAGAGTGCTATTTTAGGCTGGGAATGAAATACAAAGACATTTTGAAAAGCCTGGCATTGGAGGGATTCATTATTAGCGAGAGGCATCTCCACAGACTATTAAGAGCCAGGTCGCTGCACCGGCGTAGGTAGGCCTACGACTTGAACTTGTCTCTCTCGTTTGTGTTTTTTTATAAGGCGGCCGTGAACATTTCCATTAAAACATGCATCAGATAGCTGGAGGTGAATCTTCACCCCTCCTCACTCTCACTTTTTCCCCATCCACTTTTTCCCATATGAAATCATATATCGGGCACTTCTATCTTTTGTAAAACGTCGCGTCGCAGAGGTGCGCTGACCCGAGGACCTGTGCCGATAGATGGACGGTCAGGAGCAACGCCGAGGCTGATGGAGAACCGGGACAAATGAAACACTTGAATGAAATTAATGAATTGAATGAAACGTAATTTACAAAGCCATTGTAAAACACTGAAAGTTAATATTTTGTCACTAGCAACCTACATCTGCCCTCTGTCAAATACAGTTGCATTTACAGCTCTGAACAAAACCGTTCAAGAGTTATTTAAGGAGAAGTCGAACGTGCGTTATGTTTCATTCGTCCCTCCTGGCTGGGACAAATGAAACAGCATATGGGGGACGAATGAAACATACAGCTTAAATTATGTAAACTTCCCACAACTTCAATATTTGACAACATACCATGAATGGTACTTCAAGTATGTGTTATTTTAGATAGATTGCTGCTGGGCTATATGTCTTGGTTCATGTCTGTTAACAACTCATTGCCGTCATGGTGATGCGCGTATTTCGCGGTTATGGAAATAGCATGCACTATGCCATTAATATAGCTAGAATAATGCATGTTTCGAATTATATAATGTTTCTATAGTACAAAATGATATTTTCACTTTATGTGGTTAAAGCCACCACACATCCAAATAAGTGCCCTTCATGACCCACAGGCCGTCAGTCTCCATAGGTTAACATGGCAAAACTCGACCCCCTACCTGATAGCCCTAAATATATTTGCATCTTTCTAAAACTGCTTTTCCATGTCTCACCTGCATAAAATATAGTATAAACACAGATATGTGTGCATTGAATAAATGGGGTTTACTGCCTGGTCGGGACAAATAGGTGTTTCAATCGTCCCCCCATAGAAATTTAGCATTATAGGCTGTTTTGCATCCATTACAAACAAACATGCAATGTGAACGTCTGGGATTGGGGAGAGCACTAAAAGCTCTACTGAATAAGCATGAAGTCAAAACCTTTAAATGAAAAACACTCTTTAATAATCAAAAACCGCTAATGAAGTAAACTTGTGACCATCAGAAATCGTTTATCGCCTGTAACTCCGTGATAACAGGACGTAACAGGAAGGCATTTGGCTGAGCAACGGTTGTACCCTACTGCAAACCAGTTGTACCCTACTGCAAACCAGAGAATTGAGAGCTGGTGGGGAGTAATGAGAAAAGACACGACAGGCTTCTACTGGCGCTCGATTTGCTCACCCAGCTGTCCAGTGCAGGTTAGATAATACATATTTCGTGGCCACAAATTACTATTTCGTGGGAACGAATTAATATTTCTTGGCCACAAATTACCTATTTCGTGGGAACGAATTACTATTTCGTGGGAACTAATTAATATTTCGTGGCCACAAATTAGTACTTTGTGGGAACAAATTGCTATTTTGTGGCCACAATTTATTATTTTGTGGGAACGAATTGCTATCCGGGGCTCCGTACAGATTACATACATAACCATAAATTATAGACCTAGATTACAGAATACACGTAAATATTGTTCAAAATACTTATGTACAATATGCAGTATATGGGTACAAATGTATCTAATCCAAGAGCTAGTAGAAGCTCTAATAGGTTATAACAATAAATCAACAGTGGAAAGTGAAAAGTGACAAGTGGAAAGTGAAATATGTCTTTTCTCTTTTCAATAACAATTTATCACACAGAGTTATGTAATGAACATGTTGGTCATTGTTACAATTTGAGAGAGAGAGAGAGAGAGAGAGAGAGAGAAAGGAAATATGAACTAATCTGTGACTTTTTCAGAATCTTTCAGGGGACAGTCCCCTCCTCCCTTCCTCTTCTGACTTCCTCCTTCACCGCTGATCTCATATGTTCGCTCCATCCCTCCAGTCTTCCAGACATTAGCGAACCAATCCCAGAGCTGTTAGCTGTTGACATCAGTCTCGTTTTAAGGGGGCTTCAGATGCTTTGTCTGAGATGTGTGTGTGTGTGTGGTAGGCTGAGGGCACGGAGGACCTGTCATCTTCACTGAAAATAAAACACATGCAGACTTAAGGACTTCTACATATCTGTGTAATATTGATGGCATATAAACTCTTAGGGTGAACGACAGTTCTGCTGCAGCCTGAGCTTATAAAACAGCCATAAGAATTTTGGTGTCACTCCCCTCCAAAATCAAAATGGAAAAGAGCTGCATTGCTACAGGAATTCTGAGATCTCTTTTTACAGACTGCTGTCAGTGAATTTCCTCTATATTGTTTCAGAGTTGTGTATATACTTTGTTGCAAATGTTTATTAGTTTATAGTTTAATTTATTATTATGTTTCTCAACTATAGGGGGACCCTGAGAGGAAATATTCTTTAGTGCTGCTTTAAATAAATATTTCAATATGTATTGTATTCTATATTTATAGCAACAGGAAAAAAGTAGGTGTTGAAGGCCCATCACTGATTCCTGGGATCCCTGACATATTATATCAAAGAAATGTGTCCATGACAGGCAAGTCATTTAGCGTTAGATTGCAGGTTTTCTGCATCCACAATGGCATTACATCCTATCCAGATGAGAATCGGACAAATAAGTGGATTAAATTAAAGTTAAAAAAAAAATACTCTTATGCCAGTGTGACTCACCCTTACCCTGGAAATCCAGAGTTCTCGCAAGAGCACAATTTGAATTGTCTCTGTGAGACACTCTGGCAATGAGTAATGATGCATGTTACTTCAATCGCGAGAAACCAATCACATCGGTGTATCTGATATTGGCGGGCCAGAGGCGAGCTAAACAGATGACGACAGCGCTGCAACGAGTTGGTCGTAGTGTTATCCAATTACCAGGGTCTGAAATTTCCAGGCTAACCCACCCTGAGGGGGATATTACCAGGGGCGGACTGGGACCAAAAATCGGCCCTGGCATATTTGGCCCAAGTGGCCCTCAAATCGGTCGGGCACACAAAAGGTGCGTCGGCCCACCGGGAAAATGCCCGGTATGCCAGATGGCCAGTCCGCCCATGGATATTACGTTTGTCTTGGCACATGTTATATCCATGTTCGGCATGTCTTTATTTTCGTCAAAACAGTGAGTGGTGTGGGGTAATGTTGACAGAGAGAAGACAGTATTATAAATATTCATATTTCTGTCCCTCTGTGGCTCCTTATTAAAGTTACACGTCAATTCAATAGCAGGGCATGGGTCATTACTGATTCTACTGTATTATTGTCAATGATTTTATTACCACTTCTATAACATTCTATTACCTCGTGGGTCATAATTATGATTCTACTGTATTACCACTTTCTTCTCAGATAAAGATCCAATCACAACCAAACTTGGTACACACAGTCACCACCACACCCCATGGACTAACATCAGATGCTGTGGAATTCTACACATAGGGTCCACTAAAACTGCCATATGTTGATATCTCTAGATTTTCTTTATGTAGAAATGTGAAATTTGGTGTACTTGTAGTTTGTCCCATTTACTCAGTGACGCTACACTCACAGACATGCCCCCACAGAGTAGCGCTGTAGCTGCCTGGCTGCTTTAGCTGCTGGAACTAGCAACTCGAGTAACTAGGTAAAAACGATTGTTTTCAGGGTTTTTTTTCCGTACCGACAGCACTCGGTGACTTTGAGCTCTATGTGAATAATTGCTGGTTTTCTCATTAAAGGGCACTCAATTCTGACTGGACCCTGGTAATCACCGCTTGCAGATATATTGTTTACGTCTTTATTTCTTAGCAGACACTTTTGTCCAAAAATAGACTCACATTGTACTGTACATTGACCCAAACCCCAGATCAAAACACACCAGAGAGGAAACTCACCTCTCCCTCCAGTGCTCCCCTGGACACTCCACATAGTGTTTACGGACTCCTGGGAGCCCCATTCAGAGGGGGCTTCAGACAAGGCTACAGAAGGTGCTACTGATGGGTATGTGCCATAGCCTGAGGTATCCACTGTGAACATCCCAGATCTGTCATCTCCACCCACTGGAACATAAATAAAGTGAGTATAAAACAATATTACCATGAGAAATACTCCACTGCAAGCAGTTTTAATTTCACACCACATTTCTCAAGGTGAAAAGCACCACACACGGGCAACACAACTTTTTTTTTTTTACCACACACGGGCAACACAAGGCAGCTCTTCCAAAGAAATACTGCATACTTATTCCAAAGTCAGAATACAGTATCTTATAACTACAGTATCATTCCTAAATTCACCATGTACAGTATTTTTCAGAGAGAGTAATTTAGTACTCACTCAGAGGGGGAGTTGCCATGCTTCCCTGCAGACTCAACTCATCCAGTCGTGCTGAAGCCTCATCCATATCTCTGCTCTGGTCATCTGCTCTATTCCGTCTCAGTAAACCTATAAATCAAACATAAAAAACCCTGTTAATTTGGTAGTGTAACAAGATAAGAGGTCCTATATTACTCATAATGTCTTAGTAAGTTAGTGGTGACTAAGCTTGAGTATCATAACATAAGCACAGCACTCTTTAACAACTGAGTTGATAAAACATTTAGATTATACAGATAGATTATACAAATAGGTATCACATTATATTAAATGTTTGAGTTGAAGATTAGGATCAATTCAACATTGATTTAGTGGGGATACTGCACCTCTGAAGAGAGTCGCCCATCTTGTCATTTTCTTGTCCTTTTTCTTTTTCTCCTCTTCTTGTGGGCTCTGATAGTGAGCTCCTCCGTTTCTAAACACCATCTGTTCTATCTTCTCCAGCAGCTCTGTTACTTGTGTATCATCAGTCCACTCCTTGTTGTTGAGGACATGGTATCTGTTCCCACATTTCTCAATGATCCACCGCAGGGTTTCTCCTTCACTCTCAATGTGCTGCTCAATGGATGTGTCTCCCAGCCAGTCTCCATAGGTGAAAAGGACAATTGTGTGTCTCCAAACATTTTTACCAAGAAGCTCCAAATGGTCCCGTATGCTTTTTGTGTAGACCTCTGTAAAAGTACAATCTACACGTATGACTAGAAGGACTGCATGCGGTCCTGGGGGACACAGAGACACACTGAGCACAATGTCCCGTTTGGTTTTCTGGGAAGTGTCTCTGAGGGTTTCACCCCCCCCCCACCCTGGTGTGTCTACCACAGTGAGCTGTCTGCCTGCTACTTCTCCCTGTCTCTTCACACACTGAGTTGTTCTTATCTTCAAGTCAAATTCCACTTTGCACAGGATGGTATTTCCTGATGAACTCTTCCCAGCATATTTGTGTCCCAAAAGCACAACCCTCACGCTTGAGAGGAACTGAGCATCACCTGTTAAGAAACAGAAAAATGCATCACCGTATAAGAGGTTGGCAGGTTGGCACCCCCCACAGTAGTAAAAGATGAGCGTGCTGCTAACTCCACTGACCTCTACTGGACAACACTGGATGCAGTGATATTTTTGTCCAACAGAGGGGAGTGTTGTGGTATTTATTGGTATTGTATGATAATATTTAGATTAATGGGTTTGGTGTCACGAGCCCAGTTCATATATTTAAATATGAATTCATAGTTCAAAAACACATTGGGCCCTTTCTTCGACCCGGCACAGTTTTTGTGAACGATGCCGTTCTCATGTCCCTGAAAACCAGCAAACTAGGCCTCAGCCATGGCGGAACTGGCTGGGGCACCTGCACCATATGCCGGCGACCCGGGTTCGATTCCCGTCCCGTGGTCCTTTCCGGATCCCGCCCCGACACTCACTTCCTGTCATTCTCAACTGTCCTATCACATTAAAGGCATAAAAAGCCCCAAAAAATATACTTAAAAAAAAAAAAAACTAGCAAACTAGCAACAGAGGATTCTACGACGGAGTATTAGGGCCACACATGAAGACAAAAAATATTTTTTCCATGGCGAGATTAAACTCGACATGTTGACTTTAAAGTCGACATGTCGACATTAAACTCGACATTTTGAGAATAAAGTTGAAATATCATATCTACTTTAATCTCGACGTGTTGACTTTAAAGTCGACATGCTGACATTAAACTCAAAATAAAGTTTAAACATAGCCTACAGTTTAAGCTATGTAGCCTACACTAACACACAATATGTAACATGAATAATAGGCCTACTTTAAATAGGTGTTATTTCAGATAGATTGCTAGATTGCAGATATTCAGATAGATTGCGTCTTCTCATTGCAGTCATCGTGAAGCGCTGTATCTCACGGTTATACCATACGCTATTATATAGCTAGAATAATACATGTTTCCAATGATATAATGTTTTTATAGTAGGCTACAAAATGTTATTTCACTCTGTTTTACGTGGGTAAGGCCACCGCGCATCCAAATAACTGCCCTTCATGACCCACAGGCCGTCACTCTCCATAGGTTAACATGGCAAAACTATTTTTTCTAAAACTGCTTTTCCATGTCTCACCTGCAATACATATAGGAGGCTATAAACACAGATATGTATAAGTATATAGGCCTATACTCTTTTGATCCTGTGAGGAAATATGTGTGCATTTACTTAGAATACATGGGGTTGCCTGGTCGGGATGACAGCTTAATTCGTCCCTCCATAGACATTTAGCAGTTTGCATCCATTACAAACAAACATGCAATGTGAAAGTCTGGGATTGGGGAGCACTTAGTATACCTAGTCTAGTGCATAAGCATGAAGTTGAACCTTTAGATGAAAAACACTATTTAATAATAGGCCTACAATAAATAAATAAACCGCTAATGACGTTTACTTTTGACCATCGCATTTATCGCCTGTAACTCCGTGATAACAGGAAAGCATTTGGCTGAGCAACGGAGGTTAATATGTTCTATGTTTTGTCCACATGATGTAGGCCTATGTCTATGTCTAATCATTGTTGCACTCGAAGAAAACTGCAATGTTTCATTCGTCCTCCCTTTCAATCGTCCCGAGCGGTCGTTCTCTCTCCAAACTAACTTTATTCTCAAAATGTTGAGTTTAATGTCGACACGTTGAGATTAAAGTCGACATGATATTTCAACTTTATTCTAGAAATGTCGAGTTTAATGTCGACATGGCGACTTTAAAGTCGACATGTTGACTTTAAAGTCGACATGTCGAGTTTAATCTCGCCATGGCAAAAAATATTTTTTTCTTCATGTGTGGCCCTAATACTCCGTCGTAGGATTCAGACACCAAACACACTCATGCTCCACTCTTCACACTACTAATTTAAATCACTAAAATAGGACCCACTGAGGAAAGAAACATACTTATTATGGTAATATTGATTTAATATTACAATGCAATTAATCGTACCATATACAAAATAATATTACCCAATTAGATTAGATTAGATTCAACATTAATGTCATTGTGCAGAGTAAAAGTACAGAGACAACAAAATGCTGTTAGTGTCTAACCAGAAGTGCAGAAAAGCAGAAATGTGTGAACAGTATAGACAGGTAGTGCAGTGTAAACAGCATGACATAATAGTGCAGTGTGGACAGTAGTATACAGTTAAGCAAGTGGCATGATTTGCAGTAGGGATATGTGCAGTGTATTAACAATAACATTATAAAAGCAGAGGAAATATGGATATGCAGTAAGTATAAGTATACACTTTTGATCCTGTGAGGGAAATTTGGTCATTTATCCCAATCCGTGAATTAGTGAAACACACTCAACACACTCAGCACACAGTGAACACACACTCAGCACACAGTTTACACACAGTGAGGTGAAGCACACACACTAATCCCGGCGCAGTGAGCTGCCTGCAACAACAGTAGCGCTTGGGGACTTCTCAATTGGAGAACAGAGGGGACTCTGGGGACTTGGGGACTTCTCAATTGGACAGCTCAAGGGCACTTCAGCCACGCTTACTGGTCGGGGTTCGAACCGGCAACCCTCCGGTTACAAGTCCAAAGCGCTAACCAGTAGGCCACGGCTGTCCCATAAGTATAAAACTACAACGCATTAAAATTAAATGAACTCACCTCCTGAGAATTGAAAAGCAGATCTCTGCCTGTAGACACACATCCGTCTGTCCTCTGCTCTCTGCATCTGTTGTTTTCTTCTCTCCTTCATTTCCTGGAGTCTCTTTCTGTCCATCTCATAGTGACGGCCCCCGTTTCCAAAGATAATTATCTCCATCTTCTCCATCAGCTCTGTGATCTGTGTTCTGTCACTTTTGTCCTCATTGTTAAGAACATGATATCTGTTCCCACATTTCTCTACCAGATATCTGATGTGTTCTTCACTCTCAATGTACTGCTCAATGGTTGTGTCTCCCAGCCAGTCTCCACGGGTAAACAGCACCATGGTGTGACTCCAGACTCTCTCACTGAGATACTCCATATGTTGTTGAATGTTTTGTTTCAGGTCCACTGTGAAAGCAGAATCTATTCTTACATTCAGTAAGAGAATGTGTGGTCCTGGAGGACACAGAGACACACTGAGCACAATCTCCGGTTTAGTGAGCTCAGGGGTGGCTTTGAGGTTGACATTCTTCCACCATCCTGGAGCCTCGACTACAGTGACCCGTCTGCCTGCTACTTCTCCCTGTCTCTTCACACACTGAGCTGTTCTTCTCTTCAGGTCAAACTCCTCTCTGCCCAGGATGGTGTTTCCTGATGAACTCTTCCCAGATCTTCTGTATACCAGCAGCACAACTCTGAACTCTGACCGCGGGGATGAATTCCCTGCTGAAAAGAATATATAAATATATTTGACATTTTATGACCATATTATCTATAGAACTTTGTGGATCTTAAGCAGCAGTAAGGAGTTTTAGTTTAAATCTAGTGAGCTAACCACCTAAAATGCATGTACACCTTGTACACACCACTTTTGTACACACCACGCCCCACTGGCACTGCTAAATGTTGGTGCATGTTTGGCGATACAGCTGACAATGGCCTGATGTGTAAACTTTTCTTTCATTTTCACGGGAATTTACGCCCCGGAACACAGAACCAGGGCTCCGAACCGGTTCAAGGAACGAAAACGAAAACCGAAAACGAACGGAATTTTACGGAATTTTACGAGGAGCGGAAACGGAAACGAAAACAAAATGGTCTTCAACTGTTCCGGAACAGAAACGTTATTCTGAAATCCACAAAACCGGTTAATAACGGTTTTTTTTTTTCGTTCTCTATATAACAGCTTAATAATTTGATGTCTGCAGTTTGAAATAAAAAAAACGAATAAATGGACCTTTGGTCCAAATGGGTATATTTTGTCTTGCTGTTGTAGTGTAACCTATCCGTCTGCCACTTCGGATCTTAGGCCAGCTCGTAGCGTAGGCTACTGAAACTGATTTGGAAATTGTTTGTAGCCTATGCATAATAGCCTATTTTGCCTGTCCACGCCTTGTCGTTTTAAAGTCGGGATTTGAAATGTTTGCGCAATTATAGCCTATTCTATGTAGCCTAGAAGAGTTAAACAGGAAATTTGAGATAGGCCTTGTCAGCAACAGACATGTTCGTTTATAAACAGGGTTGGAATTATAGCGCAAGCCTTTGAAGATCTCCATATGGATAAAACTCCAAAAGGCTACAACCAGGTAAGGAGTTTAGCACGTATGCAGAAATATTTTTGATAAGAAATTATTTATAGGCATAGGTTAGGCCTACAGTAAGTCTGTAGGCTATGGGATGGATAGCCCATCTGAATGTTTTTGGTTGCCGCCTGTGATTTATTATTTTTGGCCATAGCTACGGTATAGGCTAAATCAAGGGGAAATAATGAGTAGCCTACGTCTATTCTAAGGTAAAGTCCACACAAATAGACTTGATAGGCCCGCCAAACACTGCCGGAACTTTAAGAACGAACGATATTTTGCGTTCCGAACCGGTTCAGGACCGATATGTTGGTGGCGGAACGCATGCAAGAACGAAAACGTTAAACATAGGCCTATCTGAACCGTTCGGAACGGAACGTTTGAAAAATAATTTCGTTTTCAAGCCCTGCACAGAACTGTAGTGCACATCCTGGATGGTTAGTGGGAACGGCACATGTGTTTACATGTGATGCACTTGATATCAAAATTAATTTGAAGAGAAAACCAAAAACAACAGGCAGAGAAAAACTAGCCAATAAATTGTAAAGCAAATGCAGTGTTGCTTCAATTTCACTAACTTTACTATTTTACTAATTTCTTCCATGGCCATAAGAATTAATATTATGATACATTTGATTAAATGTTATGTTTCATAAACTAGATAATTATGAAGATTGTTGGATATTTATTTTTGCTATGAAAAAGCTTAGTTTGTTTTAGTATAATACACAGAAAATACAACACAACTCACGCTTCAGTGACTGGAGGTGTTGTCTTTGCTTCTCCACCTTCATCAGTCTCTCTGCTGCTCTCCGTTCTTCATTCCTCCTCCTCTCCTTCACTTCCTCCAGTCTCGTTCTGTCCATCTCAAAGTGACAGTTTTTGTTTCCTGCTACCATCTCTTCTATCTTCTCTTCTCTCTGTGACCTGATCACCTGCCCTATTCTCATTGTTGAGGACATGATATCTGTTCCCACATTTCTCTACTAGAGGCTGCAGGGCCTCTTCACTCTCAATGTGCTGCTCAATGGTTGTGTCTCCCAGCCAGTCTCCATGGGTGAACAGCACCATGGTGTGACTCCAGACAGCACTAACGAGAAGCTCCAGGTGTTATTGAATATTTATTCTTTTTTCAATTGTGAAAGAATCATCAATATCTATGACAAGTAGGACAGCATGTGGTCCTGGAGGACACAGAGACACACTGAGCACTATATCCTTTTTAGTGAGCTCAGGAGTGTTTATGAGGTTGTCATATCTACACCATCCTGGAGCCTCGACTACAGTGACCTGTCTGCCTGCTACTTCTCCCTGTCTCTTCACACACTGAGCTGTTCTCTTCAGTTCAAACTCATGGATCCAAGCGCCACTCGCGCCTAATTGTAAAAAATGCTATGCGCGGGATGTGCCTACTTATAATGAGAGAGTAGATAGCACTGACTGCAATGCCATTGTGCAAAACAACAAAAACAGAAAGGATGAAGGCAGCAAATGGACCATGGACCCCCGCACTCCCAGCCGAAAATATCTTCCCGTGCCTCTGATAACACAATAATTTGGCTACTCCGGTTTATTGGTAAAGCAAACATGCATCGATACGCTACATTGTTAAGATCCACGAGTTTAGTTACACAAGCAACAAATTAGACAAATGTTCAACGGATGCTAACTATGTGCCATGTCGCACTTGTTTTCTAAAAACTCGTGCGTGCGGATGAGGTGTTTTTTAAAATCAAAGCCTAAATTATTTTACGAAGCAAATAGCCAACCAGTAGGATCAAAAGAAAGCCAAAATAAATATTCATCATCATCATCATGGCTGCATTTTCAGTATTGGTGATAAGTAGTCGTTTGTCCACTAGATGGCGCATCGTTGCAGTGAGACGTAATTTTGTTGGAAGTTAAAAGTGGGTTGGGGAAAAACAATGGACACTACAAGGACTGTAATTTACCGCAGCGAACATCTATCTAATAAGGACAGGACGATGTTCACATGAAGTTTAATTCCCATTTCTTCTTGAAGCCGAAATAAATCTGAGGATGTTTATCGGACATGCTTGGTTTTTACTGCAGGTACGTTAATCTTGTAATATCAATAAGGACCTAGGTAATGTTACCGTTAGCGTTGGTTGAGTGATGGAGGCCCATTTGATTGATTGCATTTGTAGAAAACTATAAATGCGGTTATACCAAGCAAATTGATAGCAGCACTGTTTGTATCTTTCGACTGTCATTTATTGCACGTGCTACAAAATCATTCTGTGCAATGGAAGATTTACCAACGTTACACCGGTCTGATACAGTTTTGCCTATACATGCGTGAGACTGAGACGCCTGTTTATTTTGTTTTAAGTGCGTGCAGGGTGTGAGAGGGGAATCGATGTGCTTTGATTACAGCTTGGTAGTTGTAGTCTGTGAAATTAAAAAGCACGTGTGTGTGAAGTATCCAAACAATGACACCTTCATTTCATTATGGCTGCTTTTAGCAACACACCTTAAGCTACTGTGTAGTGGGTCCCATTTAGAAGTTGCTACTTCATTCGCGCTTTCCTTGACTCATGGAGCTGCGTGAATGTTATTACAACTTTTCGCCACGATATGGCAGTTTAAGTCCGCTTGATACTGTAAGTCGTAAGCCATTGGTTTCCAAAGGAGATTTTATTTGTGTCGCCAGCATAGCCTATTGACAATTTATGTTGTAAATAGGCCTATCTTATAATCCTACCTGTAGCTTAGGGAAGCTAACAGCTTTCTATTAGGATCTAGTTTGATAGTTACAGTTTTGTCATAACTCCCTAATGCATTTTTGCATTTAGAATAGCCAGAGCGTGTATATCTCAATCTGAAAATTAAACAATATCGGGTGCCTATGGACTAGGCTGGGTGAACCCAGCCTGATCTGCCCGCTATTTATTTTTTGATTTCTTAAAAGATTGAGCTTGGTCTGATGAAAGCCAGACTAGCCATGGACCTCAGTTACACAATGCAAGGGAACATGAATCAGCCTATATTTGCACGAACAATAACGGACAAAAGCTCTTCAACTTTGGCCCGTTAAAATGTGTATGAACAGTCTAGCGACGCATTTCATCAAGGCCCATTTGGACATGTCAGTTATTTGCACCACTGGTTAGATGTAAAACAGCATTTCGTTTCAGACTACTGTTACTTAATTTGTGCATTAACAATAACGTTTCAGACTACTGTTACTTAATTTGTGCATTGACAATAAAGTATTACATGAACTAAAGATGACTAAAATCTTATGTAGAAGAAGAAACATTCACAAAAAATCCATCCATCCATCCAAAAATGACCTTTGTTTTTGATAGCTGTTGAAAACGGCATGGAACTGACAGAGATGTTTTTGTTTATAAATACATAAAAAATAAATAAATAAATAACATTATGCTGATACCTTTTGCTTTTCCCAAATACAATGTAGCCTACAGGTGTAAGTGACCTTTCATCAATCCAGTTGCAATGGATGAACTGTGATGAACTGCCCTACTTGTGATTGTTTAGAGATTTTAAAGGTTTTATAACAATGCTACATCTTCTTTGGCTATTCTACAATCTATTCACCTTTTCAGCACCAGTAGGCTACTATCTGTGCAGCCGCACACACACACTCAGGCATGCCAAACAAGCATACACAAAAGTTTCAAGAGTGGGGGATGGAGTAAAATATGGAGACAAATTTGAAGTGTGATTTATTTTCGCGGAATGGATGTACAGGACTGAGCGGCGGTCATATTTTGTACCGCTATGCGGTACATCTAGTTTTATATTATTTTGTTTTCAGAACTGTAATTGGGTAATTATTATTTACAAAACAACACAACTGCACTTTTATTTGGTATTACCTGAAAAGCACAATTAAATCATATGACTAATTAATGTTTACAAAAATGGATTTATAGCATTTTGGAAAAGAGCTCTTCAGATGTTAGGCAAAACATGTTCCAGTACAGTCTAGGGTTAGGCTACCCATATCTGGGAACATGTGATGTGATCATGATCATGCATATATCTTATGTCAGCCTTTATATTAAGGAAAAATACTTTGTGTCTACATCCATGTCACCTGAAGCATGCTGGTTGAAATATCTATTCAAAAGCACAGTTGATCTGTGTATGTCATGACCAACTTTTGATTCTTTGATTTGGAAAGCAAGTTTATTATTTTGGGCTGCTCAGAATATATTTGAATTTCAGCCCAAAGTTGGATAACATGTAGACATTTGCTTCAATTTCAATTACTCAGGATGGCCTTACTGTACAGGGGCGCGTTTCCCAAAACCATAGTTTTACCTTTGTTGGTTGCAATGCAATTTCCCATTGCCAACCAACTAAGTTGCTAACAGGTTAGCAACTATGGTTTTGGGAAATGCACCCCAGAAAGGGGTGGCCTGAATCTATGTTGTGGTGACCGGGGCCACCCCTGCCCACCTTTTGGAGTCATGGCCCTGGCAGTGGCACCAGCCCAACTCGTTAATATTTGGCCCGTTACCCGACCTGTGCCCGCGATAAATCACACACGAGCTAAATCATTTCAATTAAAGTGCTTTATTTTTTATCTCACACCTCTCAACACGTAACTGTTAAAAACAGCACTCACTGATGCACTTATTCTTACTGTACTCTACCATTTTTTAAATTGTCCTAAAATTGTTGAGAATTGCTTTAAAACTTAAACTGTTTACCATGTTGTAAGTCGCTTTGGCTAAAAATGCGTCAGCCAAATGTAATGTAATGTAATGTAACATCACAATATAGGTTCTCTATGGGCTAATGAAACAGCCTAACAGGCCCTTTCTTTTGCGCTATAGGAGCATGTAGGGCAAAAATAGTCTAATAAAAATATTTAACTGGCCCCTGTCAACAAACTTCCCATTTCCCAAAAATCGGCGAAGTTTTATTTATTAATCTCTAAAGCAATGAGTCAAAATCACGAACAACTTCAGGCGGCGCTCTTGTCCACCATATAGTCTGGCCCATCTACCTCGTGGTTCAGTCCAACCACAAGCGCAAAAAAGGAAAATTGGAAAATTTCTGAACAGAAAACCATAATTGTGCTCAATTGAAAATCAAAATAAGCATCAATAACCCATTTAATGTGCCGTCCTAAAGAATGGATAATGGATTTTTTAGCCTATTTTTATATTTTTTCATGTGAATTCTGCAAATAGAACACAGAAGTGCAAAGCGTTACACAGAGCCATTCCGCCTTACATTTGTATTGTCAAAACAAAGAATGGCTAAAAATATAATCATTAAAAGAAATTCAATGTTGTGGACCATCATTTTACTGTAGTACTGGTTCAGGCACCGGTACCGATTTAAGAGTATTGATTTAACACCAGTATCGGATCAGACCTAGCCTGACGAGCCAGACCCACATTAAAATGTAGGGTCTGGGCACTCACCGTTCGCAGTGCTCAGTCCGAGGGGCAGGATAATCGGTTGTTTTTCAAATTCTTTCTGCACGCAATAGGACAGCGCTATGAGTATGCATTTTCCCACCAGCGGAGCTAGTTCCCACCAGCGGAGCCAAACTTTTGCCAACTTAAAACAAGCTTAACTCGTGTCACACTGTTCGCCAACAGCAACATCCATCTTCTTTGTTTTCAAGTAGCAGGGAATTCAAGCCAAAACGTTCCAACTCTGCCATCAATCATTATGTTAAGACCACCTAACGTCTCTATACACGATTTGATTGGCCTGATAGAAGTTTAATTTTTCGAGCTCACAAGCCAACAGAGAGTTGCTAGACTAGCCCTGGCAGCAAATGTAATTCAAATGAGCATCAGATAAAGTGTTTTCAACCATGTCTTCGTGGTTCGTGGTTTGATTGTTAAAAAAAAAAAAACTTGTCAATTTATGTGTGCATGTGTGTGTACGCATGCAAGCGTATGTGTTTGTGTTTGCACAACTGTGTGTGTGTGTGTGTGTGTGTGTCACATTAAAACAAGAGACAATAGAGGCAGCATTACAAGGCAGAGCTGCTGTTGTGTCACATCATTCTGGTTTAAATTCTGGGAAGCCATAATTACCCTCTATGTTGCTCATCCCTCTGTCTTCTCCTTTATTCTCTCTCTCTCTCTCTCTCTCTCTCTCTCTCTCTCTCTCTCTCTCTCTCTCTCTCTCTCTTCCCTTCTCTCTCTCTCTCTCTCTCTCTCTCTCTCTCACTCACATAATCTTCTCACGCTTTCTCTTTCTCCCTCTTTCATTTCTCTCCTTTCTCTCTCTCTCTCTCTCTCTCTCTCTTCCCCTTCTCTCTCTCTCTCTCTCTCTCTCTCTCTCTCACTCACATAATCTTCTCACGCTTTCTCTTTCTCCCTCTTTCATTCTCTCCCTTCTCTCTCTCTCTCTCTCTCTCTTCCCTTCTCTCTCTCTCTCTCTCTCTCTCTCTCTCTCCACATAATCTTCTCACTCTTTCTCTTTCTCCCTCTTTCATTCTCTCCCTTCTCTCTCTGTCACTCACTCACACACACAGCCTCTCTCTCTCTCTCTTAGTCTCTCTCTCTCTCTCTCTCTCTCAGCCCTCCATCCCGTCTCCCTGATTATGATTTGTGACACCGGTGAGAGTGTCACTTTAGTGAGGGTGAAAATAGAACTGCAAACCACAAGCAGAATGAGAAGGCAAACACACACTGTGTGTTGTGATACAGACAGACCTCTCCTCTCCTCTCCTCTCCTCTACACTGTTAGGGACGGACAGTGTGGGAATCCCAGCTGTATGAGGAGGGCAGTCAGGACACCCATGTGGACCCTACATCCAGAATGAAGGGCTACGAGTGTTTCTTTCTTTTTGCGTTTTCAGGTAAGACCTTTATGGAGTTATTTATTTTTATACATTTATTTTTCCTTTATTTTACCAGTAAGTTACATTGAGACTGAGAATCTTTTTTATGAGAGAGAGCTGGGCAAGATGGCAGGTACACAACGCAAAGCATATCATCTAAAATACAACATTATCGACGTGATATAAACACACACACACACACACACACACACACACACACACACACACACACACACACAAAGAACAAACACGTTATGTTTTTACAGGTGACTTAAAAAAACTAGCTAGAAAAGAAAAGCTAGCAAATTTGTCATTAGCCATGTTTACATGGAGAGTATTTTTGTCATTCAAAACAAACAAAGTTTGTGCCATCTGTTTACATGGGGTACGTTCTATTCCGATCAGGTGCTCTCAAGCACTATAGAATATTTTGATCGGAATAGCCGTTGTTGCCTACTTTTCCTTGAAAAGATACAGCAGTCAATCCAAATGATCGTATACATGGGTGTTCATTTGGAATAGGAGCGGACTACACCACCTTTTTCATTCCAATTAAAATTCTGATCGATCAGGAACTTTCATTCTGATTGAGGTTTGAGCCGTTATTCCGTTTCTAATCGGAATAGAAGTGTCCTTTTTTACAAAATCCTATTTGCCAGTTGTCTGTACATAGATTAAGCCTTTAGTCTAGACTAAAAGATAACTTCAATGAGGAACTTCACTGAAAATAAATGTTTAATATAGAATTAAGTTTCATCCGTATACGGAAATGTTAAAATATTTTATACCACCTGCCTCCATTAAAATGTGACATGCAACAATTAAATGGACTATTGGTAAAACTTTTTGATCTTTTTGACCCCCAGCCAGTGTACAGGTTGTGCAAGCTGCCCCCACCTGTTCCCCAAACACGTTCCGATGCGGAGACGGGAGGTGCATCGACTCGTCAGATGTCTGCAACGGACTGGTGGAGTGTGCCGACATGAGCGACGAAAGAAACTGCAGTGAGTGTTCCACTGAATTTGTGTCTCTGTCTCTTTAAGAAACTGCAGTGAGCATTCCACTGAATTAGCGTCTCTGTCTCTTTAAGAAGCTGCAATGAGCGTTCCACTGAATTAGCGTCTCTGTCTCTTTAAGAGTGCTATATTCCTCTACACCTGTTTCTCTCTTCCTGCACACATATATTTACACTACATGAAATTATTTTTTAAAAAAAGAATTTACATATTTATTAATTCCCTGCTCTGGATCAATAAAAAATGTTTTAGTTAGTTCATTAATTATACCAATATAAACATTGACGTTAGTGTCCTGGTCAAACTGTCCCCCTCCCACTGTCTGTCTGTCGTTCTGTCTGTCTGTCTGTCTATCTGTGTTTCTGTCAATCCTGTGTGTGTGTGTGTGTGTGCCTCTGTGTGTCTGCATGTCTGTCTGTCTGTCTGGCTGTGTTTCTGTCTATTTTTCTGTCTGTCTCTCTGTCTGTCTGTCTGTGTGTGTGTGTGTCAGGTTGTAAGAGAGAGGAGTTTAGCTGTGGAGGTGGACGTTGTGTTCCCTCCTCCTGGGTCTGTGACGGATTAGTCGACTGTTCTGACAAGAGGGACGAGGCCAACTGCAGTGAGTCTCTGTCTGTCTGTCTGTCTGTCTGTCTGTCTGTCTGTCTGTCTGCTACTCTCTCTCTCTTTCTCTCACTCTTCCTGTCGCTTTATTGTCCACCCCCCCCCCCCCCCACTCCGACATACACTACCACACACTCCGACATACTGTACACTACCACACACTCAGACATGCACTACCACACACTCCAACATACACTACCACACACTCAGACATGCACTACCACACACTCCGACATACACTACAACACACTCAGACATGCACTACCACACACTCCAACATACACTACCACACACTCAGACATGCACTACCACACACTCCAACATACACTACTACACACTCAGACATACACTACCACACACTCAGACATGCACTACCACACACTCCAACATACACTACAACACACTCAGACATTCACTACCACACACTCAGACATGCACTACCACACACTCAGACATGCACTACCACACACCAACACCATCACACGCTCATATTCATGCATGTGGCTAGTCGGTGGAGAAGGAAACAGAGTGTTGGATGAATCACTGAATGTTTCCATGTTGCAATGTGTTGCTATGTGTTTCTCATCAGCTGAGTCTGTGTCTGCGTTGTGAGCATGCTAGATTGGTTAATATAATTTCTCTTGTTGTATTCCGAAGGTATTTGTGCCAATAAACTTGACACAAAGACTGCTTGGTGTCTGCATCCTTCATGAACGCTACAATATTGTCAATATTGACATCAAACACAATACGGGGGGAGAGTATTACTGTCGCCACCTGAAAAACGTGTTTCGAGTATGATTTGGACAAAAGTGTTGGCTAAATCTTATTCACTTCACTTTACTTACTTTCGACCTTACTGTACCAACTCCTCCTGTCTTCTTAGGTAACGTTGCCCGGACATGTAGTGGAAGTTTCTTCCACTGCGACATCGTGCGCTGCATCCCCCACTCCTGGATATGTGACGGAGATGTGGACTGCATGGACAAGAGCGACGAGAGAAACTGCTGTGAGAGTTTAAACGCACACACACATTTACTGTACTGTATGTGCACACATATACTTTACGCACAAACGCACACAATACTTAACACGCATATCCATTACACGCAAACACATGTATCCATTACGCGCAAATGCACACAATACTTAACGCGCAAACACACATATCCATTACGCGCAAACGCACACAATACTTAACACGCTAACACACATATCCATTGCGGCATAAGCGCTGCAATACTTAACTGCGCTAACACACACTTTATACGCACACAATGCTTTGCATAAACAATACATATCCGCCAAACATACATATCCATTACGTTTGCCCACACAATACTTCTGGCATAAAACACACATATCCATTACACGCAAACACACATATCCATTACACGCAAACGCACATGTGCACACATACACATGCAAACACATATATTCACACATTTATTACTTTAGCAGACACTTTCCCCCCCCCAAAGCGACGTATATGTCAGTTATATTATAAGGGCCACTGTCCCTGGTGCAATTTGCTCAAGGGCACAACGATGCCGGATATTGAACCCACAACTTTTTAGGCAACTGCATGGTCCTTAACCACTATGCTACCACCGCCTGGATTTTCCATGCATCACACATATGCAGACATACACTTTGAACTCAAACACACATATGCAGACATACACTTTAAACTCAAACACACATGCACACATACACTATACATGCAAACACTCTAATATCTAATTGATCATATGGGGGTGGATGAACTAATATGATAACTGTGTGGAGAGGCCGTGCCCCTTGACCTCTGTTGTCCCCATCAGATCATATGGGGGTGGGCATCGAGAGGCCGTGCCCTTTGACCTCTGTTGTCTCCATCAGATCATATGGGGGTGGGCGTGGAGAGGCCGTGCCCTTTGACCTCATTCCGCTGTGCTGACGGCCGCTGCATCCCCTCCTCGGGATTCTGTAACGGACACAGTGAGTGTGTGGACGGGAGCGACGAGAGCAACTGCAGTGAGTAGCGCCTATTTTCCTCTCTCGTTACTCTCTTCACTCGCTTTCTTTCTTTCTTTCTATCTTCTTACCTCTTAGCCTGTGTGGGTCTAATGTCTGTGTGGGCCTAATGTTGATCTCTTAGCCTGTGTGGGCCTAATGTTGATCTCTTCGCCTGTGTGGGCCTAATGTTGATCTCTTCGCCTGTGTGGGCCTAATGTTGATCTCTTAGCCCTTAGCCTGTGTGGGTCTAATGTTGACCTCTGTCTTGACCTCTTAGCCAGTGTGGGCCTAATGTCGACCTCTTTGCCTGTGTGGGCCTAATGTTGATCTCTTAGCCTGTGTGGGCCAAACGTCGATCACTTAGCCTGTGTGGGCCTAATCTTGGATCTCTTAGCCTGTGTGGGCCTAATGTTGACCTCTGTCTTCACCTCTTAGCCAGTGTGGGGAGGACCAATGCTGAGCGAACATGCCCTTTGACCTCGTTCCGCTGCGCCTCGGGTCAGTGTGTGCCTGTGTCTGGTGTCTGTGACGGACACAGAGACTGTTCCGACGACAGTGACGAGAACGACTGTGGTATGTAGCTTCCAAATTCACTTTTTACCTTTATGTCTCTCTCTCTTTCTCTCGCTCTCTCTCTTTCTGTCTCTCTCACTCTCTTTCACACTCTCTTTCTTTTGATTTTGAACTGCAATGCCCGTTTTAAGTGCTGGTAGTCCAGTACATAGCACCTTTAAGTGAGTTTTAAGTCCCTTACATCTTTTAGTCATCACTCATCACTGAGACAACTCCTACAGAAGCCATCACTGAGATGACAACTACAGCAACCACCACTGAGATGAACACTACAGCAACCACCATTGAGATGACCACTACAGCAACCACCATTGAGATGACCACTACAGCAACCACCACTGAGATGACCACTACAGCAACCACCACTGAGATGACCACTACCGCCATCCCCTGCTCTCCTGGCTCTGTGCCCTGTGGCAGCACTGGCGAGTGCGTGCTCACCGCAGCAGTCTGTGACGGACAGGTCGACTGCTCAGACCACAGCGACGAGGAAAACTGCAGTGAGTGCCTAACGCACAAGACCTCCGCACGTAGGCGCCGACATTAGTGCACTGCACTCCGCTTTAGACGTCCAATTAGTGCGGCGCACTCCGCTTTAGACGTCCGATTAGTGCAACGTACTCCGCTTTAGACGTCCGATTAGTGCAACGCACTCCGCTTTAGACGTCCGATTAGTGCAACGCACTCCGCTTTAGACGTCCGATTAGTGCAACGCACTCCGCTTTAGACGTCCGATTAATGCGGCTTTAGACGTCCGATTAGTGCGGCGCACTCCGCTTTAGACGTCCGATTAATGCGGCTTTAGACGTCCGATTAGTGCAACGCACTCCGCTTTAGACGTCCGATTAATGCGGCTTTAGACGTCCGATTAGTGCAACGCACTCCGCTTTAGACGTCCGATTAGTGCGGCGCACTCCGCTTTAGACGTCCGATTACTTGAGATTCCATTGTTTTTAATACAACCCCTCATACCATCGTCGAACCCTTTTACCACCACCAGTAGATTATAATTCAGTTCTATTTTAGTTGGCGCCGACATACAGGCTCAGTGCCCAAAGAGATGCAGGTTTGAGTTCGACCTGAGGTCATTTCCTGAACTCGATCTCTCTTCCACTCATTTCATTGTCATATCTTTTCTCATCTGCACTGCCCTGTCCAAATAAAGATTAGAAAATGAACGGGGGTTTTATATTAATGATTTCGCTACTGCTTTATGTCTACCTGTAAAGCATATATGGAGAGAGGCATTGAAGAGCCAACATGCTCCCCGAACACTTTCCACTGTGGCGATGGAGTGTGTGTTCCGTCTGCCGCAGTCTGTAACGGTCAGCACGACTGCCCCGACAGAAGTGATGAGGCAAACTGCAGTGAGTATTCCGTGTGAATTTAGCTTTAAGACAAACAAATAAAACAGATCCATCTCACAAATGTGCAGTGAGTATTCAGTATTAATGTAGTTTCAATAGTACAAACATCTACCTACAGTGTAAATTTTGTTTGAAACTTTTGACTTTCAGACAAAAACAAAAACAGATCTAGCTCAACAATGTTGATGTTTTCAAACATTTTCCTTTTTTTAGGATGAATATATTGATGTTTTTGATTCTGGAGTGAATTTTTGTGTATGAACTATAGTTATATTGTGTTTCATGTGGGCACATGGAGCAGATTCATCAATGTTTGTAGCCTACTTAAGCTCTCACATGGTGTTAAATTAGCAAATTGATTTTGCCCATCATTCCAATGTAGATGATTTTTTTTTGTCTGTAACTCTGCTACTTAGTGATTATAAAATACTCAACTGTTTGGTGACAATTAAGAGTTAGCGTAGAGTTAGCATCTAGGTGACAGGGTCACAATAAGGGCCCCAGTGCGCTGTGTGTTTCCCTCACAGCTGCCAGACAGATGACCTGCCACCCGGCCTCTTTCAGCTGTGGCGACGGCACCTGCATTCCCTCAGCGTGGATCTGTGACGGCCAGTACGACTGCAGCGACAGCAGTGACGAAAGCAACTGTAGTGAGTAGACTGGTCTCCTTCATATTGTTTTTTTTTTAGTATATATTTTTTGGGGCTTTTATGCCTTTTAATGCGACGGGATAGTGGAGAGTGACAGAAAGTGAGTGGGAGAGAGAGTCGGGGTGGGATCCGGAAAGGACCACGGGGCGGGAATCAAACCCGGGTCGCCGGCGTACGGTGCAGGTGCCCCAGCCAGTTGCGCCACGACTGGGGACCCTATATTGTTAACTTTGCATCAGTAGAAAACAGAAAATTAACTGCTCAGTTTTAGTAACAAATGTGGTCAAATGAAGTCAAATGGGCGCTTTGGGTGCTTTGAGTATCAAAATGCTCTACCCTTCAGATAAACAGTATCACTTTGCACACCATTGCATTTCATAGATCACAATAGTCATGAATATTATAAACTAAACAGATTTCTTCTCAGTGTGGACACTAGAGACACTTGTTGAGGTACAAAATGCTGAAATGTGCTGAAATGTTGTGTCCTGTGGTGATTTGGTCAGCGGTCACTGAGAGAACCTGCACTCCAGACTATTTCCGTTGTGGAGACGGACGCTGTATCCCCTCTATCTGGGTCTGCGATGGACGCGCCGAGTGCTCGGATAGGAGCGACGAAGAAAACTGCAGTGGGCGCAACTTATTTCCCTCCTGCTGTCCTTCCTTCCATTATGACCCTTTCCTTGTCCCTTCCTCCGCTTCTATGATCTCCTCCCCTTCTCCTTTATGACCCTAGTCTCCTTCCTGACTTCCTTTATCACCACCTCCTTCTCCTAGTCTCCTTCCTGACTTCCTTTATCACCACCTCCTTCTCCTAGTCTCCTTCCTGTCTTCCTTCCTTTATCACCACCTCCTCCTCCTAGTCCTCCCTGACTTCCTTTATCACCACCTCCTTCTCCTAGTCCTTCCTGACTTCCTTTATCACCACCTCCTTCTCCTAGTCTCCTTCCTGTCTTCCTTCCTTTATCACCACCTCCTTCTCCTAGTCTCCTTCCTGACTTCCCTCCTTTATCACCACCTCCTTCTCCTAGTCCTCCCTGACTTCCTTTATCACCACCTCCTTCTCCTAGTCCTTC
This sequence comes from Alosa alosa, assembly GCF_017589495.1. Classification (NCBI taxonomy): domain Eukaryota; kingdom Metazoa; phylum Chordata; class Actinopteri; order Clupeiformes; family Clupeidae; genus Alosa; species Alosa alosa. The sequence continues at coordinate 10,793,110 of NC_063195.1, forward strand.
CTGACTTCCTTTATCACCACCTCCTTCTCCTAGTCTCCTTCCTGTCTTCCTTCCTTTATCACCACCTCCTTCTCCTAGTCTCCTTCCTGACTTCCCTCCTTTATCACCACCTCCTTCTCCTAGTCCTTCCTGACTTCCTTCCTTTATCACCACCTCCTTCTCCTAGTGTCCTTCCTGACTTCTGTACTTGTTTGCTTTTATTTTCAAACTTTTTTCATCCAGACTTAAAGCTGTGACTTTTTTTTGCTTCTTTGATCTCTGTCTTTTTTAACCCTCTTAGCCACCGTAGAATCCACCTGCTTGGCAACAGACTTCCGCTGTGATGATGGCAGTTGCATCTCTTCCTCTGGAGTCTGTGATGGAGTGAGTCAGTGTGTGGACAGCAGTGACGAGAGGAATTGTTGTAAGCACTTCATGTCTCTTCATCTCTCTTTACTCTACCTGCCCTCACTTTTGACTGCCTACTGTCTACCACTACAGATGCCACAAAAGGAAAAACAGAACATCTTCATATCCTCAAACTCTATACTGAGTATGGAATGTGATGAGTCTACTCTCAACTCAATAAAACATTCTCAAACCCCTTTATTTTCCTTGTTGCACCACATTGGTTCTTTTTGTGCCACTTTCAGCCTTCTCAGCCACCGTAGCTCCAGCCTGCTCTGTATCAGACTTCCTGTGTGTGACTTTTTGAACCTTCTCAGCCACCGTAGCTCCAGCCTGCTCTGTATCAGACTTCCTGTGTGTGACTTTTTGAACCTTCTCAGCCACCGTAGCTCCAGCCGGCTCCGTATCAGACTTCCTGTGTGATGACGGCTCCTGTATCCCCGCTGGTGGGGTCTGTGATGGAGTGAGTCAGTGTGTGGACGGGAGCGACGAGAGAAGAATGAACTTCTAGTAACTAGTAACTAGTCCAGGGGCAAGTGCACTGAAGGCTTTCATAGTTCTGCATCGGTGACAAAAAAGCTGATCATAACAAAGTGTAGTTTCTATGACATTTATTAGCCTTTACTACACTTATCTAACTGACATCACATGATAAAATATACTCTTACAAACACTCCCTCAGACTTCTTGGATTAGAACTGTATTTGGGCACAGTTATCCAGAGGTTATCAGACAACCATAGTCCAAATCGTTTCCATGTTGACCCTCCTCAGACACCGTAGAACCAACCTGTTCCTCTTCTGAGTTCCGCTGCGATGATGGCATGTGCATTCCTTCCTATGAGGTCTGTGATGGAGAGAGTCAGTGTTTGGACAAGAGCGACGAAAAACAGCCATCACGGCCACTGACACAATGTTTTTTGACATTTCTATTCTATGTTTTTATCTTTTTTCTTTATCTTGTCTATCATTTTTATTTTATATATGATGCACACTCTGTCCTTTACTGTCTGTTGTCTACCCTTGTTCAAGATTTATGTAAAGCACATTGAATTGCATGTATGTACGAAACGTTCTGATAAGGCCTTGCCTTAGCCTAGAAATCTAGACGCACCCTAGCGGCGGCAAATTAATTTGCTCAGCCTGTACGTCTAGTATCAAACCATAGGGATTTCTATTGGCTGACGCCGTGGACGTCATCCAATCACAGCTCTCTATTTTGTTAGAGTCTTAAGGCGGGCTTAACAGGATAACGACAGTCCTGCGACGGTGAACAACAAGGAAGGTGGCTATGGCGAACGAAGAGCGGTTGTTTGAAACGGCGTTTGCCGTCAACTTTGGAGGAGTTGGACTTGTGCTTTTCTTTGAAAGTAGAGCAACACAATGCACTTAAGTCATTCCTTTCGAAGAAGGATGTATTTGCCGTTTTGCTGACCGGATACAGATATGGTCGTAGCGCTGGCCTATTGCATGCCTAGGCAGTTTGAAAGACAATTCTCTGCCCGCCCCTTGGATTAAGCGAGGTGAATGGCTCGATTCCAGACTATACATTTCAATGATATAGGATGGCCCGCCAGGCTAGCCTTGCCTTGCAAAGGTTTAAAATCATTTTCATTGCATTTTCATTCATATCTCCTTTGGTCCTTCTCAGCCACCGTAGCACCTACCTGCTCTGTGACAGAGTTCCGCTGTGGTGACGGTCGCTGCGTTCCTTCCTCTGAAGTCTGTGATGGCGTGAGTCACTGTGTGGACAGGAGTGACGAGAGAAACTGCTGTACGCATTCTTCCTTCACTTCTCTCTCTGGGAACACACACATATCTATTTGCAGACATCTCTTGGGACATTTTGTAGTACGAATTTTGTAGGTTATGGACTAATAGTCATGCACTTTGCATGACAACCTGTAAAGGCATTACATCCATGGTTTCATAAGGCTTCAAGCATCTACTCACCAACACCAACTTGTTAGTCACATTGGTTGTACTGTTCTCCTGGTTGCGAAGATGGTTGTTAAAACATTTGTTCTTACATGTTAGACATTTCAACTGGCTGATAAATCTTTATTTTGGACCTTCGTAGCCACCGTAGAGGCCCCCTGTTCCTCGTCTGAGTTCCGTTGTGGTGACGGCACCTGTGTCCCCTCCTCAGGAGTGTGTAACGGGGTCTATCAATGTCTGGACCGCAGCGACGAGGCCAACTGCAGTATGTACACACACGCACGCACGCACGCACATACCTTACCAGACCATGAACAAAGACCTGATTGAAAGACCCCTCAAACTCTCTCTTTCTAGTCAAGGCAGATTTTACTGTTACTGTTTAAGTATGTTATCAGGCAAACACATAAATATTTATAGAAATATAAACAAGATAAAAAAAAAAAAATAATAATTTGGTCTGCCTTTCCTTTTTCTAGTCAAGTCAGCTTTTGCTGGTATTGCTGTATCGGGTGTAAGTATGTTATCAGGCAAACAGAGGAATGAAATTAGTTTTCCTGGGGGACCACAGTGCAATATATCTAATAACACACACAATAAATGAATAAGTATAGTATAAAAATCCAAGGCAAAAAATGATTTCCATTTGTAAATGAGACGAGATGATTGTAAATGAATCAACAACTCTTTGTCATTCTGTCATTCCTCTCCTCCATTTACCACATGGTTTGAAAATAATACTTTATAATAGTCACAACAACTAAAATAATACTAAAATAACATTTTAACATGGGTTGAAAATAAGACTTTGTATGCACAGCCAATCAATAAGTAAACACGGAGTAAATAAACAAAATAAAAACAACAATTCACACAGTAAGACATTTGACCTGTACAACCTTGACAGCTTCCACAGAGAGCACGTGCTCGCCGACTCAGTTCCGCTGCTCTGATGGCGCCTGCATCCAGTCCATCTGGGTGTGTGACGGAGAGACCGACTGCGCAGACGGCAGTGACGAGAACAACTGCAGTGAGTAGCTACCCAATACATTACACGTTATGTAACGGATGTGACTAATTTCTGGGCTTAGGTGTGGGACATTGTGTAGTCTGTTCTGTCTGTTTGTATAACACCATATGTGTGTTGTGTGTTTTGTTCCGTTGTGTGTCTGACGGACTGTCTCTGTGTATTGTATGGGGAGCAGGCGCCAGCCAGAGGACCTGTGCTCCAGACTACTTCCCCTGTGGAAACGGCCTCTGCATCCCTAACAAATGGCTCTGTGATGGCAAAGCAGAGTGCCCCAACCGCAGCGACGAGACAAACTGCTGTGGGTTGCATTCATCCATCCATCTATTTATTCCATCCATCCATTTATTTATCCTTCTCTCTCTCTCTCTCTCTCCTCTATTCTTTCTCATTCTGGACTGTATAAAATATGGATTAATACTTTCTAAACTTCCAAAAACAGTATTGGTAATAACCTGTATGTGTGTTTATGGTTTGACCTTTGACCTCCCCAGCCCACACGAGCTGCAGGCCGAGTGAGTTCCGTTGCGGGGTTAGTGGCCGCTGCATCCCATTGGCCTGGGTGTGTGATGGAGAGAGCGACTGCATGGACAAGAGCGACGAGAGGAACTGCAGTGAGTGGTCGTGTACGCCCACATAGGCCTACAGACACACACACAATCACAGTGGTGGACTACCATCGTGCTTACAGAGACCAATCCCTGTGGTCCACCATCTTTGGGAGTCGGTAGTCCATCAAAACAAAATGCATCAAAAACACACATGAAAACTACATGAAAGTACATGAAAACTCCAAGTGCCTCTTTCACTCTCATACACACACATACAGACTAAGACACACACACACACACACACGCGCGCACGCACGCTCACACACGCTCACACACTCACTCACACACACACACACACACACACACACACACACACACACATACAAAGCACATTGAAAACCTATGTGGAGAAAAGTATCTGAAATGATGCTAGAATGTTGGTTGACTTTTTGTTGTCTATTGTTACAAGGAAGATTATGAATAACAGTTTGTCAGCTAAGCCAATTACTTTTTTTTTTAATAACAGTTTCTCAACTTTGCCAACTACTTTTTTTTTTAAATGTACCATTGACTCCACCGTAGCAGCAGTCAGTAACGTGGTGACGACGTGCAGGCCTGGAGAGTTCCGCTGCGGTGACGGCAGCTGCATCCCCTCAGCCCTGGTGTGTAACGGGAACCGCGATTGCAACGACGGCAGCGACGAAGACCAGCAGCAGAACTGCTGTGAGTAGCCTCGCTAACGCTAACTAGCTAACTCACCCCCTCATAACTGCTGTATCTGCACCTAACAGGTTTGAGTCTGTACTTCAGACCCATGCATTTGATCCATTTCTTAAACTTAAAGGGGGCTCGACTAAACTAGACAAAGCCTGTCTTAAGCCAGGCAGCAGCTTGTTTGTTTTGAAGCCACTAAACGTGCTTGCCACGCAGAAAGTGGGAGACACACACATACACACACACCATAATTACTGACACACTGATGTGTGACTGATATACTGTATGTGCAGATAAATATAAAGCCTGTGATACACTCAAACCCCCAGAGGGGTAAACCGAGTCTACGTAGGATATGGCCAACCACCATATAGAAGTCACACAGTACAGCACCACAGTCACGAGTAACATTTTGAGTTGAATCACTACACCACACAAACACACACACACACACACACACACACACACACACACACACACAAGCGTACTACTTTAAACATCAAAACCTACAATTCTGGGGAAACCAAACCGTGCTGACGTTTGAACTCAACAGCCAATCAAAGTACTCCGTCTCTTCTCTTGTGCCCTGTGCCTGAAGCAACGCGCTGATAGGCTGGAAATGTGTACAGCTTTTTGGAACTGCCAATTGGAATGAGTTGCTTCCCCAGAGATACGCGTGACAGCCTCAGACTTTCCTTATTGGGGGGGCGGGGCAGGGCGGGGCGGGGCAGGAGGGCCGGCGGTGAGGCTGTCATTACCTGGCCAGTGGCCACAGGAGGTGCGGAGGCGGCAGCGGCGGCAGCATACAGGCTGTTATCACTGCACTGTGTTCCCACGACTACCGGCGTGAGACATACACACTGTATTGCATGTATGAGAGGAATGAATGGGAGAGAGAGAAGCAACCAATCCTTATGTGCCATCATTATGCAAAGCAGCACTGGGGGGGAGCAGTTCAAGTCCAACCAACCTTCATTTCCCAACGCCACTCCTTCCTGTCCCCACTCACTTCCTGTCACTCTCAACTGTCCCATCTAGTCGATATAGACCCTTTCAACAATAAAAACAAAAACAATGCTTGAACGTTCTATTTGGGTCCCAATCTACTTCCTCTGCATTACGATAACATATGGAATGTTAAAAAGGAAGTCTTGTGGGGCCAACTATGATGCTGATAATGGAACTCTCTTGAAAGGGTCTATAGAGGCAAAAGCCCACACAAATATACAAAATAAAAATAAATAAATCAGTATCTACTATGGATGCCTACTTATGGGAGCTGCTCACCACTAAGTGTTAGGTGACCCCACTACTGTACTACCGCACATGTATGGGGAATTTTTAACATACACGGCCCAAAAGACACACACACACACACACATACATACATACACACACATAGTTTCCAAGAGCCTTTTTTCTGTTTCGTCCAAGCTATGATTTCCCCATAGCTTTTCATTCCTCTGTGTTCTCTATGACTGCTCCATGTACCCATGAGACTGTAGTAGGTACTTGTGGGAACAGTTAAAACTGCATATCATGGCATGGGTTTCATGGTGCTCCCATGAGCAGTGTAAAATGTGTATTCTTCTAACTCTGCGGTTCTTCGCCTCAGAACTACAAGCTAAGAATGAACGCCCATAACTGAATGGTCATGATTGTCTTTTGAAGGTGTTAGTTGGGTTGTGACTTATGGATTAGGCTTTGTTCCTTTTCTAATGTGGGTAACCTTTTCCATGATCTTACATTCCATGTGTACCGGGAATTCTCATTCAAATCTCAAACCTCTGAGGAACTTCAGTAAAACTAATCGGAAAGTTCAGTAAAACTTTCAACTCACCTGGTCAAGGATGCATGTAGACCAACAGAAATACTTTGTAACTTCACATTACAACACTATATTCTATTTACAGCATTTGGTGTTTATATCATTACATTCAATCATTACTCTTTACATTATTATATTGTACTCTTTATATCCTCATATTTTACTACATGACTGTTCATATCATTATATTTTATAACTACATTACTCTTCATATCATACATTATTAATACTTCAGTTTATATACTAAACTGCCATATTTCTTCTTGTCCTCAGAACTGCTATGGGGAAGACCAGAGGCTCTCTGGAGGAAACGTCCAGAAACTGTTGCAACACCAGCCTGCAAGTGGACGCGACTCCGCAGTCTAGATTTCTAGCGATACTTGACGTACATATCTGCCATCGTAACTGCAATAACTATCTCACAATGCAATACACTTACTGGTAGTGCTTCCTGGGCCTACGCAACACTGACCGAACTGTCCTTATTATTACAGTGCCATCCATGTAAACAGGCATTTTCATTTGCCCAGTGTAGTCCCCATCATTAGTCCAGATCTCCAGAGCTTCTGAGGAGAGATGTGCTTCAGTTTTTTTTTTTTTATGAGTTAGCTTAATCATCAAACTTTAGTTTGTTAGTAGAATTAGCTCTCAGTTGATGCCGACTGACTTCCCCTCTGCCCTAGTCTTTTGCATTCCTCACATCACAGACCATGTAGGTTCGCCTACAAAAAAAAGAAACAAAGCTGCCTTCTTTGCTCATATAAGATGATCTGGGTGCTAATTAAAGCTAACTTCCTATGGCAAGTTAGGGGTAGCAAAAATCAAAGTTAGCCGTCTTAACATACCGAATATCACAATACCCACTCGGAGGCAGAGAACACAAGTGTGTAGAGCAAAATGTCTGCATTTCCGCAAGAGTTTAACAGGGGCAATAATTAAAAATCCCCATGTGATTTTCCCATAGAAAAAAAAAAAAAAAAAAAAATCACACAAGTTACCGGATCTCCTTCTATGGGCAAAGATAGACGTTTTTTGTAGGTGAACTTCAGAGGTCTATTGAGATGAAGGTAAAACGCTGTAGCAGATTAAACCAGATGCGCTGATGGCACAGCAATTTAAGAAGTAACGTGACATGTTCGTCTCAACACAGGTTTAAAACTCTAAAAAGTGGCTAAGCTGGCGACAGAGCAATCGCCCCAGTAGGCCTATCTAATGTAATGTGGGAATTGCATGAAAACAAATAATTTGCGCAATCACCACACAAGCGTATGTATGTAGTCACTGTGAACAGGATCCATGTGAGAGGAAGAGGAGGAAAAAGGCTTCTGCCACCATATATTTTTAGTCTACAGTTGTAGTTCAACACTAAATGTATGCACACCAATTCTTATTCGTCTTTCAATTTTGTGATTTTACCATAAAAAAGGCAATGTTTCAAAAATATTGGGTTATATATATTTAATGTGCCATTATTTCATAAAAGATCTCTGTACAGAAAAATCTGGGGTTGATCACTTTTGTGTTGCATGTGTTTTGGACTGAGCTGAAATTTCACAGCTCTAGGCTGCCACCTAGTGGCCATATACACTAAATACATTTAATACAAAACATCCACAGTGGTAGCTGCAATGTTCAGGTCACATTTAAAAAAAAAAAAAAAATGAAACAAACAAACTCAATAGTTCTCAGGCCTGCTACAAGAGCCACACAGTCAGACTTCAGACTTGCCCTCCTCAGAAATTTACGATCCCAAATACATCATTTCAACTACAGATTTATACCATCAACTGTAAATCTGTAAATATTTTTGGTTCAAAAACACAACACAATTGAGGATGGGGGTCGCTCTTGTCAGACCTGGGCTAGACACATTTCACAGTCTATTACCTTCTGTGTGTGTGTGTGTGTGTGTGTTATTTGGAGGATCCGGCGGTAGGCGCAGCCGCTCCTGCCTTGCTCTCGGGAGCCTTGAGCACGTTGAGGCGCTTGTGCATGGAGGTGCTGGCTTTCTGGGTCACCTCCTGCTCAATCTTATTCCTGATGGCCACCTCCAGACCCTGAGGGAGAGAGGGGGAGGAGGGAGAGAGAAAGAGAGGAAAAGAAAAGGGGAGAGAAAGAAAGAAAGAACGAGAGGGGAAGAAGGGAGAGAGAAAGAGGAGAAGAAAGGGAGGGGGGGCAGAAAGAGAGAGAGTTCATGCTAGTTCACGGACATAAGCTTTGCAAATAACCTCAGACATATTTTGGTTACAATGACAAGGTGATCCATTTGTAAAGTGTCAGTACATTTGTCAGTAACCTTTTGAAACTAGCACTTTGCCAGCAAGCAGTACTTTGTGGGCAGTTGTGGTAAAGTTTGTTTGCTAACATAACATAAACTAGCGTGCAGACACCTCGCAAATAACCTCAGACTTATTTTCTGGTTACAGTAAGGTTAATTAACAGTAAGTCTGGTTACACTAGGTCATTGGATTTTACTGTCTATTTCTCCTTTTTTTACAAAATCTAAGCAAGAAAGGCCAAACAAATAAGATTAATATTTCAGCACGGCAGTCTATAACTATAAGGGTTTCTCATTCTGACTACCATTTCGGTGGTGAGTGACGCAGACACAGGCGACACAGAACTTCGAAAAGTTCACACCGGCGTTGAGGCAACGGCATAGTAATTGCTTGGAGTCGACGCAGAAGCATAAATCAGCCTTAAGGAACATTCAAGCTACAGTGCGGTATAGGAGACAAAAACCAAGAGGTGTAAAGAATAGCAGAGTGGATGAATTAGGATTGGGATGAATGCAGAGACCTCTGCATTTATCCCAATCCGTGAATTACTGAAACACACTCAGCACACAGTGAACACACAGTGAGGTGAAGCATACACTAATCCCGGCGCAGTGAGCTGCCTGCAACAACAGCAGTGCTCAGGGAGCAGTGAAGGGTTAGGTGCCTTGCGCAAGGGTACTTCAGCCGTGCCTGGTTGGGGGTTCGAACCGGCAACCCTCCGGTTACATGTCCGAAGCGCTAACCAGTAGGCCACCACTGCCCTCAAATAAAAAATAAAACAATATGTAAGCTTCTGTTCTAGTATCACACATGGGAGAGGCCGGGTCATTCTAGGCCAGGTCAGAGCTGTATATATTGGGCCCTGTGGGGCGCATGTGTGATGCACAGACAGAGACTGTCTCTATCCGCGGTTTAAATAGAACACAGCCTGTTGTGACATCAGTCTCTCAGTAGGAAACAATGCAATGTGAAGGTCGTGCGGGCTTTGGAACCCTCCCAAAGCGCTGTCTGTCTGCTGCTGCGGCGGCTATCGCTTACCCCGGTCAACATGACATTAAACAAACAAGTCAGCAAGGGGTCATGTCAACATGTCTCAACATACTAAACAAAACAGTTCCTCCAGTTTGTGCTCCATCCGACAAGAAATGGTCCCTCGAGTCATGCCAAGCACAGTCAAGCCACCCCTAGTGGCAACAAAAGTGGAAAAGAGCGTGCATCACAAGCTTTGCTACGTACGTCAAAGGCTTTCAAAATTAGCGTTGGCGCTGCGCACACTTGGCCAAGGTGCCAAGATAGCCCGTAGTTGCCACAGTCCTCGGCCCTGATCTGCAGTCAGAGTGATTTCAGCTGTCACCTCGGCCGGTCACCTTATCTAGATTAGCTATAAGTGGCCTTCTGTTGTAATAGCTCGCTAATATGAATTATGACAGTACAAGTGGACATGCTAGCGAATGGCAGCAGTAGGTTCATGGTGAATTTAGGATGCTATAACATTAGCGACTAGGCGGGTGGCACTGGTGACAGCTTGGCTTACTGTCTAGGTCACATTCATCTATTGTTGTCTATTTCTGGACCATGAATGAACAACAGCGGAGATCAGATAGAAGCACTGACAATAACGGACTGATACGAAGCAGACGCCCTACTTGAGGGGCACAAACAAAACACACTTACAAGTATTCGCCATCACTCTCTCGCTTTGAGATTACCTTTTTCAGTTTCTGTTGCTGGACCACTTGTGCTTTCTTGGGTGCGATTATCCTCCCTTAAGATGCAAAAACAGAATAAAGTAACTTGACAAAGCGTTCTGAAATAGTTTTAAGAAGTATGTTTAAGCCCTGTTTAGGACGTAATGTTAAACCTCCGCTAATAACTGCATTAGCGAAAGTATCTTACAACAGATAAGACGTCGTGAGGAGTTATTAAACAAATCACTATAGTACCATTTATACGTTTAGGGACACCCGCGTGATATTCCGGGGGAAATGTATTTAATTCCTCTTCGTAACAAAGTCGAGTTGGATGTCATTGTCATGCTGAACACAGTGCAAAAGTTAGAATACCCTTCTTTCACGTGTTATCCCCTCTCGTCGATGTTACCAGCTACTGAAGAGCCAAAATGGCGATTACACTGTGGCGTAGTAGTACAAATCTTTTTACTACTACTTCTCAGTTGAAGAAATTGACATCCAAGGCATTGCAATGACACATTCTTACCTCCTTTCTTTGGACCTTTCTGTTTCTGAGTCTGTTTCTTCCCACCGCCGGGTTTTTGCGCTTTAAATTTCTGTTTACCTTGAGCCATGTCGACCACGCACACTTGCTTCGGTATCGTAGAGCGAACTGTAAATGAATGAGTCCAGATGCATTGTGGGATAGAGGAGGTTTGGTGAGCTCAGAAACGGCACTCTAATGTAGGCTAAGCCAGATAGAGCCATGAAGAATCATAATAATTCATAACAATAACATTAAACTTAACAATATGTACACCAACAACAGTTATTATTATAATTATTGTTGCTATTGCCTATTATAGGCCAGTTCTACAGGGTAAATCAGACTAAAAGGCAAAAACCAAGCATGAGGCGTTTGAGAGGTGATCTTTTCCTCTTTTATTTGCATTTAACGTGAAAGAGACGCTTCTTTTTTTTTTTTTGTTCATGTCGGCCGCATACAGCTTTATATTCATATATGTATAAAAACATCCAGCTTTATTTTCTTGTATTTTTTTTTAACCTATTCCCACAGAGTACAAAAACTGAATGTCATTGTGATTAATAATCAGAAGAACAAGAACAAACCTAGACTAAAAGAGAGGCCTTCTCCACCAGACACAACCACTCACCACCACTCTCCCACTGGTCACAAAGGCACCGAGGAGAACTCTCATTGGTTGAAAGCTTACAGCACCATTCATCGCTGCATTTTGGCAACACAAACTGATTTCATCTCTTTTGGGGGGAGGGAAGTTGAGGACATAGGTCAGTATGGGTTGGGTTTTTTGTCCATCGATAGACCAAGTCCTTTGTGGTACTGACTAAGGGGGGACAAAACAGGCTGCCATTATTGCACAGCACAAAACATTTGCAAAACAAAGTTTCAATTGAGATTCAAAGCTACGAAAACTTTTTGAACTAACTTTTTGAACTAAACAATTTGAACTAATTGGGAGGGAAATCCCCAAAAAAAAAAAAAAACAAAAAAAAAAAAAAAAAAAACAAAACTACTTTCCATTTAAATGGGCCTTGAAACCTATTATTGCCATCAATTCATCACATGGATAGAACACATATTGTTTTATATAGAATTTCCCCAAAACTTAAAGAAAGTATTTCAAAAAATACTGAGGGTAAAATGGACCTTCCCAAGATGGCCGTCTGATTCGACCTGTAGAGTGGCATCCTTGCACCAAACTCCACTGATTCTGGCACTTTGCTTCACTGGAGTGGGATGGTGTGTGTGTGTGGTGCCAAGAGGGCCTCCTGTATAAGTTTGTAAAACAACTGTATTGTCACTAAGAGTCACATTTTATATTTATACCTTTACAAAAAATCAATGTTAAAAAAAGAAATGATTATAATCATAATAATAATCATAAAAACAATGACAAGTCACAGCCAAAGAAGATACATCAGAAATAAACGGAACCATGGGACCCCGAAACCTATCATACATACAGACAGGGTGACAGAAATTTGCTACATTGCTCTCCACCGTTTATCTCTCCCTCTTTCCTCTACAACAAACAATGAATGAATGAATGAATGAATGAATTAATGAATGAAGACAAAACAAACAAACAAACAAACAAACAAAAGCCCATATCAAGACAGAGGTGTTTACCAACCTCCACCTTCAAAGTGTGACATCCAACAATAAGTGAGTGTGTGAGATTGAGGGACAGTGTGTGTGTGTGTGTTTGGGGGTGGGGGTAGAGAACGTTGAAGGTAGAGTGGATGACGGCGAACAATGCAAGATGAACCCCCGAGACATTTGTGTGTCTATGCTTTGCCTTTGTTGTTTGTTTTTTAATCCCCTACAGTACCCAATCGTCTTGTAGCTGTGCTATAAATGGATAGATGGGGTTAATAGTGTGTGTGTTTGTGTGTGTGTGTGTGGTGAAGCAAGCTGTAATCTCCAGCTTTATAAGAGAAGTTTCTTTCCCACCGCCCTCAGCTCTCTGATTGGTCATCTGTGCTGGTGGAGTGACACCAGGATTTGGATCATCCTGAACCCCTCTGTGTCGCGGAACATTCGCCTGTGAACTACACTGACCGTCGGAACTCTGGACTTGTGATATCATTGAGGCTGTGATGTCATCTGCACTTGGCAACCATGAAGAAAAAACAAACAAACAAAGCGTATCCTGGAAATGTACTTTGACATCACAAAAACATTACCCTAAAGAAGTTCTAGGTCTAGAACGCCCACCCCCCTCACCAAGAATTGATATGTATATTATATTATATACTCTGTGCATCATTCAGCAAAATAACTGGCACAGTTGCCGTCACAACTTGGATAGCTTAAAGAAGGAAGAGGTTGGTTAGCCATGATTTAAGTTCTTATTTGTCTGTATTTACAATGTTACTGTGCGACAGGGAGGACACTGTGCGACAGGGGGACACACATGGAAGGGTATCAGGTAGTTTGGTAAACACAGGAGGTCACAAATGTCAAGCTCCATAGTACCAAGTAACTAGCCTCAAAGTATGAAAGGACTACCTAGCAGAGTACACACTACACATTTGCAGATAGTCTTTGATTTGCTTCCATTTAACGGCGAATGATCTTGCAGCTACAAATCAGATAAAAGTAGAAAAATTGGACGTTTTGCACGACGTTTTGCACAATATCAGTGTCATGAAGAGGAGCTTTTGTTCTACTCAGTTTGTCCTCCACCAACTCTGTTCAGTGTCTGTCAAATACGGCACAGCTTTCTGTGAAAGCCAACTGGCATTGGTCTCATTCTTCTTGTTTGATCAGGTTTAATTATTATCAGATTTGGTCTAAAAAGGAAATTGAATATCTGCGAGGACCCACCTTACTGCTGCTAATATTTGTTAGTAAAAATTGAGAAGATGGGAGAAATATTTGAGCTTTTAGTTGGGCATGGCTCGCACAGTAAGCACACTTTGCCCGTTTCTAAATCTCTTCTCTAGATCTGATCAGCTCAACTTGAGTCTAAATCTAGTCTCCATCCCCTCCAAGTCAGGTTGAGAGGATTTCTGTACATTATGTACACTAATCACTAAAACTACGTTCATATTTACACTACGTCCCTCCCATTGAGGAAAATGATGGTACTGTTCTGGGGTCAGTACAGTCCTTCGGTGTTTGTCATTGTACCTTTATGGTGCTTTACTGTTCACTGGTAGCAGGAGCGGAGGCGGGGGTGGGTGGGTGGGGGGTGGTGCTGACAGCTTTCGGACAGTGACAGACATTCAGACAAATGGCAAAAAATAATATGTGTGTTTGAGAGAGAGAGAGGAGAGGAAAGCATGATTGTGTGTGGTAAAGGATTGTGTGTGTGCGTGTGTGTGTGTGTGCGTGCTAACAAATATGCTTCCCTGGGTTAAGACTGTCCGATTGTGAGTCTGGCAACATCAGTATACACCACAAGTGTGCATGTGTAACACTTGTACACAATATGTGTGTGCACGGGTGTGTGTGTGTGCACACATCTCTGTATATTTGTGTGCAACTGCAGCATTTGTATGTGTGTGTGTTTAGCGTATCTATAGTCCTTTATTCATATCATTGTAGTATGCCTTTGCGCATTTTTAGTGTGTGTGTGTGTGAGTGAGTGTGTATGTGACATTTCCATTACCTCATGTGAGCAGCAATGAGTGTGTGTGTGTGTGTGTGTGAGAGAGAGAGTGTGAGAGATAGTGTTTGTGTGTGTGTGTGTGTGATGGTGATGTACCACTAGTAGAAAGAGTAATGCAGAGAACCAAAGTGAGTTGTGGTCACGGCTGTAGTCGAGGTGCAGCAGCACTACACTGTGCTGCGCTGCCCCACCAGACCACAGGGGGGCGCTGTGGGGCCTAGAGGGCGGTGAGGCGGCCGGTCAGGGCAGCCTGCAGCTCGGAGGGGAGGAAGACGCCCAGCTCAGTGATGATGCCACCTGTGATGAGCTGGTGAGGGGTGACATCAAACGCCGGATTCCACACATCTATACCTGTATGGGGGGGGGGGAGAGAGAGAGAGAGAGAGAGAGAGAGAGAGAGAGAGTCTAAGGTGTATTATTCAGCGAACTCCTTATTCTTTGATTGACTTTTTTTTGGCTCTACAATGTCTTATGCGTCATGTTAATACAGCACTTTGAATTGAACATTGACAGACAAGATAAGATAGATAGAAAAAATAGATAGAGTAAAGGAATAGTGAGAGGAAACCATGAGAGGGTAGAAAAGCAGGGGGGGCAAGAGAGAAATTATATACAAAGGGAGAGAGAGATGGAGAGAAAGAGAGAGAGATGGAGAGGGTGAGAGAGATATGGAGAGAAAGAGAGAGAGATGGAGAGGGTGTGAGAGAGAGAGAGAGAGGGAGTAGTAGAAAGAAGACACTGCAGCCTAATGGAAGTCAGGCGGATATTATCATCTCGTTCCGACCAATCAATCTCTTCCCTCCTCACAAGCCCTTTACTCACATGCACTCTCTGTCTAACACACACTCTCTCTCTCTCTCTCTCTCACTCTCTCTCTCACACACACACACTCTCTCTCTCTCACACACACACACACACACACACACACACACATAAATGTCATGCCTAATGCCAACATGTAACTGTGTCCTCCAGGGGTCTCTCCCTCCCAGCATCCTCTGGGGCAAGAGCAGCAATGGCAGCAGATCCCTCCCTCTTTCTCTATCTCCTCCAGCATCCTCTGGGGCAAGAGCAGCAATGGCAGCAGATCCCTCCCTCTTTCTCTATCTCCATTTTCCCTCTCTCCTCCACCACTATCTCTTATTCCTTCCGTCCCCTCCATCCTCCCCTATTCCTCTAGCTCATCTTCTCTCCCCCCCCTCTCTCATTCTCTCTCTCTCTCACATCTCCCCCTCTCTCTCTCTCTCTGCGCCCCCTCCATCCCTCCCCCAGGGCAGTGGGACTCATTAAAGCTGGTCTTTAATTACTCTAATGTCACTGACATGACACTGCGCTCTCTCTTGCCTTATTACTTCCTTACACCTCCTCAACTCGTCATCTCCTCCTCCTCCTCTCTTACACCTCCTCATCTCCTCCTCCTCCTCTCTTACATCTCCTCCTCCTCCTCATCACCTCCTCAACTCCTCCTCTTACACCTCCTCATCTCCTCCTCATCTCCCCCTCCTCTCTTACACCTCCTCATCTCCTCCTCATCTCTTACTCCTCCTCCTCTCCACCTCATCTCCTCCTCCTCTCTTACACCTCCTCATCTCCTCCTCATCTCTTACTCCTCCTCCTCATCTCCTCCTCCTCTCTTACACCTCCTCATCTCCTCCTCCTCCTCCTCTCTTACACCTCCTCCTCCTCCTCATCACCTCCTCAACTCCTCCTCTCTTACACCTCCTCATCTCCTCCTCATCTCTTACACCTCCTCCTCTCCACCTCCTCTCTTACACCTCCTCATCTCCTCAACTCCTCCCTTACACCTCCTCATCTCCTCCTCAACTCCTCCTCCTCTCTTACACCTCCTCCTCTCCTCCTCATCTCCTCCTCCTCTCTTACACCTCCTCCTCTCCACCTCCTCTTCTACACCTCATCTCCTCCGCCTCCTTCTCCTCCTCCTCATCTCCACCTCCTCTCACACCTCCTCATCTCCTCCTCATCTCCTCCTCATCTCCTCCTCCACTTCTACACTCTCCTCCTCTTCTCTACTCAGTCTTCCACTCACCCCGTTTTTCCTTTTCTTTGTCTCACTGCAATACCTTCACTTTTCCTCCCACACTCATCTGTGTGTGTGTGTGTGTGTGTGTGTGTGTGTGTGTGTGTGTGTGTGTGAGAGATGCTTTTGTGTAAGGTGTCTGTAAGGTGTGCATTAGTTTCCTTTTGACTGATTATAAAGGAATCTTTAAAGTCAAAGTATCTCTCTATCTCTCTCTCATACTGTACATATGAACAACTACCGGTACAAGAGAACAATCATAATCCTGTGCAGTGTGTGTGTGTGTGTGTGTGTTTCTCTCGCCTCCCTCTCTCTCCCTCCCCCTCCACCTCTCAAACAGATTAACTAAAAATGAAGTGCTTTTTCAAGATTTCTTTGTCGAGTGTCCCGACGTTTAGGTTGGAAGATGTAAGCAGAATCGTAGAAAGTCCCTCATCAACAGGGCAGTCTACAGGAAGTACAGGAATAGGATGACACTTTATTCTGCTAATCAAGGGCTGTGCTCCAATTGACATACTTCTGTACTTACAATACCTAATATGGTATACAGAAGTATGTGAATTGGAACTCTGATTCCACACTTTCACTCTGTCTCTGTATGATTATTTTATTTCATACAGTAAAGACTATTGTTATGTGCATTTCTGTGAGCAAAATTGAAAAATCTCTCTCTTCACTTTTTTTCTTTTTTTGTTTTTACCCCTAAATTACCCTTCAACCCATTATCTTTCTCTCTCCCTTCTCATTTGCTTTCCTCTCTCTTTCCTCTCCTCTCTTTCTTTCATCTCTCTTTCCTCTCCTCTCTTTCTTTCATCTCTCTTTCATCCATCTTCTCCCTTTCCTCTCCTCTCTCCTTTTCTCTCTCTTTTTCCTCTCCTCTCTCTCCTTTTCTCTCTCTCTCTCTCTCTCCCCTCTCTCTCCTTCTCTCTCTCTCTCTCTCTCCCTCTCTCTCTCTCTCCTCTCTCTCTCCTCTCTCTCTCTCTCTCTCTCTCCTCTAAACCCATTTCTCTCGCGCGCCATCACTCTTCTGTCTTTTCTTCACATGCATTTCAGAGCAATGCATTATTCAGCGGCTCGAGCAGCTTCTACTTTCTAAAGTGAGCAACACACACACACACACACACACACACACACACACAGGAGTACAGTATCCTTTGAGAGTGGTTGAGAGTGTCAATCTATTGCTGTCAGACGAACATCTTTTCCACACAAAAGTGAAGTGCTCTGAAATAGCTGCAGAGAAGATTCTATTCAATGTGTGCGGTCACAAAACAGACACACAGATACACACACACACACACAAAACAGACACACACACACACACACAAAACCTCCACACACACTGCGGTCATGAAGTTCATGAACCCTTTGAACCAAGAAGTTTCCATGAGATGTAGGTATTATATAATCTCCCTCTCTCTCTCACACACACACACACACACACACACACACACACGGACCTGGCGCGGCGACTGGGATTCCGTTGATGCTGGTGAGCTCCTCGGCCGGGCGCTGCTCGATCACGATGTCACGTCCACTCTCCAGGCTCAGGTCGCACGATGTGCTTGGCGCCGCCACGTAGAACGGAATCCCATGGTGCTTTGCGGCGATGGCCAGCTGGTACGTGCCGATCTTGTTGGCTGTGTCGCCGTTGGCGACTACTCGGTCAGCCCCGACGACCACAGCTATAGGCGTGGGAGAGAGGTTGCAGTCATTGACTTTATATAATAATGCACGCACATGTAAGTATTTCAACAGGTGCCAGACAATTAAATAACCAAAAAGAAAATAACACATGCTGTTTTTATTTTTGCTCCCAAAGGTGATTTAATTGTACAATATTTTGATCACTCTGGATAAATCTGACAAAGATTGTGGGAGCCCATAAGACAGTGTACAGTTTGTCCTTACCAAGAACTTCAGAAAATGAGACTTTCCAGGAAAACGTGTATTAAATAATAAATTGATAAATTAATACAAAAATACACTTGAGACTTTGACAAAGTTAGAAATAAAGTGGTTTCTTATTTTCAATAAAGGATCCTCACAAACTATGCATTCTATCTGACCAACACGAAATGTCACACTTCAGTCTACTAACTTCAGTGTTAAAAGTGACACACACACACACAAACACACACGGTCGTACCGGTGATGCCCTTCTCCCTCATGGTGAGCGCGGCCATGCTGTCGGTGATGAGCGTGGCGGGGAAGCCCTCGGCCACGGCCTCGTACGCCGTCAGCCGTGCGCCCTGGTTGTACGGCCGAGTCTCCGTGCAGTAGACACGCTTCAGACGGCCCAGCGAGTGCAGGGAGCGCACCACACCTACAACACACACACACACACACACACACACACACACAGGTGTGTTAATACAAAAAGAAAAACATACACACACATTCAAAACACACAACAAACACAGAGTCAAGGAGTAGCTGAGAAGCTGGCTTCTTTAGGTGGCTACCAGTACACTTTGGCTATTGTGAAATCTGTCTGCTTAGAGTGCGTTATGTCAGGTGTGTATACTGAAGACACAATTTGTATATATCTCCAGTTATAAATAAATATACTGCTCAAAAAATTAAGGGAACACTTACAGTTTTCCACAATTGTTAAAACACATTTTTTGAAACCTTCCACCCTTTTCTCCATTCTCAAACTACATTCACAGGGTGTCTGACAGTTTTTTCAAAATAAAACACTTGCCTCAAAAGTTTTACTTGTGCTCAAAACCAAACAGTGTCAGAGTACCTATCCAGTGTTTGAAGTGTTCCCTTCATTTTTTTGAGCAGTATATATATTCATTTTTTCCTGAATCTACGCCACCACTGCTACCCTCTCTCGATTTGCTGAATTTAATTACGGTCAATTCAAAAATATACTTCATTTTTATAGCAAAATCACAACGATTGGAAACTGCTTCAGATTAGTGTTTCACAGTGACTTAATTTCAGCCCAGAGTGACGGCATCAGAACCACACCGAGATCAGGCCCAAATCTGGCCTGAGTCTGGGCCAGGACCGTTTCCATGCCAACCGCTCTCTCAAACGCTACTCCACTCATGGCATCTCCAGTGTGTGGCAGGTGAGAACGCCGACAGTGATAATGAATGCAGAGCAAATGTGTGTGTGTGTGTGTGTGTGTGTGTGTGTGTAACATATCATCATGGTGAGAAACTCCACTCAGGTGTGGGTGGATGACAACTATACACACACACACCCACCCAAAGGTACACACACACACACACGCACGCGCACACACACACACACACACGTACCGAGTGCGGTGCCGTATCCGGCGGTGGCGAGTGATCGGTGTTGCAGTGCGTGAGAATGCTGACCGAGTCCCTCGGCACGCCGGACAGGATGTGCTGGGCACCGAAATTCCCGATCTTTCGGTTGTCACTCACGTCCCGCTCCAACATCTCCTCGATCCAGCCAATCGCGCTGCAGAGGAGGCGGGGACAAGCACAGTGAAAGGTGAGACACCGACATCTCATTGGTGGATACATCTGTCAAGCCCCCTGCATTCACATGCATAGATGCCCTCCCATCTTTCTGCTTTGGTTGTTTCCATTCAGCTGGTTCATAAACAGTAAGACCAAGAATAGTTTAAAATATTTTTGTTGAAATACCACCTCTCTCTCTCTCTCTCTCTCTGGGGCAGCCGTGGCCTACTGGTTAGCGCTTCGGACTTGTAACCGGAGGGTTGCCAGTTGAACCCGACCAGTAGGCGCGGCTGGAAGTGTCCTTGAGCAAGGCACCTAACCCCTCACTGCTCCCAGCTGCTGTAGCAGGCAGCTCACTGCGCCAGGATTAGTGTGTGCTTCACCTCACTGTGTGTTCACTGTGTGCGGAGTTTGTTTCACTAATTCACGGATTGGGTTAAATGCAGAGACCAAATTTCCCTCACGGGATCAAAAAAGTTTATATACTTATACTTACTCTCTCCCTCTCTCTCTCTCTCTCTCTCTCGCACTAACACTCTTTTGCTCACTCTTCCTCCCTTTTTTAGTTATTCCTCCCACATTTACCCCCGTCCACCCCCTCCTCCCTCCTCCCCCACCAACCCCCTTGCATTGTGGGGGTCCTGACTCACAGCTCTGTGCTATCATCTGTAATTTACCTCTCCTCTCATCTCTCCTCTCATCTTTTCATCTCTACGCTTTACCTCTCCTCTCCTATGGCTCCCCTCCCTCCCTCCCTCTATCCCTCCCTCTATCCCTCTATCTGTCTCCTCATCTCCCTCTGCCTCTCTCTCTCTCCCTCTAGGTTTCATTTTCAAGCGTTCAAAGTTGCCGACAGTGTTGTACAAAACCAGGGGGAATGAGAGGTATGGATAACCCCCCCCTCCCCTCCCCCCACATATCCGAGAGATTCTTTTGTTTGCCACCTCCTCATAGTCATCACAATCTTTACTGGGAAAGATCATTTTCACTCCTAGTTCCCTTTCTCTCTCTCCTTCACTCTCCTCATCCCCCTATTCATCCAGCCAGCCAGCAGCTAATGCACAAACCCTTCCTATATCACTCCCTAACTCAATGATCTCTCTCTCTCTCTCTCTCTCTCTCTCTCTCTCTCTCTCTCTCTCTCTCTCTCTCTCTCTCTCTCTCTCTCTCTCTCTCTCTCTCTCTCTCTCTCTCTCTCTCTCTCATACTTTCATCCATTCATCCATCCATCCCTCCTCTCCCTCACCTGTCAGAGTGCCTCTCCTCTCTCTATCCCTCTCTTTCTCTCTTCCTCATCTGTCTCCGAGTGTCTCTCCGCTCTGTTTCCATGCTATCGTTCTCACAGCACTCCTACTCTTCTACACTCATCCCTCCATCCATCCATCCATCCATCCATCTCTCCCTCCCTCCCTCCCTCTCTCTCTCTTCCTCCCTCCATCCCTCCCTCCCTCCCTCTCTCTCTCTCTCCATCCATCCCTCCCTCACCTGTCTCGGAGTGCCTCTCCACTCTTCTCCATGCTCTCGTTCTCGCTGAACTCCATGAGTTCGCGGGCGGCGCGGCCCATGTTGACGGCGGTGGGCCGGGCCGAGGTCAGGTGGCACAGCGACTCGCGGATGAAGGCCAGGGGGTCGTCGCCGCCGGCGCCCGCACGCAGCTCCACCGCCAGGCTCAGGCAGCCCACGATGGCGATGGCAGGAGCGCCGCGCACCTGCGGAGGGAGGGAGAGAGGGATGAGAGGAGGAGAGGGGAGGAGAGGAGGAGGGAGAGAGGAGGAGAGGAGAGGAGGGAGAGGGAGGGAGAGAGGAGAGGAGGAGGGAGAGAGGGAGGGGAGGAGGAGGAGGAGGATGGAGAGAGAGAGAAGAGGGGAGATGAGGAGAGAGGGAGGGAAGGAGGGAGTTAGGGAGAGAGAGAGAGGAAGAGGGGGAGAGATAGAGGGGAAAGAGGGAACGAGAGAGAGGGGAGATGAGAGAGGGAGGGAAAGAGGGAGAGGGAGAGAAAGGAAGAGAGGGAGACAGAAAGAGAAAGAGAGGAGAGAGCGAGAGAAAAAGAGAGAAGGATGAGAAGAGAATAAGGGGAAGAGAGAGAGGGAGATATGGAGAGGAGGGGAGGTCACTTGTTTATTAAATCACTCTTCAATTCATTCCCATTACAATGCTACTAAAGCATGATTTAGAGGGGCTGGATTGGTGCAGTGTTTTGTTACATTTTCCAAAGAGAGAGCACAGATCATCGCCAAGGTCAATAATCCACTTTCGTCAAAAATTCTTTCTCGTGATGTTACAGAAAGTGAAAAAAAAGATTCTTAGATCCACCCATTGAATCCAAATCTGTTTGTCCGATTTAATTCTACAGTTTCACGGAAATTGGGGCCGTGGTTTTGCGCAATCCTGTAGGCAAACGACCTAACGTACGTAGTACACATGTGTTTTTAAAGAAACACAGACAGGAAAAGGACAGGGTTCGAACACTTCCTGTACCTCAGAGAGAGAGAGAGAGAGAGAGAGAGACCCTTACAACAATAAAAACAAAAACAATGCTTGAACGTTCTATTTGGTTCCCAATCTACTTCCTCTACTTTAAGATAACATAATGGAATGTTAAAAAGGAAGTCTTGTGGGGCCAACTATGATGCTGATAATGGAACTCTCTTGAAAGGGTCTATAGCCTAAACGACAGAGTGGTCTGAGTGTGGAAGAGAGCACAGCCAGAGCGAGACACAGGAGAAGCCAAATTGATTTCTGGTTTATGAGGTAAATCCAATAAGACTATCCTGCTAAGGAGCCCCCACCCTCTCCCAAAACTCACTGCAAAAGAACACAAATCACTTACAGCTCGTCCACAAGGACCGTTATTGGCATGACAACGGCCGACTCATGTTTCGAGACACTCTCTTGTTTCACTGTTGTTGCCGTTATTCTACTGTTGCAATGTCTCAGAATTAAGTCAGAGAGAAAGAGAGTGCAGAAAGAGAGACAGAGAGAGAAAGACAGAGAGAGAGAGAGAGAAAGTAGGACAGAGAGAGAGAGAGAGAGAGATGGACTCAGGGAGTTGAATATAATTTTCTGAAAGTGAATATAAAACGACGAGCTGTTAATGCTCCTTATGCTGGATGTAGGATTTGGATTAGCTCGTCGCGCGACAAAAACTCCAGCCGCCTAAGCCAAGCTTGAGTGAGAGCGAAGGGGGGATCCCCACGAAACGGAGAGGATCCCCAGCGGATTAGTGACAGGTCTGGACTGGAACAGAAAGTGTCAGCAGCTTCCTGAACTCTCGACCTCGACACTGGGTGTTTTGCGATCAACAGAGAATTGGCTTTTGGACGGGTTATGTTTAATATTTTTTGAACCTTAGTGCGCCAGTCCACATTTCGACCAGTATTGAACGGAATCGAGGATGCGTCATCAACATATGGTGTAGTGTGCATTACGGACCTGTCGAATGACACACCCGTTTTGGTTAACAGGGAAAACAAAAATTTGGTGCCAGCTCCGAACCATCTTTTCAGGTTTCCAAACCGACAAAATTTTGGTCGATTTGCTTGAAACAGTTCAACATCTGGTGAGTGAACCAGATTGGACACAGCTCTCTGTTAGTGGAAAAGGCCTCTGTGACAACCTGACCTGAGGAGGATTCTTTTTACTCAAAAAAGGCTAAAAGGTGCTTCTCAGGCCTCCAGTGAGGACACATCACATAAACAACTTCAGGACACATCACATACTGTAAACGTCTTAACATAAACGACTTAAGCCAGGACACATCTTACAAATGTCTTAAGACAGGACACACATTCCATTCTTTCTTTCCTTCTTCACCCTCGAATTAAACTCTTGAGCTCCAGACTTTTTACTATGGCACACCAAAGCTGTAGTATAACTGTTGCGCCCCTGTGCCTTGCAGTGGCAGTGTAACAGTAGCCTCAGCGTGGTGCATGGGCAGAATCAGCTCCGCTGGTGTGAATAAAAGCCATGGCGTATTGTAACTGCCTGTGAGCGTCCAGCTGTGGCGTAGTACTGAGTGCTCCCTGTCCACAATGTCCATGTTCAGTCATATTTCTCGTTCGTAATGCAGAGCGACGTGAGTGACAAACAAATAGAAACTGGCCGTCTGACAACGGCTCTGCTCAAATTGCCGTGCCACATCGCACTGCGCAGCGCGGTGAGAGTGTGTCGCGTCGCATGCGGATAGGACATTCCAATTGAAAGCAATGTAAATGTAATGTAAACGCTCACTCGAATCGCTTTGCAGATAGGACATGTTGTAAGGCTCACATTTTTTTCAGCACACTGGAGCTCACTATGTTTTTGTGTGTCGTCTTTTATCTACCACTAGATTTGAATTGAATATGTATTTATTTAACTCATATTTTTGATACTCCCTGTTGAGTCATAGCAATAACATAGCAGAACATGTTACAGTATTGTAACATTGTGTGGTGCAAGAGTGTCCGCTACTTTAAAAGCCAAACTGTCCCATCAAATAATAAAAAAAAAACTGCTCAAAGATTGTACGCCAACCTTTTCAGACCCTCCATACATCAGCCATTAAACCGCAGATACAGGGTGTCACACTTTAACAGGGTCAGGCTGAAGCTCCTCTTCGAGCACCACTACCCTAGCTTAATACTGAACTAAATCAAGGGATACTTATCTTTTGCCTGCTGTGATTGCTGTGTATTTGTATTGCGTAGTCAACTGTAATCTGTAGATAACATGCACTTATCTAACTCGTATGTCTAAGTACTAAGTCATTATGGACTGTATGAGTCTTATGCCATGTATTTACACTGTTCACAAATGGAGCTGCTATGACAGCAGTGTGTTATTTATCTATCCATCTATCTGTCTGTCTGTCTGTCTATCTGTCTGTCTATATGTATGTATGTCTGTCTATATGTATGTATGTCTGTCTGTCTGTCTATATAAAATATAGTTATATATTTCTTATCCATCACAGTGTATTGCTTCTTGAGGACCCATCCATGACTTTGGTACTGTTGGCATTTTGACCTACAAACATGCATGCCAGACACAGAGTGCACGAGCACGCACACAAATATGGACCCTTTCAAGAGAGTTCCATTATCAACATCATAGTTGGCCCCACAAGACTTCCTTTTTAACATTCCATATGTTATCTTAATGCAGAGGAAGTAGATTGGGGCCCAAATAGAACGTTCAAGCATTGTTTTTGTTTACCTTGTTGAAAGGGTCTATACACCTGAAGCTGAGCTCTGGTTTGACATATGAACACACACACACACACACACTTAATCACAGCTGCTGCTGACACCAGCAGGTAGAACAACATTTATTTCATACACACACAAACAACTTCCCAGACCATGATCAAAAACCTGATTGATAGACCCTTCAAAATCATAAGCCCTCTAACAAATTATTCTAACCACACGCACACATCTAACAGACATGCTTACACACATGTGCATACACACTTAAACATATACATACACGCCTAACCTCTACTGACATCCTTACACACACACACACACATTTACACACAAGTATACATACCTCTAACATATGCACACATGTGAACAAAACACACAAAGACACACACACACACACAGAGTATAGTGGTAGTGACAATAGCAATGACATCAGCTGATGGTGAGGTAATCGTTTGAAGTTGTCGCCCCCTTCGAGAGTGGGTGGCAGAGATTCATTCGCTCATCATGACATCACCACACGTGTATGTGTATGTGTATGCATGTGTGATACCTGAGTGTGTGTGTGTGTGATACCTGAGTGTGTGTGTGTGTGTATGCATGTGTGATACCTGAGTGTGTGTGTGTGTGTGCGTGTGTATCTGTGTGTGTTTGTGTGTGTGTCTGCGTGCCTCTGCACTGTGTTTGTGTGTTTGTGTGTGTGCATCTGTGTGTGTGTGTGTGTGTATCTGTGTGAGTTCAGCCCATTCAAGAGTGGGTGGCGGTCAGAGAGTTTACTCGATATGATATCAGCTCTTCCTCTCTCTCTCTCTCTCTCTCTCTCTCTCTCTACAGAGACCATGGCAGCACCTCAGCCTGCTAATGAATGCAGCTCCTGAACTTTCACACAAGCAAAGTGTGTGTGTGCGTGTGTGTTTCTAAGAGTGAAACTTTAGATGTATGTGTGTGGCTTAGAAAGAGTGTTACTTTCACAGTGGATATGTGTGTGTAGACAGTGCAGTGTGTGTGACCCTTCCATCACCTCTCTCTTTAATTGCCAGTGCTCGGGTATGGCAGGCAAATTTAATGAAGAAGCACTTCTAAGCTTTGATACTTATTAATGAAGAGTCTGCTATCTTAGAGGAGAGAGAGAGAGAGGGGAGAGGGAGAGAGAGAGAGAGATGCTCAGTGGCTCTGGGCTTTGGCCTTTGTTCTGCTAACAGACAAAACATCATGTACAAGCGCACACAAGGTTTTCAGTGGAACATATGCAATGTATAACGGAGAGCTAATGTGACAATCTGTTGCCTTGTCGGTCCATAATGGTGTGAAACAGTCATTAAAGCGGGGACAGTGCCCTGAACCGCATGAGCGGCAGCAACAAAAAAAGGCGGAAATCGGAGAGGTTATCAATAATTCATCTCGCAGATTTTTCACCCTCGGTGCTATAACTGTTTGCCAAACCAACCGTTCTTTATGGCTCCCCGCTGCGAGTTACCTGGCCGAGCAATCTGTCCGTAGCATTTGTTAACCTGGACACGATTAAACATTTATAAGGCGCCTATCCCCGTTCGCTCATCATGAGCACGCGTTGCACCGCACCGGAGCGCATTGCCTACCGGAGCCTCGGGCTGTCATCAGCCCAGAGAGAGGGCGTGAATCCGGTTTGTCTACGGAGCCTATATCCACTTGCAGTTTCTAATCTCTTAAAATAGACAGACCTACTACTAGCCGACCAAACAACTAGGCTACATAGCCATTATTTACAATAATAACGAACATGACTTGGCTTTTATTCTTTGAAATGTAACCATGATGGCCATGCGCATCATAACAAACACCCAGTTTGCACATTGAGTCCGACTAGATCGATAACTGCATGCTTGCGAAGGTTGCCCTTGACAATAGTACACCAGCCCTACAAGCTTGTGATGCTTGGCGATCCTGCACTGCTATGCAAATGATCAACTAGACGTGCACACACACACACACGGCATCTCCCCCCACGTAGCACACACACACAAAAGAACGACCCCGTGCTCCCGACTGACACAAAGAAACACCCGCGCCGCTATATACTGCAATTCTCTGTGCTGCAACTGGTTAAACTGTAAACCACCGACGGGAGGAAACCCACACGCAGGATGCACGAGCGAACCAGACCCGATCCCAGCCCTGATCCTACGGTCCCTGCCCAGAGCCCCGGTAGTTCTACTTGCCTTCATACTCTTGATGGCCTCATAACCGTCCTGGACCGAGCGGATCTCCTCGTACACCGTCTCGTGCGGCAGCAGCAGCTGATTGAGGATCTGCAGAGACCCGGAGCGGTACCGGATCGCTTCCAGCGTCATGGCCGCGGTCGGCGTGGGATGAGTCTGCGGCACGGCGGGGGTCTGCTACGGGGAGGGGGGGTTGGGGAGAGAGTGGTCAGGAGCAGGAGGAGGAGGAGGAGGGGGTGGGAGACTCTTAAAACACCCAAAAGCTCTCTCGCTCTCCTTCCTTCCCTCCCTCTTTTGCGCTCACACTCTTACCCGCGTGACAACGGGGCCGGCTCACTGTCCGTGTTTGCGTTGCTGGCAGGCTAGCTAACGTTCCTTGCCGAGACGACCTGGTTTTTCAAAGAAAGGGGGTAGCCGTAGCTCCAGTGCGAGGATATGTGGGTCTGTGGGTCGGTCGGTCGGTGGGTGGGTGGGTAAAAACGCGCGACAGAAACGTGAAAATGGGGTAGAGTCAGTCCTCTGGCGCACAAGCTCTTCCCTACACACACACACACACACACACACACGCGCGCGCACACAGACGGAGGGGGACCACGTGTCACTCCTTCCGACAGGAAGCCCCGCCTCCATTTGTCCACGCCCACCTCTTGCTCTCTCGGCTCGGGCACAAACGCTGTGCGCGTTTCCTCCCGTCACTCCACTCCGCTCCACCACCACGATCCCATACACTGAGACGGCGCGCGTTCATAGCGCTCGCTCGAGCGAGCGGGCGCGGGTGCACTCTCTCTCCTCTCTCGCTCAGCCTACTTCTCTCTCGGCGGCCAGGCGCTGCTCTTGTCTCAGGAGGTGAAAAACGCGCCCCTCGGTTCATCAGGATTAGCATAAACTGGGAACAGCGGTGGCAACCTCACAATGGGCCCGCGAGGCGGGTTCTATTCTTCCCTCAGAGAATGGCTAGAGAAAGGGGGATCGAGAGGAAGGCAGATGTCGGCTCTGGTGCTGCCCCCGGACCTAGCGAGGGGACTCGGGTCATTATTCACAGCTAGTCAATGCCTCTCCCCGTGTCTGTCTTTAACACATTAATGCTCTCAAGCTCTTTTTCCCATTCACTCACTGGCCTACGACCACAACCACACACCATTTTATTTAGTCTTCTTAGTGTCAGGACTTATATTGTCTCTGTAAAATCCACTTATTCTCACACAACTGTTCCTCACTTTGAACAGAGTTGTCTTGTTGCAGAGACTACATTCTACCACCTGAACACGCACACGATATGAGCCTAATAGCTTAAGTTTAAGTTTGGTTAGGTCTGAAATGAGAGCCAGGGACCACATCTGTATATCATATGCACATTTTAATATAGGTTTGTCATCATAACCATATCATAACATAATAACAACCCCATGTCGTGTTAAAACATTAGCCCACCTAAGCCTGATCTCCTCCAGCGTTTCTACTGTAGCTGACGAGGAGAGCGTAAACAAGCAAAAAAAGGGGGACGATGTAAGCAAACCCAAAGGAAAAGTTGTTTGTATTTATTTGTTTGTTTGTTTATTTATTTATTTCCCAACTGCAACACAGGACTATGTTAATGTGTTGCTATGGGGAACAGGCAGTTGTAGAACAGGTCAGTGTGTGTGTGTGTGCGAGAGGGAGAGGGAGAGAGAGAGGGAGAGGGAGAGGGAGAGAGAAACAGTGATCGGGTCTTGAGAGTCGGCAGCATTATTGGAAAGTGATGGGAGGAGGAGGAGAAGAGAGAGAGAGAGGTTTGGGATTCCTCGTCATAAGTGCCTTGTCCACTCTGTGCTGGGGTAAAAGTAGATGCTACAGGAATCCCTTACAGACCTGTGTGTGTGTGTGTGTGTGTGTGTGTGTGTGTGTGTGTGTGTGTGTGTGTGTGTGTGTGTGTGTGTACACATACTTCAGAGATGAAAGCAGAGACAGACATAAAATAAAAAGAAACCAAAACACCACCCCTTGCATACAAACACACACATCCACACGTGTGTCATAATCATTATATACATACATAGGCAATAGTGTCCTTGTGTTACGTGTGCTTGCGTTGATTGTTCTTGTGTGGACCAGAGCTGGCTTGGAAGCATAGGAGGAGGAACCCAGAGAACCAACATATACATCTACAGATAGGGTGTGTGTGTGTTTGTGTGTGTGTATCTGTATTTGTATTGGTGTCATTGTCCTATGGCTGTGTGTCTGTGTGTGATCTGAATTTATGTTTGTGTCAGTGTCATTATCCTATGGCTGGCTGTCTCTGTCTCTGTGTGTGTGTGTGTGTTTTTTGGGGGGGGTTGTGTGTGTGTGTGTAATGCCTGTAAATGAGTCGTCTCCGTGGCAACAACAGTGAGGCTAATCCCCGATTATGGGATGGCTTCCCCCTCTCATCCACACTATACATCACCCCCCAAACACACACACACACACACACACACACACGAACACACACCCTATCACAGTGGCACAACCCTCCCCTTGAGCGAGGGGATTAGTATAATCTGAGCAGACTGGAGCAGCCAGATTAGATTGAGCCCGTTATTACAGTCAGAGAGAGAGGGGGAGAGAGAGAGAGAGAGTGTATATGTGTGTGTGTGTGTGTGTGTGTGTGTGTGTGTGTGTGAGTGTGTGTGTGTGTGTGTGTGTGTGAGAATGTGTGTGTGTGTGTGAGAGAGAGAGAGAGTTGAGAGAGGGCAGAGAGCGGTCCTAACTCTAAACAGACAGGAGGTCCACTTGCTCTCTTTACTGAGGGACACGTGGGGATCACAAACTCAGCAGTTCTTCTAGTTTAGGGGGTGTGTCTACAGTTATTGTTGGTGTCTGGGTGTGTGTGTGTGTGTGTGTGTGTGTGTATGTATAGCTGCTATTGGTGTTTGTGTGTGTGTGTGTGTATGTATAGCTGCTATTGGTGTTTGTGTGTGTGTGTGTGTGTGTGTGTATGTATAGCTGTTATTGGTGTTTGTTTGTGTGTGTGTGTGTGTGTGTGTATGTATAGCTGCTATTGGTGTTTGTG
>NC_063195.1:10828561-10833561 GCF_017589495.1 Alosa alosa
ATAGGACAGACAGATGATTGACAGTCACTCTGACCAATGCTATATTGGGTCGGCATGTACTGGAAATAGACAAATATTTTGTTTTTGTAACACACACACACACCTTTTTTTCTAGTCGTTCTTTGTCGTAGTTGAGGAGACTGAAACTGTGCAGTTTATACTGTGGAGGGGAGTGACTGTGGAGAAGAGATTGTGAGATTAACAATAACAGGTGCACAATCCACAATCGGTCATTAACACGTGTTTCCACAACCTACGCGCATGGCGGCTAGAAATCCACTCACACAAACAGACTAGAAAGGTCAGATGGACATGTGGATGGCGGAACGGTGACTTCAATTCTATAGAACAGTGGCTCCATTCAGTTATGTTCTACAGAACTGAAGTCACCGTTCTGCCGCTATGTACATCTCGATCATTGGTGTGACTTTTCTAGTCTGCTTGCGTGAGTGGTTGCGACTATTAAGATGTCTATCCGGAATGGAGCCACCATGTCCATCTCTATATACAGGCATTGGGTCAGACAGTCAGAGAAAACAGAGAGTCAGATGGACAGTCAGATGGACAGGTCATTGGGACACAGTCAGATGGACAGGTCATTGGGACACAGTCAGATGGACAGACGGAGCGACAGGTCATTGAGACACAGTCAGATGGACAGACGGAGCGACAGGTCATTGAGACACAGTCAGATGGACAGTCAGATGGAGACAGACAGTGACAGGTCATTGAGACACAGTCAGATGGACAGGTCATTGAGACACAGTCAGATGGACAGGTCATTGGGACACAATCAGATGGACAGGTCATTGGGAAAGTCAGATGGACAGGTCATTGGGACACAGTCAGATGGACAGTCAGATGGACAGGTCATTGGGACACAGTCAGATGGACAGTCAGATGGAGACAGACAGAGTGACCGGTCACTGAGACACAGTCAGATGGACAGGTCATTGGGACACAGTCAGATGGACAGGTCATTGGGAAAGTCAGATGGACAGTCTGATGGACAGGTCATTGGGACAGTCAGATGGACAGGTCATTGGGACACAGTCAGATGGACAGTCAGATGGACAGGTCACCTGTGTTTGCTGTTGACAGACAGATGAACAGACAGACAAACAGACAGACAGCTGGTCAGTCAGAGCGCCAGGTCACCTGTGTTTGCTGTTGCTACGATTGTCACCTGTGTTTGCTGTTGCAATGGTTGTCACCTGTGTTTGCTGTTGCTATGATTGTCATTCTTCTCGTGGTCACTCCTTGGTTTGGACCTGGGGGACGGCACCTATGGAGCAGAATCAACCAATCAGACACAGTGGGCGAGTCTGTGCACATGTACCTACACACAGCTGCTCCTGTAACGGATCTGGACCTGGACAATCCACTTTTCCCTCTACTTACTTCCTCCCTCTATTCGCTTTGGACAAAGGCGTCTGCCAAATCCCATAACCATAGTCGCCATTTCTCCCTCCCTCCATTCTCTATCTCTCTCTCCTTATGGGGTTGTCTCTCTCTCTCTTTCTACCTCTCTCTCTCTCTCTCTCTCTCTCTCTCTCTCTCTCTCTCTCTCTCTCTCTCTCTCTCTCTCTCTCTCTCTCTCTCTCTCTCTCTCTCTCTCTCTCTCTCTCTCTCTCTCTCTCTCTCTCCTCACTCGTTCCGTGTGGGGTTCACCAGTGGGGAGAGTTGTAATGGGTCCAGGACGATCCACTTCTCTGTGACGGGCTGCAGCTGCGATCCTCCCAGCGGCTCACGGATCTTCACCCGCACCTCCAGACGCCCACCTGTGGGCTTACGGCCGTCCAGCACCTACACACACACACACACACACACACACACACACACACACACACACACACACACACACACACACACACACACACACACACACACACACACACACACACACACACACACACACACACACACACACACGCATGCACATACACAAGCAGGCACACGCACGCACAGGCACACGCACACACACACAAACACAAAACACACATAAAGTACACGTAAAGTACACAAATATTTTTCAATACATTAAATGTGGAGATTTTCCACGATGTCAAGCCCATAACATGTTTTGTCACATTCAGTAATCATCTCCTCACAACTGCTAGCTGCCTATTCCGTGAGTACACTGTAAAAAAGAACGGTCTCTGTAGGCAGCTCAGGCTCCGAAAACAAACTGGAAACAAACAAAGTGGGGGCAGCCTGACCCCCAAACAAGAACAAAACCCTGCATGGAGTTTCTCTGGGAATACTGAAGGGAGGAGTGAGCTACCTGTCTGGCGTGTTTTGTTTGATCCTTGGTTAAAATATAATGTAGGTTTTTTTTGCACAAAAACATCTGCTAATAAATAATAAATAAACATACACATAGAAACAAATATGCACTACTTCCTGCGCAATTCCTGACTGCACCTTACAATGGTGTGTGTGTGTGTGTGTGTGTGTGTGTGTGTGTGTGAACTCACATCTATGATTTGTCGGAGGTCACACTGATTCTCCAGTGAGTCCAGCTTCAGCTGTGCCGTGCCCACACTCTTATCCCCCTTAAACAGACCGCTACAGACACACACACACACACACACACACACACACACACACACACACACACACAAGTGCACACGCAAAGCACACAACAGATTATGATTCTGTAATAATGAAGAAACTTTATGTCTCTCTCTCTCTCTCACACACTCACACACACACACACACACACACACACACACACACCATTTCTCATACATAACAAGACACACATTAGGGTCATTCCGTGTCAAATCTGATAGGGTTGTTTCTGCACCATCTGAGATTTTGTCAATATCACGAATAGGCCTAAATAATCCAAAGCTTGTAAAACATTTTGTAAAATATTTAAATCCTAAACATATTGTAGACATACTCTAAG
The DNA here is from genome assembly GCF_017589495.1 of Alosa alosa. NCBI lineage: Eukaryota > Metazoa > Chordata > Actinopteri > Clupeiformes > Clupeidae > Alosa > Alosa alosa. The sequence continues at coordinate 10,831,476 of NC_063195.1, forward strand.
CAAAGTCAGAGACAGTGCGGCCATTTTCCTGGATTCGGATTAGACATGGATTGACCCACTACTTACTGTACTTAAGCTACATAGAGCTCTGACACACACAGTTGAAGTTGGGTCATGTTTGGTAAATAAACCACATTCAGAGGTTGCAGTATGCTGATGGCTCAATTTTGAGTCATCCTTTGTGGATGATAGAAACACTTACCCAGATTGTGCGTGTGTGTGCGTGTGTGTGCGTGTGTGTGTGCCTGTGTGTGTGAGTAAAGTTGTAGTCAACCATTGTGTAAGATCTCAAACTTGTGTGTGTGTGTGTGTGTGTGTGTGTGTGTATAATCACCCTTTGTGGAAGATCTCGAATTTGATGCCTTTGGATTGGACCACCCTCTTGAAACCTCTGTGGGTCCGGTTTATGTTGAGCTTAAACTGCTCCTTAAACTCTGAGAGAGTGAGTGCGAGATGGGAGAGGGAGGGAGAGAGAGAAGGAGAGAAGAGAGGGAGAGAGAAGGAGAGAGAGAGAGGGAGGGAGGGAGAGGGAGAGAGAAGGGAGAGAGAGAGAGAAAAGGAAGGGAGAGAGAGAGAGAGAGAGAGGGAGGGAGGGAGAGAGAAAGGGAGGAGAGAGAGAGAGAGAGAGAGAGAGAGAGAGGGAGAGAGGGGGAGAGAGAGAGGGAGGGGAGAGGAGAGAGAGAGAGAGAGAGAGAGAGAGAGAGGGAGGGATATAGAGAAGGAGAGGAGAGAGAGAGAGAGAGAGAGAGAGATATAGGAGGGAGAGAGAGAGAGAGGAGTGGGGGGGGAGAGAGAGAGAGAGAGAGAGAGAGAGAGAGAGAGAGGGAGGGGAGGGGAGAGAGAGAGAGAGAGAGAGAGAGAGAGAGAGGGAGGAGGAGGAGAGAGAGAGAGAGCATGAGATAGAGAGATGCAATGGGAGAGATAGTTTTATACAGAGATGTATACGTTAAAAATATATTTGTCATGCCAATAAAGCATTTAGGTATTATAAACCATTTCGGGGGGGGGGGTTCCAAAGTGTGTGCGTGTGTTACCTGGACAGTTGGTGTTCTTGATTGTACTTGTCTTATCCCTTCAATCCTGAAGAGAAAAAGACAAATCTGTATGGAAAAGCTGAAAAAAAAAAAAAAAAAAAAAACACATTATATTATACAAGTAAATAAAGTCTAGTAGGTTGCAGGAACTAAAATGAACACCAGCCATCAGTAAAATGAGAGCAGTGGCTGGTAGAATTCAGACACAAAATAATGATTTAGTATTGAGTGGCTGGTTAAGTTAATTTCCAACCCTGTTAAGTATACAGTACAAATAATGTATAATTCAATATACAGTGTTCTAAGCAGAATTCAAATACTGTGTCAAAGTGGTGTGTGTATGTATGTGTGTATGTGTGTATGTGTGTGTGTGTGTGTGTGTGTGTGTGTGTGTGTGTGTGAGAGAGAAAAATATATAGTTTGTGAAAGAAAGATAGCGAGAGTGTAAGAACGAGAGAAAGAAGGAAAGAAAGAAAGAAAGAGAAAAATATGAATAAGTTCAGATCAGCAGGATCAGAGCTGTAGCTCTCGGACTCTAAGTAGAGGTCAGTGATGTAATTGATTTGTAGCGTGAAGGGGCATGCAGGAATACACGTCTAGGAAAGGTGTTTTTTTTTGTTTTTTTTTGTCACGTCACGTGCTACCACGGCAGTGTGGTAATATGACGCTATACAGTTAGAGACAGAAGACAGAAGAACTGTATGTAGGAGAGGGTCTTCTTCCTATATCTACTGAGTCAATCATTCTCACGAGGGAAGGTAAGACATTCCATTTGCACATAATAGACATGCTTAATTAATTAATTAATTTATAGGGTTAATATGATAGGGCTAATTAAAACATGATAGAATTAATTAACCATTGACAATATTTAATTTCACTGTTGAAGGAAAGACAAGAGAGGAAGTGACAAAAAGACATGTTTTGAGGAATAGACGAAGTAACATTTCACAATAGTGCCTGAAGCATTTACTCTCAGGTGAGTCTTACAACATAGACCGGTAGTAACTATGTTCTTGTTAAATATATGAGTCTTATAACATTATGTTATA
>NC_063195.1:10838561-10843561 GCF_017589495.1 Alosa alosa
AATCTGATGCCACACTGACTTGGCTGAGAATGGAGTCTCTGACGTCTGGTACTGAACGATGTGGCGTTGGTATGGCCAGAGCCGTATAAAGATATTTATTCTGGTGTGGCCGGTAGGAGTCAGGCTTTTTAGGGCCCCGAGCACCAAGCTGTGATATGAGCTCATTTCCTGTTATGTTCCTGTTGCTGTTACGGGCAAACAGTTTTAAATTTGGCTACAGAAAGGCATGTTCTGAATTCTACAATTCTAAGGGCACTGAGAGGGGGCCCCCAAAGAGCGCCCCTGCAGAGACACATAATGTACTTGTTTATTGGTGTCACAAACCATCAAGTAGATGACCATCCACAACACCTTAATCCTGTGCATCGAGCTTTGACCTTCGCAGACTGCACATTGCAATTTTGGAATCCCAAAGCTGATGATGTGCAGTCTGCAAAGCCTTGCAAGCCCCTAAACACTGTTCAGAGTGGTGTTACAATGAAATTAACTCAACCACAAAGGGCCATTCAATAAAAACAGTGTTGATTTCCAGTAAGTTACATTACGTTCCTTTACAGCTGTTCGCCATGAGCCATCGACCTTTGATTCAGAGTTAGCCATATCTGATCCACCAGCTAGCTGAGACACTACAGACAACTACAGAAAAAAACTGTGTCAATGTCAGATAACTTTTGTATGACTGTTTATGAAAAGTTGATGGCAAGAATGAATCGTCTGTATGAAGTCGTTTTTGAAGAGCTATCCACAAGGCCAGGCTGTGGAGATATTTCTTGGTGCAGTTTAGGTCAGACAAGACAACAACAACTGAAGCATCTGACTATTTTCTCTTAGCTATCAAATAAATGCACTGACAATTTTATTTATATGACTCAATTATCTTGTGTTGTACAAATGACTCCATTAAAAATTTTCTACTAGTTTTATAGGCAGCTCTATATCATTCCCAACTGATATTTTCAATTGGAAAATTGAGCTGACTAAACAGGGAGAAGGTGGATGTGTTAATGTTTGGTGGCCTTGCAGACAAACTCATGTTATTATTGAAAAACATGGATATGTATTTTTTTTTTGGTGCCACAAATAGATGACCATCCACAACACCTTAATCCTGCAAAAGGCTAAAAGTATTGGTTGTGCTGGAGTCAGGAACAGATGTACCGGTACACACATTTAGATGTGCAGTGCTGACAGTCTGAATATAAACTTTTTACAAACATTCTTCTTTTACAACTATTACTCCAGTTTCTACAGCTTTTATATCCATAATAAACGTATATGGTCCAAGAATCCTCAACTTATAAGGCAAATATCAACTCCATCCCAGGAGGAAGTACACAGACACATAATGCAAGTAAGCATTGAGTGCCCAGCTTTGTGACACCACCAAATGGGCAGGTTAATGGTAATTGAGAAAGTAATTAATTTTGCATTGAATCCAGAAGGGAGGTATATCTACCCTCTAAAAAGTCCTTTATATTTCAAGAGTGGTCTTCTCCTTAATGAAAATCCTGACAATACTTTCTGTGATGACAGCATCTTGTAAAACAAACTCCTTATTATTGAGAGTTATGATATATAATTTGACTTTGGAAACTTGCATGTTGCCGCAGTGTCTTTACCTGACTCTCGCCAGATGAATTTCGTTCCACTTAGCTCTGCCTAGCTTCACTCACATCCATCTGGGACCTCTTCCACTGAGAGTGATTTCAACACGAGATTGTATGGTAGAGCCAATCAGGACGCAGGGCGGGAGTTTCATAGATGTGACATAGCGTAGAAGCGACTGTGAGACTGTTATCAGCGTCACAGGTTGGCTTCGATGTGAGTGGTTGAAGTAGCACGTCAATAGATGATGGACAAGTGGCTTATCCAATCTTATGCAAGCATTTTTTGATTAGGCCCAGCCTTCTGAAACACCATTCCAATGGATCGGTTCCAGATGGATGAGTGGAGCTAGGCGGAACGAAATCGGCGAGTCAGGCTAGCAGTGTCTGGCTTTCAGTTGCAAGTTGCATGTGGCCGCAGTGTCTGGCTTTTTAATGTAGGACAGTTTTTCCATTTCCCGTGCTCTGATGACCGTGAATAATAATGGCAAACTTTTGTCACTAAATTATGTTGAGGTATTCTTGCCTATTATAAGTGGACATACTGAAAAGATGATGCTTTTTAAGTACACTGTAAAACAATATTTGCTCTTGGTGTTATCTTAACCCTTAAAACTCAGCTGGCACGGCAAATGTCTTATACATAGGAGAGATGTTAACTTCCTTGTGCTATTGGTAGAGTAGGGGATTTCACACAGCAGCCAATCAGCCATTTACCCCAATTACCCACAGTAATTACCCATGTGGTCAGATTGCTGTGGGCCCCATGATGGGTTAAACCTGGGTTACCCATGTGGTCATATTACTGTAGGCCCCATGATAGGTTAAACCTGGGTTACCCATGTGGGCAGATTGCTGTGGGCCCCATGATGGGTTAAACCTGGGTTACCCATGTGGGCAGATTACTGTACACCCATGATGGGTTAAACCTGGGTTACCCATGTGGGCAGATTAAAGTAAGCCCCATGATGGGTTAAACCTGGGTTACCCATGTAGGCAGATTACTGTGGGCCCCAGGATGTGTTAAATGGGTTAATGTGGTAAAGTTTCATTGAAAAGGCGTATGGAACTTGTTGTCCAGTTCCCCTAAAGTTCATGCACTCACCTGTACGTAGGACTTGCCCATTACAACATCTCTATCTTCGCACGCACACCAAGCCTTATCTGGTACTTGACAGTTATAAAAAAAAAACAACAAAAAACACCTAAAAGTAACAAAAAGCAACTAAGGAAGCGCCCTATTAATTTTCATGACTTCAGTACTTGATTGAGGAACTCTTAATTAAGCAGCTTTTTCAGGTTAATTGTGTAAAATGCCCCCTCCTGCCAACTCTACACCTATGCCATGTACTGTCTTTAAGGAAACAATCTCAACACTGAAGGATGGGCTTTAGTGCTGTGTGAAGTTATCTAAGCTGTAAAACACAGCTTCTTGCAACACAAAGTTCACACTGAAACAGGTATCAGCCAGTACAGGTGGAATACTTAGGTGGTTAAAAAGATCTCAAGGTGAGCGCCTTTAATTATTTTTTTGTGAAATGGAATTTGATATGTTTTGAGGGTGAACTGGCTACACCAGATGTGATAGAGGTGTGTATACATTAGAAATGAGACCAGTCTTCAAAAACTGTTTTTAATACTTAATTGCTGTTTATTCTGTGGCAGTGTGAGTGGGGGTCTGCCCTTTAGAAGGCCATTGCTACTTTGGGAACACATTGGGAACTTTCAGAGACATTTTGGGCTGCAGCCACTTAACGCAAGCCATTTTGTAAATGTAAAATGTAATGTAAATCAGTTTTCTCGGCCAAGTATACTTATGTACTTACGTATACAAGGAATTTGGTCTCTGCATTTATCTTTTTCTTCTAATCTATTTGTTTATAATTAATACTTTAAATTTACCCTTTTTGCTATGTTAATGTTCCTGAACACTAGAACAGAACATGACATGGAATAAGAAGATCATTTTCACATGAATATACACAAGAAACAGTAACAGATGAGGCAAAATGAAGTAAATGAGTTGAGTAAAAGTCAAGTTTTGTTTTATGTGAAAATTCAGAAACTAATCCTGAAGCAATAAAGTCACATGCACAGCATATCTCTCCAGTTGTTTTTCTGTTGAAAGTTTTTTACTTAGTTTTGTGTCGCTCTATGTAATCGCTGTAATCATGTAATCGCTGAATTACTCTAAAGCAGGGATGTCAAAGTCAAATACATTAGAGGGCCAAAAAAACAAATTAGTTACAAGCCGAGGGCCGGATTGGTTCAATGTTTATTAAAACATATTAAAATGACTGCACGTAACCTATTGAACCAAGACGTGTACTGTATTTTATTTAATGATTAAATGAATAATGACTGTGACTGAAGTGCGGCCAAAGTTTGCACAGAAATGTACGGTTTTTCCCATCCTCACCGACCTCGTCATAAAACTTGTTTAAATGATCATACGATGCCTCCTTGCTGCTTTGTCGTCTACATCAGCCTTTCTCAAACTTCTTTGACCTGAGGCCCAGTCAAGGCATACTTTGGGGTCATAGGGCCTACCTACATGAAACCACCCCCTCCTCCCACCCCCCATCAAATTATCATAATGATATCACAATTATTATTATTTTTATACTATATTGCTATACATGCACTTCAAAACAGTCAATGTTTAAAGTGCTAAGATTGTTCACAAAAGTTTGTGAAAACATGCACATCAGAGTACTGCTTTACTAATGTAAAATATAATTAGGCCTACAATAGTTTCACTGTTTTGCATTGTTGCATGATGCTTGCATGATAATACTTCTCAAAACAACAGCAGTTATATGGGTGCCGTTGTTTTGGGATGTTTCATGCAAGCATCATACACTGATAGAATATTTATATGCTATTTAATTACATTTAATTTGAATGCCTGAATGTAAGGATTCAGGAAACACAATACCAGCTTTTGTGAATGGTAAATGGCGGATCAGATCATGCGTAAATCACTGATTTGGAGATCTTTAACTATCTTTAACTAAGACTAATTAATAGCTTTTGGCACTTAATGCCAAACAGTGTTTTATATAGCCTAGTCTGTGCTCTGTTTTTTATGGAAGTTGCATAAATCCACGTCGTTCTATTAAATGTCGTTTCATAATTAAATAGCCTTCCAATAGGTTGAAGCTTAGCTTTGCTACCAACGTGCACACGCATGCATTGAATAAACACTCATACCACGACTTAATTCTATGCCTCTATGTTTGATGACACCAAACAAGTATTTCCTACGAACTGCATAAATGTTTGCAATGTTTTCTTTTTCTGTCCACGGCTCCTTGATCAATTGCGCAGCAAATTATCAGACGATGGCCCGGGAATCATTTCACTCTGCAGACCATTGTCCACATTGCGGACCGC
>NC_063195.1:11148561-11255696 GCF_017589495.1 Alosa alosa
CTCTGTGCCTTGAGTCTGTGTCTCGTAACACTTATAATGTTACTGCTACACAGCACATATCTGTAAATGTTGTTCATAATACAAAGCAGAAGTCATCTCTTGTGAATGTGCTCACATGTTTTCATTGTGTTCACACATTTCTCACACCCTTTTGCAAAACAGATAACATACAGTATGTCATTGAAAGACCCCAAACTCTTTTGACTTCCTTGTGCTAAACAAAAGGAAAACATATTTTCACAGGTGGGAGAGATTCCTTGCATAAGTCTGAATCTCTGATACACCTGTGTGAAATTCCTTTGCACAATTTTTCAATCAGCAATCATTCATTATCCGTAACTGATGCCATGTCTGTTTTGTGTTTCTATTTGCAAGAATGGATCTACAGTAAGGCACATTTAGAAAAGGTACTGTATTGCCTATTTGGTGAAGAAAACAGTACAAAAGGTGTTTACTGTAAGTGGCACTCTTGTCTTTGTATGATAACCTATGCCACTAACGGAGCAGGCGATTGGCAGCTAGTGTGACTCGACCATAAATAAAACATTCAAACTCAAAAATCCTTTTCAACTGTTTACTTAAAAATAAATGTGTCAATATACAAAATGAAACATCAATGATATCGTTCAAATAAACTAATTAGCTCTATCTCTTTTTTTTCATCGTCAGTGTCGGTCAGAAAACTGTGTTGCCTTCTTAGCCTGACCGTCTCATGCAACCTAAGCATACGTATGCATCACATGACTTACGTAACAAATCCCAGTGCACCTCTCCCCAGATAGATGAACTGACGAATATAATTAAAGCACTTACTAAAAGAATAATTATACACAACTTAAATGAAGAATTACAATATTGTAATTAACAAACAAATAATAATTTGCAACAAATAATAAACTCAAATTGGCTCTTACATTTACTGTAGGTCTATTTTGATGAAAAAAGTTGTAGTTCAATGATATTTGTCTTGTCTAGTAGCTTACTGTATGTCCATTTTTCCTTTTTCCAGAAAATGAAAAAAGAGTAACAGCTTTTTGCAAGCAAAATGTGTCATGTACTTATGTGCTTATGTTCAGACATGGGTGTCAACTGTTTTGAAAACGTGATTTTAGAGTTGACACAAGCATCAAAGTGATCAAGAAAAACTGTAACTGAACACAAGAAATAATAATCTTCTCAGTAAAAGTCAGACCAAACCAACACCCTTTCTGTCCATTGTTGATATGCACCTGCACTGTTCAGCAACCCTCTGAACTAGCTTACCGGTATATTGGTTATGTAACATAATTTGAAAGTGTGATCAAGTTTGAGAAGTTCAGTGTACGGCATCTGTGCTTTCTTTGTGTTTATCTTTTGCCACTGGTGGTTACCATTATGCATCATAAGTGCATCACGATGCAAAGAGTGTTTTATTGCATGAGAATGTGTTAAGAGTTTTGCAAAAAGAGTATGAGATCTGCAAATTGTGTTTAATATGTGCAAACTGTTAAAGGTATTGCCAAAAGGGTGATTGATTCAAGACGTGAGTTCAGGCAAATTTGGTTCAGAGGATGGAGTTTAGTGTTTCAGCAATTGTGAAAAACTGTACACAAAAAACTGATTGTTCAGTCAGGGCACACATATTTGCTTTGAGCCTCTACTGTAACCTTCATCATGACGAGCATTCTGGCCCGTTCATGTTGCTATGCAACCATTCATGATCACCCCTGTTGCTCTGTCGAGCCGCTCAAAAGGAATAACTTACCACTGAACTTGATCCATCCGGTAATGATGAGGCTGAAGAAGATGCCAAAGATGAAAAGAACAACAAAAAATATTTCTTTTGTCCATAGCTTTTTGATGAATCCTGGTAGAAAAACAACATTACATTGTAAAATATCAACATGGTGAGTTGGTGAATTATTTACAGTAATTCAATTTATTAATTTCAATTATAGACTCCATGGTCTAGATATTTTTGACTGTGTTCACAGTCAAAATAAAATATGAGAAACTCACAACGCCATCCATTTTGCATGTTGCTGTTCATGTTAACCTTTATCTATCAAAGAGGAGATGTTGAAGAAAACAATATTACTGTTCGTGCACTTTCAATTGGTGATTGCCACATAATAAACCTCTCAGTAATCTGGTTCTTCCGGTTACCAGAGTGTGTTGCAAGCATAACAGGTATCAGATGTCAGGTGTCATATCATGGAGTAAAGATACATCATAATTTGTACATCTTTTTTCTAGTCCTACATTTGTTTTATGAAAATTGCTTTTTTACATGACTCCATTATGTATAATCACACATACCCATGGAAAATGCACAAAATGCACAAAACTTATTTTCCCAATGTAGAGTCTCTTTTTTTATTGAAATCCGGGGACTTCTTTTTACCTTTCTGTGCGCGCTATTCAGCTCAAACCGCTTAACGTACACATTTGGTTGAAACACCGTTTCGTAGATCTTCAAAGGCTTTACCGTCCTATCCGTTTTTCATTTTTGAGAAGTTTATACTTTTTGAGATATTTGTAATTAAGGGGCCGTTTATACGAGAACAATTGCGAAGGAAGACGACAAAATATTTTATCATAAGTGCCTTTCGTTTACACGGCGACCCCGCCATCAGGGCTTGAAGACGCAAAAATCTGAAGACTCCTTCCAGAGTGTAGAGTTTTGAAGACAACCGGGTTGCGTCTCCGTCTAAACGGCTAAACCAAATTCCTTGATTACCTCTCTGGCTAAACTGTCAAATTAGAATGTCTGCGCGTGACGTACCGGGGTTCTATCACACCACCACCCAGCGGTCTGGAATGCATATCCAATCGAATATCACACTCTTGCGTCTTCATATAAACAAAGATTTCCCCCTGAGAATGCTTGTCTAAACGCGAATAAAAAAATGAAGACGAGACGCCACTTCTGCGTCTTGTCTTTTCATCGACACCGTATAAACGTAGCCTAAAAGTGTATTTCCCCCACAGACTTGAATGGGGGCTGTGATGTCATAATAGAGCCAGCTGCGCTCATTAAGTAGTTCTCAGAGCAGTTCCCAGGCTAATCAGAACACTGGCACAGGTGTCACCTGTGAGGAATTCAACTGTCTCAGCTTCTAAGCATACAATCTAGCTCTACCTGAACTACACATCCTGTTAAAGTGTTTCCTGTGTGTCAACATAAAAGTCCCAGCCATCTCTCATGCATTCAGCATTATATCTCCAGAACGGCTTGACGTACATGCTTCAAATTTGGTACGAGTGTTTGTATGGACTCAAAGATGAAGTGAGTTGATGTTGGAGGTTGAAGGTCAAATGTCAAGGTCAAAAACACCTTGAGTGTGATATCTCAAGAATGCAATGTCACACAAGTTTCAAATTTGGTTACTCCAAAAGCACCTTTGCAGGTATCACAATTACCCTACCAACCAGCTAGCAGCAAGCTCAACAGCCCCACCAACACCCTAACCAGCAGACTGTATCCCCTCGTGTAATTCCTCGGAATTGCATTTCTAGTTATATCTTGTTTTGTAAACTACAGATAACGTTTGAACTGGCTATCATCCAACTATCACCACATTCAACTCTAGGTTTGTAGCTGTAAACAATTTATTTGTTTGTTTTGTTTTGTCAAACCCTGTCAATGATCATTTTATTATTTATTAGTTTTTAAGAATCACCATAGAGTGCTGCTGTTCACTGGGTGCTTGACTAGTATTACTGAGTAATCATACTATGTGTTTTTAATGTATTTTAATTATTACTTTTAAAACACTTCTAAACCATTGCCATTTTATGCTTTTCCTTGTGTGTTTTTTTTCTTTTTTATTCTTTACTATTTTAGCTATTCTTTGACTATTGCACAATGCTTGTATTAGCTATTCCTGTTTGCTTTTGTTTATATAAAGCACATTTAATGACCTCTGTGTATGAACTGTGCTATATGAATAAATTTGACTTGATTAGACTTCAATTTCATTTTTTTAACTTTCATTTTTATTCATTATTTAAATCTGATACAGATCATCTGATAGATATGGTGCCAGAAGACAATGACTCCACTCTCAGCTCTACAGGGAGTTTAGCTCAGTCATGACTGCTGATTACCAGTAGGGGGCAGAAGGTGAAAAGTATGGAAATGAAGAGTGAAGAAATCAAAAGTAAAGACACTCAGGAATGGAAATTAGTGTTCAAAATCATCACATGTATTCTCATTATTCACATCCACATGACAAACGTTAGGAAAAGTAGACAAAATGGATAACAAAGGGATTATCATGTAACTGAATCACAAGTTCACACGATGGGTGCAATGACTTTTACTAACAAATAAGATTCACTGTAACCACAGTGATCAACATATCTGTACAAATAAGCCATTAATCTATTTAGATAATTTACAAAAAAAAGTCAGTAATTTAACTGACACACATGTTTGCCCGTAAAATTGTCCTTGAATTTCCCCTTGGGGATCAATAAAGTATCTCTCTATCTATCTATCTATCTAAAACACAATAACAAGCTTTTTTAAAGTATATTTTTTGGGGCTTTTTGGCCTTTTTCTCAGATAGGATAGTGAAGACACTGGAAGCAAGTGGGAAAGAGAGTGATGGGGTGGGATCGGGAAATGACCCGACCCAGACTCAAGCCTAGGTGGTACTGTATGTGGTACGGAACTGACCTGTTTCAATTATCAAGAGAATATCACAGTCAGAAATCAAGCAGGCACTGAGGACAGTTCAGTAATCCAACAGGTAGTTCACCAGCAGCACTGAGAGCAGAACTGAGAGTCCAGTGGAGCAGCTGCTGACCATCTGACCGCTGTTACACTGAGCCCTCACCTCCTCCAGCCTCCTCTCCCTCTCTCCCAACAACCTCTCTAGCGCCTCTCTTTTCTCCTCCTCCTCCTGACGTATTTCCTTCTCTAAATCCATCTTCTTCTGTTCCTCCTCTACTCGGATCTCTTGTTCTCTCTCCAATCTCTTCTTCTCCTCCTCTGCCCTGATCTCTCGTTCTCTCTCTTTTCTCTTCAGCTCCTCCTCTTGTTGTCTCTGTTTGTTTCGCTCCATGGATGTTTTCTGGGAGACTGCCAGGACGTCAGACTCTGTGGAAAAGGAAAAGGAAGGAGAGAATATTGCTGATGGAGTTGAAGAATGTTGGCAATGCATCACCATATTTCCCATTTCAATAAAAACATGTGCACACACACACACACACACACACACACAGGAAGAGAGATAAAACAATGTCTCTATCTCTATCTAGTGGGGTATACTACGAATCTCGATTAGTGGGTTAGCGAGGTATGTTGCGCTCAAAGCCAGGGTATGCTGTGACACGAAAGTGGATCTGTTTTAGTGTCGCTATATCACCATGGTATCTTATGCTGTCATCCAAACCTGGTCGGGAGGAGGTTATGTGCTAAGTTATAGCTCAAATCGTGTAATCTACCACACACTGACCAATCAATAGAAACGAAGATGTAGGATTCTGTCATCGGATCTCGAATGCGCTTTAATAGTGCTGTGCGTGCAAATATCCCACTATGGACGTGCATACCATACAACAACTGATGACAATTGATTTATTTCATGTTATAGGCTAGACACTAAAAATGACCGCAGTGTAGATTACCCTATATCGCTCTTAAATCCGGAAGTAATTGTTTTTTTAATATAGGCGGTCTTGTGCGTCTCCACATTTCACGGTTGGCCAACATCATCTCAACACCGAGAACGCGCACAGATCTGAGCTGAAAGCCTAGTTTGACAAATATATCACATAACTGCTATCATAGTATCGCTTAACGTATAACCCTGAGCAGGGGTAGGAATTTCACGACGGCCATGGCCGTCGTAGCCCCTTGCGTTGGCCGAGATGCCCCTTTGAAAATCAGAGGTTTACAGGCCACTGTGGCCTTGGTGCCCCCTTCTCTCAATATTCTGGTTTGCGTCGGACTAATAGCATATTTTATTAGCCTATGGCCTGACAAAATAATCTTTCACAGCGCAAATTATTGTAGCATTTTACGCAGTGGAAAAGTGACCGCGCACGGCAAGAAAGTAAGTGCGTCCAGATTCCCATTCTTCTCAGTTGAAGTACTCGCAAAGTAGCCTACTCATCATACAGGCATCACAAGTATCACATCACATGAAAGAGCTTTTTCTCAGCTTTTAAACGATGTTAGCCATTTGGTGAACGGTTCGCGAGAAAAATAAATACTATGATTAAATTGAATCATAAATTCTAGGATCTGCTCCCATCTCCCTCATTCATCTTGGAATACTTAAAGGAACTGTATGTAGGATTTTGGCCAAAACTGGTACTACAATCACTTTGTGGTAACTAGAGCAGAGCTGGCAACCCAGATGCCGAAACACTACTGACTTTGATTACTAGATAGGTGGAGGGTGGCGGATCAGGCTAAAACACAAGTATGTAAACATCAACATCAGTTGAGGGCTGCAACTTCACTTTTTTAAATGACGATATCCTGGCCGGACTACTGTTGTCAGTGATATAAGTATTTGAAATTAGCATGATTTCCTAATGTCTAGTGACAAATCAGGGCCATTTTATGATTAATTGAATTACATTTCTTACATACGGTTCCTTTAACGAACCCTTCGTTCAAAACATGGCAAACTTTTTTTTCCTACGTGATTTCATAACATGCCAAATACAAAATAAATGTTACAAATATCGCCTAGATGTCGGTAAATATTAAAATCAGAGGATCTACAGCTGACTAAGAGTTTGTTAAAGTAGCCTTAATGATGACAAAATGCTAAGCATGCATCTAGGCTATTTGAGTTTCTTAAAGCTGAGCTGTGCTTAAATTCAATTAACAGGCCAAATATAAAATAAATGTTAAATATAGCCTAGATATCTGTAAATAATAGATGATCAGATGATTTACAGTTCTAATATGTCATGTTTTTGTAATGTTTCATACAGTGATGCAGGTCTAGGCTATTGAATAGGCTAAATACAATTTCAATCATTTTTATAGCCTACTGTATAGTTAACTTTGGCCTTGGTGCCATGACATGTGGCCTTTGTGCCCCCCACCAAATATGCCCAACTGAAGGCCAAGTGGCCTTGCCCCCAAAATGGTGAAATTCCAAGCCTGCCCCTGAGTCAAGGCTTTGTCAAGCCTCGATATGTCTACATAGCCTAGATATGTCTAACGTGCTTCGTAGTATACCCCACAGGTGTCTCTATGGTATGTGTTGATTTGTTTCTTTCCTAGAGGCCCCATAAAACTGATATTTGAAAATATTATAAATTCCATGAATGTCTATGCATCCTATATAGCCTCACAGTGCACTGCGTAATACCGTCACAGTGCATCATACCTTAACGTCATACAGGGTTGGACTGGGAACAAAATTCGGCCCTGGCAATTTTCTCCTGGACCGGCCCACCACTGGACGGATGACCCCCCCCCCCCATTATGCTGTAGCAACACTTCATAAACTGAACCCAAACATTAAACATTTAGATTTTAGAACTATAGCCTATAATCACAATAACACGGGGGTCCGGGGGTGTCTCTCCGGGATTTTTTTTTTTAATCCTGGTTGCTAATCACACCATTTTAAAGTGATTTGAGAAGGACAGGATTCAGGGATAGGCAAGACAGTCTCATATTCTGTCTGTCTCACGTCATGTTACCCCATGCATTAAACGTCACTGCTTGACTAAAAAATATAGGCTACTGAACATGGACATTACGTTTGTGCCAACATGTTGTAGAAACACAACCACAGCCTTAATTTGGTACAAATCTCCTTTACTTTGGTTATAGTCCGCGATTCACATTAACATAGGCTATCACCACAAGTGTATAGTCTGCTAAACGTTTTTGCCCAAGTTTGTGTGCCGTCATCACATTTTGCAAAATTAGGCTACCTTCGTTACTAACCTACCAGTTGATGGCCTACTTTTTACCTGATCGACTCGCAAATTATGCATTTAATGTAACACTCGGTGGAGAGACTTCCACTTTCCAAGTTTCACTTTTACTGTCGTTGTGAGCTAAAAGTCTAGGCCTACTATATGGGAAATACTTTGAAGTTCCTTTTGAGTAGGATCAGCTCCAAAAATGAATGGATTTTCTTTAACCTGTGCTACACTTTTCCTCTAAGTTGTGCGAAAATTGTAGACTACCCATAGTTTTTTTTTATGTTGACAGAACCGCACTACAGTAGCCTACATGGTGCAGTAAATGGAAGCTCTTGGTAGCGCGTGCAACTAATGTCTATAAAAAACAATATATGTATGGAATAAAACTAGACCTCTGGTTGCTGTTTACGGTTAAACTGTGATGATGTGAACACCAGCCAGCGGAGGGCACCTACTAGGCTACCATGCACTCGTAGGCTATATTTCCCCACAAACCTAGCGGCTGCTTGGACAAATCCACTTGAGGAGTGGGGCAGGGGGGCGCGATCGTAACACACACTGAATCTGTCATGAAGAGGCCAAAATGATTGACCTGTCACCCCCCAAGCCAAATGGATGCAACTGCATTTATAGGCTAGGCCTATGCCTACATGACGGGCCGCAAATAGGCCTAGTCTAAATAACTTAAAAATAAAAAAAAATCCCGGAGGTCACCGGCCCATCGGGCATTTGCCCGGTTGTACAGATTACCAGTCTGAGCTAGCCTGGCGGGCCATCCTATATCATTGAAGTGTATAGTCTGGAATCGAATCATTCACCTGCTTAATCCAAGGGGCGGGCAGAGAGGCATGCAATAGGCCAGCGCTACGACCATATCCGTATCCGGTCGGCAAAACGGCAAATACATCCTTCTTCGAAAGGAATGACTTAAGTGCATTGTGTTGCTCTACTTTCAAAGACGCCAACGCCGATTTAAACAACCGCTCTTCGTTCGCCATAGCCACCTTCCTTGTTGTTCACCGTCGCAGGACTGTCGTTATCCTGTTAAGCCCGCCTTAAGACTCTCTTACAAAATAGAGCACTGTGATTGGATGAAGTCCACGGCGTCAGCCAATAGAAATTCCTATGGTTTGATACTAGACGTACAGGCTGAGCAAATTAATTTGCCGCCGCTAGGGTGCGTCTAGATTTCTAGGCTAAGTCCGAGCCTGACATAATAACTTAACAGTACTCAACAATAACAACAACAATGGTTCCTTTGTGAGCAATTCACTGGTGTTGTCAGTATTGTGTTGAATATTGTGTTCAACTCTGTTGAAATCTCAATAGAGATGTCAGGCATCCCAGACCCACCCACCTCCCTTTATATTCATAATGGACTATAAGATATGTCAATGCCAGAGACCGCAACAGCAACACATCACAATAACACCCCAAAACATTTCCCCCACACCAGCCACAACCGAATTCCAGTTCATCTGGTTGCTTTGGCTGAGGACAGAAAGAGGGACTGACCTCTGGGCTAGTCAAACAGAGAAACAAAAATAAATCAATAAATAAATAGGGACTGACCTCTGAGCCAGATCCCTCCTATGATAAAGACGGTGACCAGCAGCAGCGCAGTGAGGGCGATGAACACAACGGCCGTCACTTTCCACGTGCACCATTGGGTGGGACCTTGGAGAGAAACACGTACAGGGAATGATTATGACCTCAAATAACATACAGCTGGCGGGTGGAAACTATCAGCAACAACAACAACAAAATGGGCAGTAACGAAAAAACAAAACATTAATACTTTTTAGAGGAACACAACAAAACCCCCAAAGAAAATAAAAAAACACACCAACCTTTATAACCTGGGTCTGACTTGTCATCATTATCCAGAGCATATTGTGTTCCATTATTTTCAGCTTTCTGGATGTTAGAGTAACAGTCGTCACTGTATCGGCCTCCAGCCTTGAGCGCCTGGTTGTTTGGGCTACTGAGGAACAGAAGGGGTGAAAGAGGGAGAGGACAATGTCCATGAGACTGAGACTGAGAACATCATAAAACATGGCGTCACTGCGTGATGAAACATGTCTAATTTTCTCTCATTCACACACACACGCTCTTCCTAAGCTCCATCTTGTACAAACAGTGTACGTGTTTATTTTTCGTTTAGTGCCTTAACTTAAGTCACATTGTCTGCTGTGCAGAAACTCAACAATTTTGTGCCACAGACTATTTCAATGCTCACCAATACTCTAGAACTTCAACATACAGTACACACACTGAATGGTTTGTGTAACATTAAAACATTGCTTTCTATTATAACATGGTTAACCTAAACTCAACCATACTATTCATTTTCCTCAAAGATAATATTTCTGTTGACTATGGAAGGGATAACAGTGATGTCCCGATAGTAAAATAATATGATAGAGAACACTTTCTTACACAGTTTGCTTGGCATCGTTCAGTGAGTCTTTTTCATAGAGCGTGTCACAGTTCTTCTTGTACTCCATTTTTGGATTTGGCACCTACAGCCAACAGGAAAATAACACATCCTGAACAATGTATGGACAAGACAACAGCAGAAACAAGTAACATGACTAAGAGCCAAATAGTTGAGGCCTGACTATACTGCCTAGGCGCAATACATACACAGAGAAAGATGCAGGCAGCAGAGGAAGATAAAATGGGAGACAGAGACAGAGAGAGAGAGGGAGAGAGAGAGAGAGAAAGAGAAAGAGAGACAGAGAGAGATTAATACAAGAATCCCAAGGTTACAAATCCTGAAATCCTGAGAACTCATTCAATGTGACTGTGCGTCTGCGCAAGTTAAACTGAACCACTGGAGATAGCCTAACGTGAATAGCGTTATTTACGGATGAACGAAATGGATTCTTGGTGTCCATGAAAACAGCATAGAAACGGGCAAATCTAATCCAAATGAATGGAAATGACAGGTCTTTGAATTGACACTAAGATGCAACGCAAATATATTCCTTTGCAATGCTATGCTTTACGGGTTCCCAAAACAACGATCGGTGATCACCAAATTTATCTCTCATATTGCTCCTCATGACCCCTGAAAGCTGTCAAAAAATATAGCCTGATGGGGCGCGTCTAGATTCAGGCTAATAGCCTGACGTTTTTTCCCCCTTTTTGAGCACGTCCGAATCCCAGGACATCGCACCTGTCAAGTTCGCAAGTTATCATGCAGTAACAGCCCAGTGTAGACATGGGTTCACATAGCCTTTAGTCTATGTGAACCCTAAGAAATTAGGCTGTTGTAGGCTTACATTAAAAGTTTAATGGGAATAAGTCATGACTTTTGACAGTGGTAAATGTCATAGCAAATAGCCTATTTATTTCACTCTAGCTGGAGTGAACGCAGAACATGGGATGTTGCGCAAACAAATGAATGAGGAGGATTATCTGCATCTCCGTTAACCAAAACTATGTCTTTGCTAACCCATAGGCGTACTATGTTTTCCCTACCCTCGATAAAACACCCTCGATAAAAAGCCGAGCTCCATAGCACCTGCGGACAATCTACTGATTGTAGAGACAAGCACTTTAAATGACTTTCCTCAACAATATACGAGACAACACATTAAGAAACTCTTACTTTTGCTTCTTATACAGACTAAAATTGAATCCTTACCCAGAGTGGTCAGTGGTTCAGGAAAGGACACCACACTTCCCAGAGTGGTCAGAGGCTCTGATACTGTAGGACTGCTGCCTTGTAGTCTACTGTTGCAGTGGTAAGGATCACTTTCATTTCCTCAGAAGTGGAGTGAATGTCAGGGCATGTCAGCGTAAGATTCACTTTCCCTTCCTCTGTTTTCAAACATGACCAGACTTAATGTAAGAAAACTGGTTTTGTAAATGCAAACATATTTTTAAGTATCTTTGTTGGATATTTTCCAAATGTTTCTACTGACAGATTATAGATTATTTACAGACGAACGAGAACATGTGGGTCACTTACTCAGTTTGCCCTGGTGTCCATCTTCCGGTTGAATAGGTGATTGTAAAACTAGTCTAGATGTTGTCTGTAAAACATTTGTCAATCTGAACTGTGTGTTTGTGTGTGTGTGTGTGTGTGTGTGTGTGTGTGTGTGTGTGTTTATAACAATATCATGTCACTGAGGCCATCTAGTGGTGTTATGAAATATTTGTTTGCAGTTATGGCCTCTGTCAGGGGGAGGACTTGAGAATGGGTCTGGATTTTTTCAACTTTCCAACTCATTTCTAAAGAGAATACACATCTGTGTAGACCCACATCACAGTCTCCCAGCTTTACTGTTGACATCTGTTTTTGTTGTTGTTGTTGTTTTTCAGTTTGGACATTCTGCTTAGATAACTGCTCCTTTCTTATGTTTGGAAAATGGATGATGTTACCATTAGGTAATTATGTTCAATAATTGTGATCCCAATATTGACTAAATGATGTTATGCCATAATCTAGAAGCCCTATACTTTGTGTGTTTGTGTGTGATTTTGCCATAATTGAGCAGCTCTAGTGTGTGTGTGTGTGTGTGTGTGTGTGTGTGTGTGTGTGTGTGTGTGTGTGTGTTTTGCCATAATCCAGCAGCTCTGACACTTTTGACCTACATTATGTCTGACCAACATTGAGCTTCTCAATGACTCAATTCAATGATTTAAACAAACAGCCACCAACATGCACTCCTAAGTCAGGTTTATGAAAGCACAGGGGCCCAAATGACTCCATTCAATGACATAAAGTGCAGCAAACAGCCACCAACATCCACCACAGCTATTGACACACACATAAAAGGCCTAAGAAACAGGTTTATGAAAGCACAGGGGCCCAAAAGTTATGTGCACAAATACACAACTAAAATCCAGACCATTTCTGAGTCAGAATGGCATCTTCATACCATAACAAATAAAGTTATAGCAAACAGTATACCTGTATGTACCTCAATGGTCAGCATAGTTGGGTATTATAAGGGATAATGTATAGAATGCCGGTCATTATTGGGAAAATAAGTCCCGACAGGGCGAACCAGTCCCCGCCCTGGGGGGTAGGGACTTATTTTTGTGATATGAAACACCTGAATTAGAAGCACAAACTTCGTTGCCATTGACAGCTGTCATTATTTTTTTCAGAGGTCCTTTCCTCGAAAATAATGACCGCTAGAACTTTGGGAAATCCCACTCAAGTCAATGGAGCGTTCTACTTGCCTTGTAATAATGTAACCTGTATACCTACAGTATATGATCAGCATGGTTGGATATTAATGTAACCTGTATATATAATGTAACCTGTATACCTATATGATCAGCTTAGTTGGGTATTAATGTAACCTGTAATGTAACCTGTATACCTACTGTATATGATCAGCATGGTTGGGTATTAATGTAACCTGTAATGTAACCTGTATACCTACTGTATATGATCAGCATGGTTGGGTATTAATGTAACCTGTATATATAATGTAACCTGTATGTACCTATATGGTCAGCTTAGTTGTCTAGACCTGCATGGAATGTAATGATGTGTGTGAAAAAGAATATCCTTATAGGACAATAAAGACTATGGGACTTTGTGCTCAACGATTTCGGGGTTTTTTTTTTACTTTATTTTTTATTAATATAAATCGGATACAAATCATCTGATAGATATGGTGCAATGGTGCCAGAAGACAATGACTCAACTCTCAGCTCTACAGGGAGTTCAGCTCAGTCATGACTGCTGACTACCAGTAGGGGGCAGAAGGTGAAAAGTATGGAAATTAAAAGAGTGAAGAAATCAAAGTAAAGACACTCAGGAATGGGAATTAGAAACATGGGATTGGGAGGTTTTCAAAATCATTATGATCACATTTATTAGTTTAGTTGTGTACCACACATGTACCACACATGTACACACCACATGTAAGGAAAAGATGACAAAATGGGACGTTATGGTACTGAATCACAACCAGACACGATGGGTGCCATGACTTTTACTGACACATATGATTCACTGTAACCATAGTGACCAACATATTTGTACAAATAAGTAATTGATCCATTAGATAATTCTGTCAATAAGTCAATAACTTAACTGAAAAACAAGTGTGCCTTTAACACACAATGACAAACATATTAGTATTGTTTTCCACCTTTATTCAGATCGGACAGGAAAGGTCCTGACAGGAATCCGGTGGGAGGGAGTGATGGGGTGGGATCGGGAAATGACCTGGGTCAGATTCAAACCCGGACGTGTAGACACTTGGACCCGCATGTGGTCATACAGAACTGATATCATGAGAATATCACAGTCAGCACTGAGGAAGGAGATGTCAGTAATCCAACAGGTATAGTTTACCCAGCAGCACTGAGGAAGGAGAGCTCAGTAATCCAACAGGTAGTTTACCAGCAGCACTGAGAGCAGAACTGAGAGTCCAGTGGAGCAGCTGCTGACCATCTGACCGCTGTTACACTGAGCCCTCACCTCCTCCAGCCTCCTCTCCCTCTCTCCCAACAACCTCTCTAGCGCCTCTCTTTTCTCCTCCTCCTCCTGACGTATTTCCTTCTCTAAATCCATCTTCTTCTGTTCCTCCTCTACTCGGATCTCTTGTTCTCTCTCCAATCTCTTCTTCTCCTCCTCTGCCCTGATCTCTCTTTCTCTCTCCAATCTCTTCATCTCCTCCTCCTCCCTGATCTCTTGTTCTCTCTCCATTCTCTTCTTCCCCTCCTCTTCTCTGATCTCTCTTTCTCTCTCCAATCTCTTCTTCTCCTCCTCCTCCCTGATCTCTTGTTCTCTCTCCATTCTCTTCTTCTCCTCCTCTGCCCTGATCTCTCGTTCTCTCTCTTTTCTCTTCAGCTCCTCCTCTTGTTGTCTCTGTTTGTTTTGCTCCATGGATGTTTTCTGGGAGACTGCCAGGACGTCAGACTCTGTGGAAAAGGAAAAGGAAGGAGAGAATATTGCTGATGGAGTGGAAGAATGTTGGCAATGCGTCACCATATTTCCCATTTCAATAAAAACATGTGCACACACACACACACACACACACAGGAAGAGAGAATAAGAATATAACACTGTCTCTATCTCTATCTAGCTCTCTCTGTGGTATGTGTTGATTTGCTTCTATCCTAGAGGCCCCATTAAACTGATTTTATTTAGTTAAACAAAAGAAAATATTCTAAATTCCATGACTGTCTACTGTCTGGGCATACAGCTGGCGAACCTGTCATCGTCACATGCATCCTACATACAACCTATAGCCTAACACAGTGCATTGCATCCATCATACCGTAACGTCATAACAATACTTGACGACAACATCAACAACAATAACAACAACATTGGTTCCTTTGTGAGCATTTCACTGGTGTTGTCAGTATTGTGTTGAATAACAGAAATCTCAACACAGGTGTCAGGCATCCCAGACCCACCTCCCTTTATATTCATAATGGACTATAAGACATGTCAATGCCAGAGACAACACATCACAATAATATAACACCCCAAAACATTTCCCCACACCAGCCACAACCAAATTCCAGTTCAGCTGGGTGCTTCAGCAATACTTTGCCAAAGATAATAAATGATTACTAGTAAAGGATTGGCACTGTGCTCATTAGTGGGGATAAGCCTGTGGTATAACTGTGTCTGTTAGTGTGGATAAGCCTGCAGTATAACTGTGTCTGTTAGTGTGGAAAAAGACCTCTGGGACAGTCATAAATAAATAAATAGGGACTGACCTCTGAGCCAGATCCCTCCTACGATGAGGACGCTGACCAGCAGCAGCGCAGTAAGGACGATGAACACAACGGCGGTCACTTTCCACGTGCACCACTGGGTGGGACCTTGGAGAGAAACACGCACAGGGAATGATTATGATCTCAATTTACTTACAGCTGGCGGGTGGAAACTATCAACAACAACAACAACAACAACAAAAAGGGCAGTGGTGAAAAAACTAAGCATTAATACTTTGTAGAGGAAATGCAAAAAATCTAAAAACAAAAATATATATTTACCTGGGCCTGACTTGTCATCATTATCCAGAGCATATTGTGTTCCATTATTTTCAGCTTTCTGGATGATAGAGTAACAGTCGTCACTGTATCGGCCTCCAGCTTTGAGCGCCTGGTTGTTTGGGCTACTGAGGAACAGAAGGGGTGAAAGAGGGAGAGGACAATGTCCATGAAACATGAGACTGAGAACATCATGAAACATGGCGTCACTGCGTGATGAAACATGACTAATTTTCTCTCATTTACACACATGCTTTTAAGCTGCATCTTTCACACGCAGTCACACAGTGTGGGTGAATGTCAGGAAACTAAGGAGGACACATTTGCTTAATTTTTGTTTGGTGCCATAACTTAAGTCACATTGTCTGCTGTGCAGAAACTCAACAATTTTGTGGCATATCAACGGAACATTTCAATGCTCACCAACTCTAGAACTTCAACATATATGCAATGAAGGTGTTGTGTAAACATAGGACATTAAAAAATAAGTATTAAAAAATACTTCCATTGCCTACGGAAAGGATAACAGCGGTGTCCCGATATACAGAGAGAACCTCACAACACAAATCTGCCAACAGTAAAATAATATGATAGAGAACACTTACACAGTTTGCTTGGCATCGTTCAGTGAGTCTTTTTCATAGAGCGTGTCACAGTTCTTCTTGTACTCCATTTTAGGATTTGGCACCTACAGCCAACAGGAAAATAACATGTCCTGAACAATGTACGGACAAGACAACAGCAGAAACAAGTAACAAGACTAAGAACCAAATAGTTGAGGCCTGACTACTGGGAGGGCACAATACATACACAGAGAAAGATACAGGCAGCAGAGGAAGATAAAATGGGAGAGAGAGAGAGGGAGAGAGAGAGAGAGAGAGAAAGAGAAAGAGAGACAGAGAGAGATTTATACAAGAATCCCAAGGTTACAATTCCTGATAGCTGAGACAGACACTTTGTAACTTTCCTCAACAATATACCAGACAACAGTTAATACTTTAAGAAACTCTTACTTTGTTTTTGTTATAGGCTACAGACTAAACTTGAATCCTTACCCAGAGTGGTCAGTGTTTCAGGACACCACACTTCCCAGAGTGGTCAGAAGCTCTGACTGGACTGCTGCCTTTTAGTGTTCTACTGTTTCTGTAAGGATCACTTTCATTTCCTCAGAAGTGGAGTGAATGTCAGGGCATGTCAGCATAATATTCACTTTCCCTTCCTCGGTTTAAAAAATGCTAATATATTTTTAAGTGTCTTAGTTGGATCTTTTTCCTAAATTTATCCGACATATTATAGATTATTTACAGACAAACGAGAACAAGTGGGTCACTTAATCAGTTTGCCTCGGTGTCCATCTTCTGGTTGAATAGTTGATTGTAAAACTAGATGTTGTACCTGTAAATAAAACTAACTTTTGTCAATCTGAACTGTGTGTGTGTTTATCTAGTGGTGTACTGTATACATACCTGTCAACACTCCCGTTTTTCCCGGGACTAATGTTTCAAGGTCATCTCCCAGCACCCTCCCGTTTTGTTATTTCTCCCGGAAAACTCCCGTAATTTGCATGGCCATCAAACTTCATTTTAAAACCATTGATCCATTCAGATTGCCAGATTGTGTATGCAATACACCCTACACATACACGATCACTTAGTTTCAATTTCAAACGTTTTGTCATAGGCTAAAACCTGGCAACCCAAAAACCCAAATCGGGTGCCAACTGCGCAGCCTGAGTCTCGTCATAAGCAAGCGGGCTAGTTGAATGGCCTACTTCAGAACTAGCTGTTGTGAAATTGTTGGGAATTTAATTGATTAACACATCACATAAACTGTTATTGAGTGAAACATTTGTTTGCAGTTATGGCCTCTGTCAGGGGGAGGCTTGAGAACGGGTCTGGATTTTTCAAATTTCTAACTCATTTCCAAAGAAAATACACATCTGTGTAGACCAGTGGTCCCCAAACTTTTTCTTCGAGGGCCAGCTTACTATGCCTGGCTGTAAGAGAGGGCCAGAGACTCGGAGTATATCAGTAACCATAAATAGCTTAGTGCTGTGAACAACAGCAGTCTACCTTAGTTGAATATTCCATTAGGCCTACATTTAATCTATAGGCTATTGCAATTTAATACCATTGTTAGCTGTGTTTATATTGCGATCATGCCATATCAGTGTAAAATGTAACTAAAATTAAATAATACTAATAAAAAGACTTTTGCATTCCCAAAAGTAATAGCAGGTAGTCCCAAAAGTATATTTCATTAAAAATGTGTGAACTCTGAAAATTTAAAGTTCTCAAACTATGAGAATTTTATGAAGTGCTGAAGTGGTCTGAAATGACCACCATTCTAACTTTCACTCACCTGAACTTGTGAACATTGTATGAACATTTGAACAAATAAAAATAATTATACCAGAAAGTCCCAGAAAAATGACTTGAATATAAGTTAGTTAGTTATTAACAATTCATTGATAAACTTTTAGAATACTTTGAGCACTGATGCAGTCAGCATAGGCCTCTTACATTGTTTGCAGGTAGGCCTACATTTCATTCCGTTTTTGATGGCAAACGCGAAACAGGGCCAAAACAACCACTAGTGGACAAAAAGAGTATTACATGTGTACTGTTAAGACTCGCCATAGAGAATGAATGGGGGAAATTGCGGAGGTTATAGTTTGACGATGTCGTACTCCCGTGCGGGCCAGATGCTATATTACGGACATGTTTTGGGGGGCCACCCAAAATGAGGTGATGGGCCGTAGTTTGGGGAGCACTGGTGTAGACCCACATCACAGTCTCCCAGCTTTACTGTTGACATCTGTTTTGTTACCATTAGGTAATTATGTTCAATAATTGTGATCCCAATATTGACTAAATGACGTTATGCAATAATCCAGCAGCTCTAGAGTGTGTGTGTGTGCGTGCGTGCGTGCATGTGTGTGTGTGTTTTGCCATAATCCAGCATCTCTACTACACATACACTTTTGACCTACATTATGTCTGACCAACATTGAGCTTCTCAATGACTCAATTCAATGATTTAAACAAACAGCCACCAACATGCACTACATCAATGTGCCCTACAACATGCACTACACCACAGCTATTGGCACACATGTATGAAGGCCTAAGAAACAGGTTTATGAAAGCACAGGGGGCCAAAAGTTTATTAAATGTGCACAAATACACGACTGAAATCCAGTCCATTTATGAGTCACAATGGCATCTCCATACCATAATGAAAACAGTTATAGCAAACAGTATACCATACAATGACGTGCATGCCAAATCAAAAATATATCAGCTCTGAATTCTGACCTAAATCTCCTTTAGCTGCAAAAGGAAGCTGTAAGCTGTCAGCTGGGAAATAGGAAATAGCCCTCAGCTGGGAAATAGCCCTCAGCTGGGAAATATCCCTCAGCTGGGAAATAGCCCTAAGCTGGGAAATAGCCCTCAGCTGGGAAATATCCCTCAGATGGGAAATATCCCTCAGCTGGGAAATAGGAAATTGCCCTCAGCTGGGAAATAGCCCTAAGCTGGGAAATAGCTGGGAAATAGCCCTCAGCTGGGACTTAAGTTCAGCTGAAGATCTCCAAAATACTTTGTTTTTCTTCTCAATCTATTCTTATCTCGCCTTATTTCTCGCAAGGGTCCAACAGAAACAGGTGAGATCTCAACTTTACTAGACGCAAAGCTATTTCTCAGGAGATGAAATGAAGAGACACAAGGCAATGGTCAACATCTTACACTGGTGTGAAATTGAGCTCAACTGTGTCTAGATGAAATAGACGAGACAAAGAGTTCTCCTTTCCTCTGGGTACTCCAGCATGGACTAGACCATGCGGTTACCACACAGCCTGGAGGACAGGACAATTCAAATCAGATCTCTTCTTTGTCCAACAGTATTGCTCCTATAGACACACGAGGAAAATGAAGAGTTGAAATTCAGATATACAAATATCGAATCGCCATTTTTTTGTTAGGCAGCGTAGGTCGCGCTGGGCAACTCGAGGGCCGAGGGCACCTCGCTGCACCAGTCCAGGTCTCCCTCGATGTCGTTCTTCATGGTGTCCAGGTGGGCCAGCACCGCGCTATGGCTGCGCTCCACGATGGTCATGACGACGTCCCTGTAGGGCGCCACGGCCGCGTCCAGGCAGGCCTCCTCCGCGGCGCGCCGCTGCTGCTGGACGTGCGCGTGCAGCGCGCGCTTCTTCTCCTGGAGGTTGCCCTGCAGGTGACACATCAGCTCGGCCATGCTGCGCTTCTGGTCCTCCGCCGACAGGTGCACCCTCTGGCAGCACGCACGCAGGTCGGACGCCTCCGACTCCGACATGAGCTCCACTGGAATCGGCTGAACGGCATCTGGGGTGGGAGGAGAGAAATGATCCATTAGAGGAGGGTGGAGAGAGAGGAGGAGGAAACACACTAGTGGTGGCAATCATATAATACTCATAATGAAGGCATTTTTCATTAAGCGTAGCCTGTATGTACCTCTATGATCAGCATAGTTGGGTATTAAATGTAACCTGCATGTACCTCTATGATCTGCATAGTTGGGTATTAATGTAGCCTGTATATAATGTATCCTGTATGTACCTCTATGATCAACATAGTTGGGTATTAATTTATCCTTTACGTACCTCTATTAACATAGTTGGGTATTATTGCTGCCACTAGCGCTGCCAAGACCATCACGAGCAGCCACGACCAGGACACGCCTGCATTTACTGGAGCTACTGCTGAATCGAGTTGTTGGAAGTGTGAAAACAAAACAAACAAACAAAAAAAACAGGAAAAAGTCCTGTCTTCTAAAATTTCACCACTTATTTCCAGACAGCGTCTTGAAATTATTACACATCTGATGCAGCACATATATTCACCATTTTCTGTCATTACAAATAGCCTACAGTGAGGCCTGTTCTAGAGACAGACAGACAGACAGACAGACAGATCGATCGATCGAAACATAGATACTTTACTGATCCCCAGGGGGAAATTCATCATGTTCTACCCACCAGGTGGGGGCGCTGCAGCATCCTGCACTCTGGGTGTGCGTGCGGGGTGAGCCAGCACGTGTGCGGACGTGGCCGGTGCCTGGTTGTGCTCGGCCAGGTGGCTCTGGCAGAGGGAGGTGCTGCAAGTCTGGCAGTGTTTCACAGCGCCGTGGACACTGTCCAGGCAAATATCACACGATCCTTGAACATGCCGTTTTATACTGTGAATTACAGAACACGCAGAACAATAACTATACACGGCTATACGATTTGTTTTATTCTGTACATTGGAATACATAATAAGAAACCTATTGTTCTTTAAAGCATAATGTAGACTCTACACTTTCCATAAATTGAACCTGGATTTCGAATTTAATTTGAGACTAAAATCACAAACATTAAAGGAAAATGGTGCATGCGTAACAGATCACTTGGTTTGTGAACACCTTGACTTGAGCAGTTATTGACACTGTGCAAATAACAGTGAATTGATTTGAACATAGTGTTATTATGCAATAATAATTAATTTATTGTGAATACAAAAAAACATTGCAATGTATAAAATGCCCAATTCGCATTACCTTGCATGCAGATCAACTTCATTCACAGAGTCATCACGCAGCTCTCCTTCCATGTTGTCCTCACCCCTGTAATAGAAATAATGATAAAATGACCAGCTAAGACAGACCAGGCAGTCAGCATGGACAGACATCCCATGCATTAATTCACCATGTATCCTCCGAAAAGAAATGCTACAGTTGGAAAACGTGTATGTTGTGGGGAGCATTTGTGCTTTATAGACTTGGAAACCTTAGTAAGGTATACAGTAGTAGTAAAAGGCTGAAATCTATGTTCTGTCTATAACAGAACTAGGAACATATTGCCTGACACTGGAAATGTTTATTTGCCTTTTTGTTTTACCGACTAAGATACTTAGACTGCTATAGACTCCTAGTCTAAGGTGCATAGGCTGCTTCATACATCAAGCTGATGAGACCTAGTGGGGTGTGTGTGTGTGTGTGTGTGTGTGTGTGTGTGTGTGTGTGTGTGTGTGTGTGTGTGTGTGTGTGTGTGTGTGGTAGCGACAGAAATGTGCAGCAATCAGACTATAAAACACTTTGGGGTGCTTTAGATGTCTCCTTGGGTTGTGGGTGCCTTACTGGCTGCACTTTAAAGAAATGTAGACATTTCAGGGATGATCGGAGTTATGTTTGTCCATGACCTCTGAGGTCAACCTCCCTTAAAGAGAAATAACAGCACACACTCAGGATGTGCACTTACAGTATCAGTAGGTTGTATCACCAGAACAAGATACACTCCAAACTGTAAGTGTGTGGGATAACTTTGTGTTTTAATAGAAGTTTTGCTGATATTTTTACTGACTGAGGCTGAAGGCTGATGCATGACTGGTGTTAACTGAAAATGGAATGCTTAGTACCTCAAGCTAATGCGACCTAGTGTGAGTGTGTGTGTATGTGTGTGTGTGTGTGTAAGATGCTTCTACAACTTGATTGCAGTCCACCTGTGCCTAAATTAATTCATCGGACATTATTAGGAGGCACACATCTGTTCATGTAAGGTCTCACAGTTGAGGTTGTATGTCAGAGTGAAAACCAAAATAGCAAGCGGCTAAAAGGGGAAGCTCACAGCTGCTGGTTTTTGAAAGGGCCTCTGAAGCAGCTGACTTGTTTTGGAACAGCTGAAATCTTGTTAACCCCAAAAAGACAGTGACTTGGGATAACTGACCTCCTGAGGTAGTCCCTGATAGCTGAACTTTGCGTTAGCCCAAATCCGCCTTGATATTAATACAGTATGACGCATTTCAGTTCCATGGGATTCTTATAAGATTGAATCAGCATTCCGAATTTCATTGAAATCTGTGGCTATACTAAAGTCCAAAAGTGTGATAATTTCACACCAATACAAATGTATTATTTTTATGTTTCAAGCATATCTTCACGAGTCATTCCAGCATTTTCTGTGTTCGAAAAGTGAAGTCTATACAGGTAATGCACTTTTTTTGTTTATGGCGATATGCACTAACAGTGTCAGTAGATCGTGTCACCAGTTGAAGATACACCAACTACTTTTTTTTATTATTTTGTGTTTAGTTTAAGTGCTTATTTACTGCTAGTCAAGTCTGAGAAGATTTGCCTGTTGTTCTGCTCAGTGCACGTCTTACTATCTATGCATGTGTGACTCTAGGAAAATAATTGAGCTGAGATTGTAATCACAGTAAATAATCACTTTAAGCATCTTCTGTTTATGCATGTCTTGCTACTTATCTACTTATCCGCATCCAATAAGGTCTTCTCTGCAGTGAGCAGGTCTGACATGATGACCCTATTGTCCCAGGCCTGGAGGGATTTTCCCTGAGGCAGACATGGGAGGCCATATGACATACATTACACATCTGCAGGGTTGTTCCCACTAATAATTGACTTTACGAGACCGACAAGACAAGACTGAGGAATGTGTAGTAGTTCTGAATCTAAATAGTACTATTGTTGTGCTTTGAGTTGGCAACAGACGCACAAATAAGGCTTTACTAATAATGTTCTAATTGGTCTAAAAGGAATTTAGTAAATCTTAAAATTTATAAGTGCATGCATCTCATTGTTTGTACATGAATGGGACTCTGCTTCCATACACAGGCCTGTGTGTGTGTGTGTGTGTGTGTGTGTGTGTGTGTGTGTGTGTGTGTGTGAGTAAGTGACCATAAGTGGACGTACAGTATGTCGTCTGTGCAAGACTACCGTCTCAGCCTCATAGTCTAATTTATTACAATTATAATTATCCTTTATTGGATTTTGCACTCTAAAACATGAAATTGGGATTCTATGTTCAACCTATGCATGTGTTCGTCCTGGAAAATAATTGAACTGAGATTGTTATCACAGTAAATAAGCATCTTAAACATGATCGTATTAAACAGGTTAATATTACACTTAATGCAGATTTGGGTCTGCTTTGTGAATGTTTCAGACACACCCTGCTGTTGCCTTTGCATTGAAATCAGCTGGGCATAGTGGGAGTACAAGCATGCAGGGAGCTCTAGTGCAGTGTTTCTGAGTGTGGTCCGCAAGCTATCCCAAGTGGTCCGCGAGCAGACGTGGTAAAATATCATAGATATTGAACCAACTTGTATGTAAATCCAAACAGTTCTGCAACACTGTCTATGTAAGATATGCCAGTTTAAATCATATGAATCCTCTGACACAATAAGCAAAGTGCAAAGACAATAAGCAAGGTGGTTCAGTGAGTAGGCCTATAATTGTGTAGGCTAATATACTGTTGAAGTAGGTCTTTTTTAGCTAGGAGGTCCGTATGTTTATTTTTTATTGGTTAAGTGGTCCTTTGTCTGAAAAGTTTGAGAAACACTGCTCTAGCGGACATCTACATTCCGGACAGCAGCAACTCTGTGCCGTGCATGACCAACGACACACTTTTCTGTCACCTTAGATGATGTCTGACATTTCACAGATCAAAGGTATGCTGCAGGTGATGCATTGCATAAGGAAAATTGTGCCGTCTTGTTTTTTAAGATGCAGAATGAACTTTTGACAATTGTAGCCTAATGTGGAAGAATACTAAACGTGTAAGGTTAACATTAAAAGTGGATGTGTCAAATTATGAATTATAAAATTTCAACAGCAAAAAAAGTACCCAACTCCTGCTCTACAAAACCCTCAAGAGTAACGAGGGTTGAGGGCCAGATTAATGTCCCATGAGGCGCTGGAGAACAGGTAGGTCTACTGAGGGGAACCCTAGCGGTTAACTCCAAGAGGTTTGGGGACCCAAGCCCTGAAGGGTCGTGTGGCATGAGGGGTGAGCTCACATTTTCAACGCCCTTTGGCCTTTTGGTCCTCTTGTTGTGTGTTCACTCAGGGCCCTGATGCTCAGCCTCCTTTGGACAATTACATATAAATATCTATATTTATACACAAAATTACAAACATACAAAATTAGGAAAGCAAAACCTCAAAATCTTAAGTATGAAAAAAAATACAGCTTCCGAAAATGTAATTTCTTTCATTTTTAAATAGAAAATGTAACATATAAGACTTATTATTAGGCCTACTACACGGGCCGTCAAATCACACGTAAATCTAAGACAAATGGAGACCAAAGAAAATACTGTCGGGTAACATGGCGTGACGACGGTGATGTGATTTGAAGTTATCGTGTGGTATGCTGGGCGATAACTAACTGAGGACCGTGTTTTGCTGAAACGGCAACAATGTAGTCATTATTCTTTCTTGCGCGTAAGCTAATGGCGAAATCGCTGGTAACTTTTTTGAATGACAGTGACAGCTTAGAGCTTCCATTAGCCCTACGTGACACACACACACATTTATTTGAGAGATATAGGCCTATTTCTTTCTTTTGACAGAGAAGAGACTGTCAAAGAGTGGCGAATGAGATGTAGGTCCAGCTTACCTGTGGATGTGTGAGATGAGCAGCAATCCCGAGGAGCGAACAAAACAATGTAGAGGAACAGGAAGTCTTTTCAGCTCACTCCACGCTGTTGCCTAATAATCATCCAATCCGCTGCTGTTGCTATGCAGAAACTCTGACAGGAAAATATTCGGTTTGTACAGACGCAGTAGCATTGACTTTGGTACAGTAGTTCACAGTAGTTCTGTTTTTAATTTATTGTAAAATTATTTTTGCAGCAGTTAGTATTTATTTACTGTGCGTAAACTGATATTTGCACATTAACACTATAGCTGCTGTCTGCTGGATGGATGCTGTTGCTTCCTGTTTTTTTTTCTTGCTGCTCATTTCAAACGACGTTTCCTTCCACGCCTGAACAGACAGTTGAAAAGCAGGTCTACTAATATCAAAAGGAAGTTTTGGCATTGCTTGTAAGACAAGACATGCTTATTTGTTATACAATTAATCACTGTGTGATGTGAGGGGATGTTGGATTGTAACATTATAAAAAATAAAACTGTTATGTTATTGCTGATATTAAAGAGCAAAATGTTGACATTGTGTCATTTTCCAGAACAGTCAGCAGACATGACTTCCCTTTTTCTTGCAATGGGGACTTTCAGCCTGTTCTACATAATGCAGTGTGTGTGTGCGCACGCACAAGTGTGTGTGTGTGTGTGCATGTCTGTGTGTGTTTGTGAAAACAGTAAAAATATTACATTACATAAGCCATTTATAATGTGATTGTCAAGTGTGACATACACCATTCTTGAATGTTTGTAAGGACAGCTTGATTCAACTTTCAACTGTCAAGGCACAGTGGTCAGTGGTAACCTTCTGTTCAACTACCCGCATGTTTACAGATAACTACCAAAGTCCTTTTAGGCAAGTCCCTCCCACTCAGCGGCCATATTGCAATGCTTTTTGGGGACTCATCGGGCATCCTATTCGGCAGAAATGCGCGTGCGCAAGGCTTCATGACACCAATCTTGCTCCAGCGGCGAGTTCACAACACATGATTGGCATGATGTCTTCACAACACACCACATGATTGGCTCAATGTATTCACATGTCGACGTTTTGCCGAGGAAGGAGTGGGATATGTTTAGACAACGGCCATCTAGCCCCATGCATTTCTATGGAGGATCTTTTAAGTGCTGTGTCTCCACATTAGAAAGTCTCTGGAACTACCTCCAACATTTTGCTAGTGTATGCTTGTATATTTGAACACACTTCATGGGTGCAGCTAAAGGCTGGTTTGCCTAATGTTAACGCATTTGTGCAAAGGAAATAGCTCGATAAGGATTTACTAGTTTGTAGGTCAAGATGCCACAGCTGCACCAACAAGGTCTCTGTCTCCATACAGTATGTAAACATGTGAGCCAAGGCATTGCTCTCCATATCTGTATAGGCTCCAGTCATCTGACCTTCGAGATATCCTACAGTACCTATTACATGACCACCCCCAAATATGGTTGTGTCCATTTTGGTGCAAATGGAAACATCAGCTCCATGATGACAGATTTACGCCTTTTTGTCTACGATTCCTTGTCTCACAGGCACACTGCAACTTCGAAGCAACTCTACTGGAATCACAACGCAGCATTCATTGGGCAAACCAAAAAAACAAAAAGCTTTAGGCCTACTGGAAAAATGCAAACTATATGTAACCATTATCAATGTTTTAATTTTATCAACCTTTTCATTTATCAATGTCAGATATTTTAATACGCTTTTGACGCAAAAAAGACAGGAGCCAATACAATTGTATTATCTTTGTAAAGAGAGAGAATGATATAAAACAATGGTTCGCACCAAGACTCTGATATGTGATACATGTAAGCTTCCTAATATATGTGTAGGTCACACAATCAGGGTGTGACAGATAACACATAGCCTAAGGCATGATTTCTTCTTAGGCCCTAAATGGCCTTAATGGACATATTGACGGCTAACACATCTTGACCTTTCAGGTCAGACAGAATATTCGATTCCATTCCAGTCTTTTTCTGTTCCTCTTTGGTAGATTTTCAGACACAGCCTGTCTGGATTTGATTTAAAAGCGGACCCAGCCTTTCTGGATATTACAAAAAAGCGGAATCATTAACAGAACACAAGGTTCATGCTTGTAGACTAAAACATGATAAACTACATAACATAAGATTTATGCTTGTGAACTAAAACATAATAATAAGCAAAACATAAGTGATAAGCATGTGAACTAACGGTACGGGTAGCACATGCCTCAGTCCTGAATCCAGTAACCTGCGACCCAATTAAGTCATGGATCTGACAGAACACTGGACACAATGAACACCAAAACACAATGTTTTTAAGGCAGTGCAATAGCTAAAAACAGAACACCAGTTTTAAAAGAATGTAATAACTTTTCTTAATTGTCAACATAAGTCAGCAGGTTTATATTTCTCCAACAATCAAGTAAAGACTTTGCATTCCACCATAGTCTGTATGGGGGCCTAACGTGTGATATCAGAGACACAGACTGCACATTCTTGTTTTCTTTTTTTTCTTTTGGGGGCCTCTTGGTAAGATAAGCTCAAGGTCACAATTAAGCTCCTCTTTCATTGGTATCAGTGTCAGACAGAATGTCCTTGCAGACTGTGGGAAGTGAAGCATCTTTGGTTGTTGCCCATGAGATAAGGATGATTTGCTTATAACTGAAGCATTGTCCTCCATCGGGTCTCAGGAGCTCATTGTGTGAGCACGGTTGGTGAGGGCATTGTGCCCCATCACGTGACTGAAGATGGATGCTGTTGTGTGGAAGAGTACAGGGCCCACACATGCTGTGGGTGTCTTGAAAAATGCTACATAAATCCTGTGTTGTTGTTGTTGTTGACCCAAGATGGACGCTAAAGGGGTCAGAATGAATTACTGATGTGTTGATGATGCGAAGCCGTGTGATGGAAAAGACTGTTACGCAGTTGTGATGACACCCACACACACACACTTAATAAGTAACACACATTTAAATCACTGCACACATTGAGCAAGGCACCCAACCCCCAACTGCGCCCTGGATGAAGGGCTGCTCACTGCTCCGTGTGTATATGCATGCTAGTGTGGGTGTGCTCCTAGTGAGCTCACTGCTCTGTGTTTGTGTGTGTATGAATGTGTACACTACCCTCAGATGGATAAAATTCAGAGAACAAATTTCCAGTAGGATATTCCTACAGCACTATACAGTATAACTTAACCCCCCCTCCCCCAAACTAAAGGGGGACTAAAGCACATATTAAGAAGTCACAGAGCACAGCCAAGAGAGAGCTAAGAGATCATTTATTTATTAGACATACAAATAAAGTCCTGTGGACAGCAGTGGTTACCATGACAGCAAATGAGTATGACCAGACAGATGATCCTGTTTTTTAGTCAGATATTGCAGGTGAGTGAGGTGTTACATGGTAGAGGATTTCCCACAGCAGCCAATCAACAACCAAGGAAACAGCCTCATATGATAACTTCCTCCTACAGCAACAATAGGGGGATTCGACTTGATGCAGCCGTGTTAAGCTGACTGCATAACACGATTATTTCTGAAATGTTTTCAACACATGAGGTTGTAGGATCAGAAATTTGTCTAGGGCTTGTTGAGAAAAGAAGTCTCAGCCAGTCGGGAGTAGAGTCAGAATTCTCAGAGATCTTTATTCACGAATATCCGGAGACCTACGTCGTGTTGCTAACAGACGCAGTCTGATGCAACAAACAAGGAAACACTTTTTATACCCCCCTGACAAGTCAGACAAGACATGACATCTCCATTAATGGTACGCAAACCATTTTACGACTTGGTTACCCGAGAGTTGACCATATCTATAAGGTTGTATCCCATAACGACCGACATCTATGGAATCCAGTCAAGATTGACCCCAAGACAGTAAACAAGGTCTTGGGTGCCAGCCCGCCGGAGCAGGGCCTACACAGCCTCCTCTGCAGACACACACACACACACACAGCATGATTTCACAAACACCTTGAACATGGCATTCCACAGATGTTGTCTCATAAATCTCTCCTTCACTTTTCTGCTTACTGCAGCAATTCCCTCTTTAATATGTTCACAGACCACACCAAAAGAGTAAATGGTTGAAAATAGCACACTCATATATTGTGAACACCTTTAAGGCCAAAATTTCTTACTACAAGGTATGCACAATTCCGGTTTGACTTCTCAGAATCTCAGAAATAATCATGTTACGCAGTTAGCTTAAGACAGACACAGGCGGCTACATCAAGTGGAATCCCCCTTTTGTTCTATTCAAAACTCACTGTATGCAGTGTGTGTACAGTGTGTCCACCTAAAGTCATTCACAGACTTCAAAATAAAAAAACAAAAAAAAACCCAACAAGAAATAACATTAAATAATGATCTCAAAAGTGTAAAACATGAAAAGAGAGCAAACAGCCTTCTCAGAGTGTTCAATACACCACTGATTATGTCAAATCAAACACTTTTGACACTTAGTAACTTTTTGTCCTGCTTCAACTCAGCCCTAGTCATGTGCATGCTGCCTGCAAAAAAACTTGAAAAGAAGATTCCACAACCACATGTTTTACAAGGGGCTGAGGAGAAAGTTTAACAGAATGAAAATGAGCAATGACATGTAACACTATTCCTGTGTTGGAAACATTTTGTAGAAGTTTTTAAAAGAAAGAAAAAATCTACGGATTTGATTATTGATTTTTAATCCATGGATCTGATTACTGAACAAGCTTGTCTGGGAACAGTTAGGAAGTCAAATGGTTAGTTATTTACAGTAGCTAGCCAACAAGACAGATGTGAACATCAAGCAGAGAAGAAGAATCCACGCTTCAGCAGAACATCACAAACCAGTGCATCTCAGAGCAGCGACAAAAAAACGGCTCGTTATGAAGACTGAACGGCGTCGGCCTTGGCCAACTCATCACACCACTTCTGTACTCCCGCTGTGAACGTCCGGTTTTCCAGCAACGAGTACAGGATGCGGTTGGTGCTCTCGACCATCGGCATGACGAGGTCCTTGAAGACTTTCTGCTCGCTGCTGAGGAGG
Source organism: Alosa alosa (assembly GCF_017589495.1). Taxonomy (NCBI): domain Eukaryota; kingdom Metazoa; phylum Chordata; class Actinopteri; order Clupeiformes; family Clupeidae; genus Alosa; species Alosa alosa. The sequence continues at coordinate 11,178,913 of NC_063195.1, forward strand.
CTCTCGAGTTGCTGGCGGTCCTCCTGCAGCTTGCTCTTCATCCTGCGCCGCTGGTCCTTGAACGTCTCCTGCATGTGGCACACGCGCTTGGCCAGCAGAAGGCGCTGGTCTTCCACGGCGCGGTACATCTCCTCGCAGTCCTGCATGCGCTTCTCCACCCGCGGCTGCTGCTCACGCACCAGTGCCCTCACACGGGCATCTGTGGGCACACATCGAACTGAAATTCAGTGACATATAGCACTATTCCTGTGTTTGAAACATTTTGACGCAGTCTTTAAAAGAAAGAAAGAAAGAAAAAAAAAAAAAAAAAAAATCGATGGATTTGATTATTGATTTTTAATCCATGGATCTGGTTACTATATAAGCTTGTCTGGGAACAGTTAGCCCAACGCACCAACGCCCTCACACGGGCATCTGGGGGCACAAACTGAGTGATTGACTGATAGGATGATTGACTGAAATTTAGTGGGCATGGGGAGGTATACTGTAGATGGAGTAGAAGTGGTTGGGAGGGGAATATGGGGGGAGTTGGGAGTTGATGGAGGGGGCAGGAGAAGCAGTTAGTAGGGGCATATGGAGAGGTATAGGTGGAGCGGGTAGAAGAAGCTGTTGGGAGGGGCTTGGTGGAGAGGGTGGTGGAAGTATAGGGAGGGGCATATGGAGAGGTGGTGGGAAGTGGTTTAGGGGAGGTGAATCAAGAAAAAAGGGTCATGAATGATTGGTCATACGCAATAATAATAATAATAATAATAATAATAATAATAATAATAATAAAAGCTGCAATAAAAAGTTAAATGTACCTTCATCATCTGAAGACATGTAGAATACGGGTACCATCACTGCCACCACAACCACCAGGATCATAAGGGCTTGTGTCCAGGAAACTAGAGTAGGGGAAAATCAACATCACTTTCTTATTAACTGAAATGCTTTTGAATGTATCATAGCACTCTAAGGTACGTTATGCAGAGGTGGACAGTCAGGTGCGTAAGGGGGTAAACGTCCTACTAATCCCATGTGTTGGTTCTCCCCATGCACCTGACACAGGTGACTTCACTAATTAGCTTTCTGAAGCCAGGATGCCCACCTCTGAGCTGTGTTAAAATTCGCCAGGCAGATTCATCTGGCAGATGTTTGTGGCGAATAAAACTGTGTTCAAGTATTCACAAACGCCTGCGGAGAACTTGTTAAAGAATTGTAAACCAAATATATCTGTTGGCTTATGTTGACAATTAAGAAAAGTTATTGCACTGCCTAAAAATCTATAAGTGTTCTGCTTGTTATACTGTTTTAGTTCAAGTGTATGAACCTTATGTTCTGCTTATTATACTGCTTTAGTTAACTGTTATAGAAATGTTTAATAAAGTTATCATTGCTTACATTTTATACACACATAAGTTTGAGCAAGCTGTAAATAGAGTGTTCCAGAAAATGCAAAAACAAAAACAGGAAGACACCCCAGAGGGGTATTTCACAAAACCTAGATAAGGGATTAAGCTGGGATTTTTAGGTGATCCTGGATGAATTTAGCCTTGATTTGGTTTCACAAAAGAGAGGGCGCAGAAGTTACCATGGGGATTTATTCTCTGCACCTAGCCTGGCCCCGACCAGGCTAACAGCCAAGCTAAGTTAATTCTAATGGTTATTATGTTGTCTTATTGGTTCAGCTAGCTGTCATTCACATCAGACCTCTGTGCTAATTTTTTAAGGAGCTTTATTCCATTTATAAACTATTTGCTGAATGTATTTGCTAGCAAAACAAAACAGATTGTCTGCCTACTACCATTACTACCATATGGTTATTGTTTTAATTGTGATAGCCTTATAATTATTAACATAGGCCTAGGTACTCATTGTTTGCTTATATTTTATTGATAGACGTTTGATGAATAGCCTACTGTAGTTGATTAGAAGTGGAGGGGCAAGTTTTCGAAGGTATTTTCAACTATAATATTAAGGTAGGCCTATATCCTAATATGTGCATCTTTGCACTGGCAAGCGCTTTCTTAATGACGTTGCGTGCCGAGACAAGGAAGCACTCACACGTGGGTGCATACGTAAATTTGCATTCAGTTGGTCTACCACGCCTACTCCTGCTGTTTTACAGAAATAGCCATGATTCCCCATTCCAAAAAGGACAACTTTACTTCATTGTTAGTCTATATCAAAAGCGGTTGTTCACTTTGTGTGAATGACGCTATTTTCCGCGTCTTTTTTATTCCAACCGTGGGCACTTTGGAGCAGAAACGGGAACGCGCACACATCCTGAATTACTTACACCTGGTTTGATATAGTCGCTCCTACTCATCCTGAATTGGCATTAGTGAAACGAGTTGAGCTAGGATGACCAGACAACGCTATTGTCAAACCTTGCTTTATCACTTATCTTGGATGTCTTAATTCTGCCTTTGTGAAATACCCCTCAGGTGTGGTGAAACTGATAACAGATAAAGAGGAACTGATGAGCACTAACAGGAAAATAACAAGTTACAAAAATAATGACTGATGACTCTTGCTATTCTGAGCTACTGTAATAAAAAGAGCTTTCTCTGGTTCGGAGGCAGAGATTGTTTTGGAGAGAGGGGGATCCCTGCTCTGTGAACACTCTCTCCTCTGATCAGAGTTTGCTGGTTGAAAAGCTTACATGTTGTCGTGGTTCTTGTTTCTTAGGAAAAGGGGATTTTTCCTTGACATTCACATTGTCTGAATCTTATGTTCACAAGCATACATCTTATGTTCTGTATATTATTGTGTCTTAGTCTACAAGCATGAACCTGTTCTGTTTATAATTCTGCTTTTATAATATCCAGACAAGCTGAGTCGCCAGAGTTGCCCAAATCAACCAGAGAGAAACAGAAAGAAATTAATTTCCACAGTCTCGGAATGTGCTGTCTGATCTGAAGGTCAAGATGTATAAAGATGTATTAGGCCACTTAAGTGTGAAGAAGAAATTATGCTTTAGGCCATGTGTTAACTGTCACACCCTGATTGTGTAACCAACATATATAAAAGGAAGCTTACATGTAGAACCTATCAGAGTCTTGGTAAAAAAACATTTGTTTTGGATAATTCTCTCTTTGCAAATATAATGCAATTGTGTTGTTCTTTGGAATCACTGGCTCCTGTCTTTTTTGCGTCAAAAGCGTTTGCTTAGCATTTGAACACACCTCAGATGATTTGTCATGAGGCACCATTTTACCTGAGCTTGCTGATGCCTGTACATAACTGAGTATTGTGTGTGCTGCGGAGGTACCATTTTACCTGAGCTTCTCCAGTGAGGTGAACTGCCTGGTGCCTGTACATAACTGACTATTGTGTGTGTTGCGGAGGTACCATTTTACCTGAGCTTCTCCAGTGAGGTGAACTGCCTGACGCCTGTACATAGCTGAGTTTTGTGTGTGTTGCGGAGCCCGGCGACTCGTTGTGCTCATTCAGGTGTCTCGCGCAGTAGGCGGCTCTGCAGCTCACGCAGTATTTACGAGCATAGTGGACACTATGGAGGCAAATGTCGCACACCGTCTGATTGAGCTTATAAGCCTCCAACTGGCTTCTGAACCTGTAAATGAAAATGCAAACATCATCAAAACAATGTCTTGGAGTTTATGTTTTCATCAAATTCATTCACCAGGAATTCTAGAAAATTCTAGGAAGTGTATAATTATCAGAGGTGGAAACCCTGATATACATCGGTACACGTCCTGGAATGAATTCCTTCTTCCTTCACACTACCCTCCCTCTTGCTTTTACTGCAATCATACACACAGACTAAGGGACTGAGTAGAGCTGTCTGATCATCACTAATGTTTAACCAATACATTAACACATGTGTTAACTGTGTGACCAATGCTTTAGCTGAAAAATTGCCTGACTAACTCAAACAACTGGGCAGGCCTGCATAAAGGGGAAATAGACTCTAACTCTCTGGTGAACTGAATGATATTGGGATGTGTTACAGATCCTTTGATATATTATTGAAACAGACCTTTGACCTCTATACTTGCCATTGGTTTTGGCAATATGTTAAAAAACATTTTGGCAATATGTTACAACATTCCTTTTCCAGCTTGGTTACTACGTAAGAGATACGCCGGTAATTATTGAGAAAATAAGCCCCGACAGGGGGAACCGGACCCCGACGCACAGTAATGTTTGAAATGGATGTGGGCTACCTTGAAGGTGGTTTGTCATTGCAGTCTGAATCACATTTTGCTGGAGGCCTTGTTGAAGAGTCCTCATGCTGTTCCTCTTCCATGTTGTCCTACAACAACAACAACAACAACAATAAGAACAACAACAACAGTCAAAACATACCAAGAACCATGGAAACGCATTATGTATACTATTGTCTTTCATCTTGCCAGTACTACTTATATCAAGCATATAAAAGGACTGCCCTACCGGAGGAAATAAAATCTCATTTGACAGCTGGTGGTGCGTGGTGACTGACTGGTATGTGTGTGTGTGTGTGTGTGTAGAGGAGAGGAGAGGAGGAATTTCCCATCCAAACAATGTCAAACTCAACTCTGGCCCTGCCAATGTGAAGCTGGTTGAACACAAATAGTTTGAGAGATATGTGAAGGTCAGATAGACACACAAGCAGACAGTCAGAAATGGCATTGATTAATAATAGATAGATACCATTATCAGAGTTCTGTGTTCAGTGCATAAAGGTCTCATCACATCAGACAGTAGCTTTGGGTTTGTGTCTGCCAGTTTATTTTTATTTATTTTTTATGTTTGGGTTCTATTAGCAGTTTGCTTATTTAACAGATTTTCTTCCCACAACCGTACAGATAACTAGCATCCCCCAAACACCAGCTGGTTTCTAATATCAGTTAATTCTTCCCACCCAGCGTCGTCCCTGAACCACGTTCAACACACACACACACACACACACAAACACACAACTGCACTGGGCCTGCTGTGCAGTTTAGTACGGTCAAACAGATAACTGGGCCATTTTGGAACCTGGCCTAATCAATCTGCTTGTATTTGAGTTACCATCCATCCAGGACCTATACAGCCAGTGCTACAGAAGAAAGGCCAAGCGTATAGTTTCTGACCCCAGTCTTCACAGCCACTGTCTTTTCACCATCCTGCCTTCTGGCAGACGATACAAGAGCATAAGGACCCGTACCAGCAGATATAGGGATAGTTTCTACCCACAAGTCATCAGGATGCTGAACCGTCCTTGGAAATCCCCACATAATGGTCCACAAGATTGTTTTTTGGACACTTGGAGCACAAGGAATTTCAATGCTGATAAATGCTTATTTATGAGTACATGATAATAAACTTGAACTTGAGTAGTGAAGATGGCCTGACACCTTCAGCAGAATAAGAGGACCCCACCCCCGTTTTCCCCCTCACATTGTTGTTAAATATTAGCCTACATTAATTCACTTGCCCAATGGCCAGCACTATATTTGGATATGAGGGGCAAATAATCACACCACTGGTTTCATCATCACCAGAATCTATCAACATTTGTATGAGAATTATATTAAAGACAGCCATCTTGATCACAAGAAACCCAATTGTATAACTTTCATACCGAGACGCAAATTTTTCTATCCAATATGAGTGTTGTTTTTTTTAACTACTTTGATTGCATGCACATACAACTATCCTACACCCTGTGTTTGTCATTTACAAAGTCCCACCTTGTGTGTGTGAACTAACCAGGGGTGAAAGTAAGCCGGTACTGGCCGGTACGGAGTACCACTAAAATATTTGGAGAGGGTACGCCGTACCGGAAAGAAAACTATACTGTCTCTGAAAAATATAGCACTTTCAGCATGACAACACAACTGCTAACGTCAAATTACCAGAAGCAACACGTTTCCCCCAAAATATATTTCATATACATCGTTCTGAACTGTATCTGAATTGTGTCTAAACCTCCCGTGCAGCTGGACAGACAACGAGCAAGCTATAGCGCGCGTACAGTAGCCTACAGTAATTGCGCCAACGTGCACTGGTATCCAAAGTGTTTCAGCAGACGGACGTTTCTTGGAAAGTCTCCCAAATAAAAAAAACATACAGGCTAAAAAAAATATGTTGAGGTTTCAATAGCCTATTCTGGTTTTATGTGTGCAGTGTTTCGCTGGAGAGACAGGAGACAGACAGTGCGTGACAGGCAGAAACGTGTTTCATGATATACAGTAGCCTATATAAAAAAAATTGATTGGAAGTGGGAGCGAGCAGAGTAACTAGGTTAAATAAATGAATGTTGAAATTAAGTGTTTGCAATTTATTCATAATCAAAAACAGATGCAGGTGGGTTAAAGAGTGATACTAGAGTGATACGAAGTCCTAGTGAATGCTTGATAAGTAGACTATAATACAGTAAATAAACAAATAAATAAATAATAAATAATTAGGCTAAGTGAAATTTTCGGCGCGCATTATAACTCTATATCATAGTACCACCAATAAATAAAAACTACTTTCACCCCTGGAACTAACCTGTGCAATTCTGCATGGACGAATAAAGCCGCCGTGGTGATTATCTGATGTGTTTTAATACCAACAGGCATGAACGGAAGCTATTTTGAATAACTGGACAACAACACACTTCTCTAATTCTATACAACACCAGGCTACACGCCATAACCACCAGTGGATCGACGCACATAACTGTCGAGTAACTAACCTAAGTTCTAGGCAGGCATGAATTCGTATAAGAACGAAAAAGTGACACCATGACATGACAGTCACTAGGTGATTTCCGCTGCACAGTAGTCGTGCGCGCTGTGCAAACAAATTATTTAGTAGCCTTCCCTAAAACTGCATATTTCCTTACCTTTGGATGTGTTTTCGAAGAACAACAGACTAATTCACTTGATTCCGACGAAGCAAGTCTAGAGGAACGAACACCGGAAGGGTTTTGCTCTTCTATAACCCCTTGCCCTCTTTGGGCAAATATTCATCCAATCAGCACCTGTTGCTAGGCAGAATTTGTAGTATGAGCCCGAGACCAGGTTTTAGTTACTCGGTTTATCAGTAGCCTATCATTGCCTCCCTGAGGCTGCCAAGGCCTAGTGACCACAAGGACGTTGTCAGGAACCGTCCCATGAAACAGACACGTGCTACAGTGCCACAATGTGAAACATTCATCTGCAGATAATAGTTGCTGACAGAAGTATAGCATGGGATGTAATTTAAGATTGACAGAAAGAGTAAAGAACTGCATATGGTATTATTTTGAACACATGCAATTGTGTCTAGCAACCGGCAAATAGATAGATAGATAGGCTACAGTAGATAGATAGATAGATACTTTATTGATCCCCAAGGGGAAATCATATTTACTTAGAGGAAACTACCTAAACTAGCATGCTGCTGTTGAATACACAAACTGTCCATGAGGAGTCATGTGTATCCATGTTTATTTTTCATAGAGACACTAAAACTGTGTGCATGACTATGCAAGAGGATGGGGCTTCCACTGAGCTTCAGATTATGCTGCTGTTTGAACCTTGTTCTGGATGCATGGCCCCAGGTCAGTGTTTCTCTCTCTAGCCAATACAGCCTTTCTCCTCCCTGTTGTCTGTGTAGTCTGGTCTTTATGAATGCCTTGCTAACACTTTTTTTAGGAATTAAAAAGCATGTTTCAGCTTTAAGCTGCTGTTATAAAACTAGCATTGCTCTTGGAGGAAAAAAGGAAAAGGCTCGTTGATCAGGTGATATACTGGCCAGAGCATGCCACCTAGTGGTGGACTAGAATAACTCCTCAGTTTCTGAACAATCCTAGACAATCCAATATTTATCTTTCACATGTGCGTCATTGCATATGTTTATTATGTTATAACTATTGTGTTTGAATAATACAATATTCACTGTAAATCGCTTTGGACAAAAATCTCTGCCAAATACCATAAACATAAACAGAAACATATATTACGGAAATGTGTCATTCGTGTAATGCTCTCTTAACAGACATCCTTGTTGTGATAGATACTGTGCGTAGATGTTCAATAATCTCTTTCCTGTAATAGTGAAAGTGATACCTTGTGTTCTTCAGCAGAAATGACCCAGCATGTTAACAGCAAAGGAAAGACTAGACTGAAACAGTGCATTTCTCTCTCTCTCACTAACACACAGACAGAAAGACAGACACACACACACACACACACACTTATGCACACATGCATAAGTTCTTACTAAATAACTCGAAAACCGCTGCGCCCAAAATGACACATTTTTAGTTGTATGTTGGTCTGATGGAGTCACATCAACCTATAGCCAATGGAGAAAAAAGATCTAGTGAAAAATGTAAATGCAAAAATGTGGTGATGACCTCACCAAATCATCATCACGACAACCACATTACCACTCTCTATCTCTCTCACACACACACACACAAACACACATGGACGGCCACGCATGCTCACACACGACTACCACACCATGCTCAAGGACACTTTGACAGGGTAAGGAGGAGTGAGGCTCAATCTGGCAACCCCTCCGGTTGCAGGATGACTCCTTCACCTCTTGAGCCACTGCCTGTTTGTTCCTTGAGCAATTCTATGCGACCTTTATCTGAAGTTCCAGGGCTGATAACAGGAATGAATGTGGTATTGTGTATTATTCTAAACAGACAAAGATGATGTCCACTGTCTGCGTCATAAAATGAGAGGGTGTGATTTTCACAGTTGAGAACCACTCCAAGTTTTTCTGGGACTTCTTCGGCATCCACCATAAACGGGGGTTCAGTGTTGGTGCGTAGCCCACTTCCTTCCTCATGCTGTAGAACCCAGAAGCCATTCTCGGGGGTTAAAGGGACTCTGTGTCCCCTCAGTGTCTCTCTGCACACTCCCACACACTCTGTGTTCCCTCGGTGATTCTCTGCACACTCCAACACACTCCGTGTTCCCTTGGTGATTCTCTGCACACTCCAACACACTCCGTGTCCCCTCGGTGATTCTCTGCACACTCCAACACACCAGCACCCTTTCACAAACACCTCCCAGCTATGCTTTCCTGAGCTGAAACGCTCTTTACACAAAACATAAGGAAACAATGTTTCGATCTTAACAATGTCTTCTTGTCCCGACCACGTCACGGTTTTCCCATGGTCACAGAGTGTCAGAAAATGAGGAACAGTTGCTGGGTCCAAGGTCAGAGTAACTGAGGAAAACAGTCACACTATAGTATTGAATGCTATTGTATATGGCATTATGAGTGTTATATGTAATATATACAAGGTCCCACCTTTTATTGTCTCCAATGTGGCCCAGTCTGTGTGAAAATTAAGAGGTCAAACATCTAGGATCTCATATTCTTTACAAAATGATAGCCTCATATGATGCATTTGAGACTTACCCTTAATCTGGATGACTTCAGTGTCTGTACCAACTCCTGTGTCTGATATTTTTGCAGACTCTTTGTGAAAACATACTAAACTAAGTTATACTGTCTTAAATGCCATTCTATGTAATTCCAAATTTACAAATACCAATGTTTCAAAAAGTTTACCTGTAAGAGGAGTTGCTTCTTCTGAAAAAAAAACATATAATTGAGTAATTGGAATACTTGTACATATTGTTAACATCCTCTAAATTGTTATAGAGTAGTACCTGCTTCTTTGGGGGATTGTAGGAATTCTGGACATTTGATTAAGCCTGTCAGAGAATGTCAAATATAAATATGCTTGAATAGATTACATCGATTACATTGCACTTCACTGTTTACTCTGGATAATGACCCTTATAAATGGGTCGAGTGAGAACAGTCTATTTCAGTGTAAATTTTACATTTTCCATCTCTACTTTAAGCACTTTTATGGACAAAAAGTTTTTTTTTATTTTACATTCCTCATTAAGAAAAGAAGACTATTATTTCCCTAAAATAAACCCATATAAAAATAAAGCTTATCTGGGAAGTTTTCTTTTTTCGAATGCATCTATGACTGATTTGTCTCAAACTGAAAAGCACAATCCAGAAATAATAGTACATTGTATTCTCAGTGAGAACATTAAAAGCAAGGTGACATACGGACTTGGATGACACACTCACATTTTATTAATGTTTAAAACATAAATGTCATTATTGATAAAGAACTAGAAATCAGGGGTCTATTGCACAAAACTAGGATAAGGGATTAAGCCGGGATATCTTGGTTATCATGGCTCAATTTATCTGTGATCCAGTTGCACAAAAGCGGGATAGGGGGCAGCAGGATATGTTATGGTATAAATCACCATGGGGATTTATTCTGTGGAGCTAGCCTGCTCCAGACCAGGCTAAGTTCCAGGATCTATTTAATCTCATCCCTTATCTCAGTCAGCAGTCACCACAAACGGAAACCAATAGTTATTCCACTGCCCACTACACATTGTTATCACATATAACTAGACCCACTGTCATTATTTAAACGTTTGTGATCATTAATTAACTTTTACATACTCGCCATTCCCGACCTGTCATGCGACAATGTGATGTCACGGGAGTGCTGTAACCATTTCACACGTGGTGGTCGCGGAACTAGTTGCAATATTCTCCTTAACAGAGGTGTTGCTGTTTGTTGTGAGAAGGCTATCTACCTACTTCACACCGTAGAAGAAGCAATGAAGCCGCTCTAGTTGCCATGGTGAATCAGTGAATCTGTGATAGGTGGCGGGGTCTATTTGAGGGAGCCGTGAGCGCGCACTTATCCAGGATAGGTTTCACCTGGCTTGATGAATCCGTGTCTGCTCATCCTGGCTTGCTCGTTGTGCAACCAATTAAGCCTGTACACTCTTGTTTTGGATTCATTGAGCGCAGCTCAGTAGCTTATCCCGGATGTCTTAATTCTGCTTTTGTGCAACAGGCCCCTGCTGTATAAAATATAAAAATATTTTGATATCCAGTAATCACAAGGATGAACGTGTCATTAAGAAAAGTCGTGAAAAGATGAAAAGAAAAGTGATACAGCGTTCTTTAGTCTTCTTCAATTGTGGGTCATTCTACAGAAATGGACACTTTTCTGTCCTGACACTTTACAGATCTGTTACACTTTGAAAAACACTTAATTATTGCATTGTACTTCTAAGAAAAACAAAATGTTAATTGAACAATCACATGTTTTGAGTCATCAAAGTGACAGTATTTATTTTTAAATCGATAGGATTCCAAGCACTACAGAGTGCCAGTCCCAACCCCCATGTATACAGATTGAGGGCCAAATTCTGAGACCAAAAAAATGTTTTTGAAATAGTTTAACTGCAATAATGCATGCATAACTATCACATTAATTATATAAGCAAATATTTAAATACAGAATATCAAATTAATATGATTATTTTATTTAAAATGCATCTGTCCCAGGGAGTCATATCACTGGTGTTACTGCACAAAAAAACTCTTTTTTTGAAATAGAAGCAATCATACTAATGACACCACTGGACTTCCTTTTAGTTAATACATGAAGGTCTCTGAAGAAAGGCACATGTGAAATCCACAGCCTCCTGTCATTTATCAGAAATTGTAGCATTTATATTGATTTCGGTAACACTTTAAATTAACACACCCATATTCATCATTAATTAGCCAGTAACTAACATATTTGTTAGTCAGATATTGTCCCAGTTATCACTCGTGAATTACTACTTTACAAGGCTTGATCATATTCCACCCTTAACAGACCAATAACTAAGACTTTTTGATCTGTTTGATCTACTGCCCTCTGGGAAGAGGTACAGAAGCCTGCGCTCCCGCACTACCAGACTCACCAACAGCTTCATACACCAAGCTGTAAGGATGCTGAACTCTCTCCCTCCTCTCCCCCCTCCACCCTCAGCTACATAACACCCTGGACATTGGACCCACAATGGCCGCCTGCACTACTCCACCTGCACACTTGAACACTTGCACACTTGTACACTTTACAACTTGGTGTTGTTGTCCTGAAAACACAACACTTCTGCTGCTCTTACAATAACTTGCACCACTATGCCACTTTCTTTATTACTTAGGTCAAACAGTATTTTATAGTATTTTACAGTATTTGCACTAGTATTTTATTGACTGTCTATGCACAATTTCAAAAAAAAATTTTGCTGCTCTTATTTTTTCAATTATTATATGTGCCCTCTTATTCACTTATTTACTTACTTTTTTTGTTTACTTGAATGTTATGTTGTCTGTGGACTTAAAATTGGTCAAATATGTCTTGTCTTCACCGTGGGATAGTGAGAAACGTAATTTCGATCTCTTTGTATGTCTGGAACATGTGAAGGAATTGACAATAAAGCTGACTTTGACTTTGACTTTGACTTAAGTAGATATTACTTCCTACTGATTATTGCTGGTAAATTAGGAGGCAATAGGACACGAATTATGATAATAACAGGCAATGCATAGTTCTGGCCTTATTATTACAGAACCCATTCTGTGGGGTTAAAGGGACTCCACGTTTTCTCTGTGATCTCACACTGCACACCCCTATGCACCAGCTACCATCCACCATTATTTCCCATCTGTGCTTTCCTGAATTGAATCTCTCCTTACAAAGAGCATGAGGAAAACCATCCTCATCATTTGTGGGCGACTTAGAACTTTACCACTGGCATTTAGTGTCAGAAAAGGAGGAAGTGTATCTGGATCCAGAATAAGCCTTTCTAGAGAAACCAAATACAATTTTGCATCAATTAATGGATTCAACATTATTGCAGTACCTAGTATGCGTTCATACCTGTAAGGTTGGGAAGATCTTACCATTCATCATTGGTAACATACTCCACACTGTGTGATATACAAAAAAGAAAAATTGTACTATGGAAAATATATTTTCCTCTCCAAAATTAGTAATTAAGTATAAGTAAGTATAAGTAGAAATACTTTTTTGATCCCGTGAGGGAAATTTGGTCTCTGCATTTAACCCAATTGGTGAATTAGTGAAACACAAACAGCACACAGTGTACACACAGTGAGGTGAAGTACACACTAATCCCGGCGCAGTGAGCTGCCTGCTACAACGGCTGCCCCCAAAGTGCAAAGGAGTCGTCTGGGAGGCGTCAGGGAGTGAGGGAGTGTTTACCAACAAGTGAAAACTGCGTACCTGGAATTTCTATGACATCGGGCTTTTGATCAACTCCTTTGTGGCTGAAATGGTGTTGCGATGAGTTTTCTTGAGAATCTTGTAGAATAGAACCACAACACAGCACATTAGAGTTCAGTTTTCCACCTCATACAACCTTGATGTCATGTTAAATATAGTAGTAGGTCTTATTAGGCTAATAATAGTTAATTTTACTGTAGGGCAATAATCCCAGATATCAAAAGCCCTCAAAAATAAAATATCATTAAAATGTGTGTAGGGTCCTCACATGGAAGATCTGACGTTCATTTTCAGTGAGCATGCAAGCAGAATTTACGCATCAGTGTACATTTACAGGTCTCTGTTATGTGGTAAGCTACTGTATCTTGCCTCTTTGGCAAAGTGAAACTAAATTCACTGTGGTGTCAGTCAAAGACAAAACAATTATACACGGTAAGTTACTTTCACTATTGACTGACAATGGGTTACCATCGAAAATATAGGCTGGAAAAAGCAACACTTACCCTGATATTGTTCAAATTACTGAAAAAAAACAATGTTTATTTATTAGTTGCTTATATCTTGTGACAGTGCGTCTTCAGCTGTGCTCCATACGTGTCTCTCGCCTCTCCCCTAATCACTTTTAACCGTCATTACCAATTTGCAAATGATGGGGAATAACTACTCATCATGAGATGTACAGTATTTCGTAATATCTTTATTCTAATTATGTTTCCCATTGTAATCGTGTAATTTGTAATGTTTTGCATGGACGTGTGCTGGTGCACGTTCATGGATGATGGAAGGATGGTGTGTTGTGCACCCGTAAATATGACTGTTGACAAAGCGCTCTTAAAATAACATATAGACAACTCACCATAGACTTCTGACCAGGTTTCTCTTGGTCAGTGGCAAAATGCGTTTTTAGGTAGTGTACAATAGCGATTTTTAGACAATGCATTAGGCCACTCCCTAGGTTGTTAAATACCACACCTGGGTGCATTGTTTAAAAAACAGACGTGCACAATAAGAAAATAAACTTTGTGCCGGGTGGGAAATGAGTTTTACGCCATGCACCAGAGTGCAAAATAGGGGCTAAAGTGTTCACAAATATGTACGTGTATGCTATAAGTATACTCTGTATTGAAACATCCAAAGTAGATTTTTAAAGTATTTAGCATTTTTAACCTGGGCCCTATAGGATGTTTTTAGTTACTTCCATATCAACAAAACAACTGAGATCTGTTCAGTAGAACTCTGCTAATACTGGCAATATTTAGCACCTACAACGCGCACATATGGGAGAAAAATGATAACGTCACAGTAATCTGCTTTTTTGTTACACCACGACAAAGGTTAAACATGTCATTACAAGTGTCAACTAATATGGACAGTATTCCTGCAAAGATATATGTATGCCAGGGAGAGATACATTTCAAAATTAGTCTGAATGACGTATGCCACCAGATGAGAGATAGGTAACACTTTCACTTAACAGTATCAACTTAAGAGTAATTGTTATGATAAAAACCTAATGACACTTAATGACAGTGTTATATCATAAACATAATGTGTTATATCATAAACGTTTATTTATGTTTACTTGTTTATGACACATTCATGACAGTGTCATGTCACTCTTATGTTGATACGATTCAGCATTGGGAACTAGTAGTGTGGTGACTGTTCGTAGAACATCAGGATAAATCAGACAAACCTTATTCTATACCTCATATGTAAGTTTGACATTAACTGTCAAATACGCATGCATTGTTATTAACCTAAAAGAGAGAAAGAGAGGTTGTCATTTTAAAAAGTAGACTCATTGGAAAATATTTTTACATTTAAAGGTAAGGTCAGCGATTGTTCAGGTAGTAGAATTTGTATTAGCAGACAATTTGAGCCAAAACATGTACACTGTATATTTACTTTAAAGCAATTTTCAGTGCAATTTTATTTTTAATCTCTTTGTCATTGTAGCCACCATAAACCAGTCGCATGTGATTTCTGAACGCTAGGTGGCAATGTTGTATTACATTTCACATCTAAAAACTGTGTGAAATCATTAGAAATATGTGAGCTTCACAAGTAAGGAAGGTGCAAATATTATGTAATTTATAATGGGAAATTATTGGAAATGTTATTTCTGGTTTCTCTTCGAAACCAGGTGCATGCGATTGGTTTATTCAAATTCACTTCACCATAGAGGGCTCCACGTCTGATATCTCCATGTCATAAAGGTTGTTCTGCTGCTGAGGCTATGTCAAGGCAGGGAATCTGAAATGAGTGAGCCCTCTATGGTGAAGTGAATTTGAATGAGAAATCACATGTGATGAGAAGAGTGAATGAGAAATCACATATATACGATGAGAAGAGTGAATGAGAAACAAACTTTGAGCCAGGGTTTTTGTTTTTGTCTGGTGTAGCTGCTTCCACTAGATGTTAAAGCTTGTAGGCTTCCTAAGAGACCTTTTTATTAAACAGTGTAGCCTACTCATGGAAAGTTTTCAACATTTTGCCCATTTTATAACCTGGGCCCTATGTCTTTAGCTACTTTAATTATGGACAAAACAAAAGAAATCTGTTAGCTACAGTAGTATTCTGCAACTGGCAATATAAGCACACAATGTCACAATTAACTACTTTATTTAGAGGCAGCCGTGGCCTAGTTAGCGCTTCGGACTTGTAACCGGAGGGTTGCCGGTTCGAACCCCGACCAGTAGGCATTGCTGAAGTGCCCTTGAGCAAGGCACCTAACCCCTCACTGCTCCCCGAGTGCTGCTGTTGTTGCAGGCAGCTCACTGCGCCGGGATTAGTGTGTGCTTCACCTCACTGTGTGCTGAGTGTGTTTCACTAATTCATGGATTGGGATAAATGCAGAGACCAAATTTCCCTACTTATACTTATTTTACTTCACTTATGAGGCTAAAGGTGCCATTGCAACTGTCAACCCAAGGATATAGGTGAGGAGTAGATACATTCCAAATGAGTGAGAGCATTGCACTGTAGTCTGCAACGACTTACATAACCAGGTGGGATTATTTTGGTTTTGCCCCAGCTGGCGGAAAACTCCCCTTCCTCAGATCCAGGATCATGGACAGATGATTCAGGAACTGAAGGTTGTGTGGTGGTGACATCTGGTTGATCATCTAGTGAGGATAAAGGTGCCATAATACCATAAAAATACTTAAATTTACAACTATTTATACATGAAAAAGTGAAAAAGTACAATGTCCTAAACTCAGTCTCACTTGTTGGAGAAAGTAGTCGATTGAGAGCAATTGTTTCTGTCATCGATGTGGTGACTTCAGCTAACTGCCTATCTATCAGTGAAAAATAATAACATTAAACATCAATTGTTTGTATAAAGTCTTGATGTCATGCCTACACATGAACAGCCATATTTTTTTTAATACAATCAAAGTGTGACATTTTTAAGAGAGCAAAACTAATTGTGGCCATAACTGTTTCACCATAACTGTTACCTTTTCTTTTGTATAGCCAGACAACAAAACACAGATGTGAGACTGCTATCAACATGGTCGGAGCCAGATTAACTGTTAGGATGATTCCATTGGTCATTGTCTGCTGCAGATCTTAGAAAGAAATTGAGGACAGCAGAGTATGAGATTTAGGTTATCTTACTGTTTTATCATTAAAATGAGTATTGAAGCTGTATTGAGTTGTAGCTGAAGTCCATTTTCTTTTGAAGTAGTCAACTGGCTTACCAGCCAGAGTTGAGTGTCTTGTCTCCAGATGACGCCACATTCAACACGCTGGGCTTTGGGCTCAACATTAAAACCATATTTTATGTACCGATAACATTAGTAGTGTTTGGTAAATATAACACTAGCATTGAAATTTTTTCCACTTCAGAAATATTTGCATTTTTCAATATGTATCATTCTTCGTCTTTTGCAACAACAAAAAAAAAAAAGCTGTGGACTAGATTGCGCTGCATGGTCCACCAATGTGGTTGACAAGATTTCCTCTCTGCACTCACCAGAGTGGACGTGTGGTATGACTTTGCTCTCTCTCCTGTCTTGATCAGACAAACCCACAGAGCACGAGACCCACTCAGACTCAGAGGGGGAGACCAGCAGCCAGGAGCTCACGCTCACCAAACCATCAGCACCTTCTGGAATGTTTGAGGGAAGTTATAGAAGCAAGAATTTGGGATATTTGAGAAATAACCCAAATCCAGATAGTCATTGCCATTATGTTTTCTTACTAATAGTGCACTTACTTTTGGTGAAGAGATTATCTTCATTTCTACCTATTATGCTTCTGTCTTCAGATGCCCAGATTAGAGTGGGTTCAGGGGACCAGCCACCTGATACACATGTCACATTCACCTGTTCCCTTGCTGACATACTTACTGACATCACTGGAATGGATCCCATTGCTGTGACCGTAATAAAGACAGGCATAATCAAACTTAAAATATATACTTGTTATAAAGTTGTTAATTTAATGAGTTAATGAGTTGGAATATGTTAAAATACCCTTTACTGTTAGGTGAACATTTGTGTCCTCATACCACTTGTCACTTATAACATGGCACCTGTACTCTCCACTGTCTGCCACTGTGAGGTTCTCCAGTTTCAGGGAAACGTTCCCATTCTCAAGGTTCTCATTTAGGGACACCCTGCCCTTGTATTGAGGGTTGCTAGGATGGTCCTGGATGTGGTGGTCTTTATACAGCAAAACTGGGGTGTCATACTCATTGAGATGATACCAGCGCACCTCTTATGATACTGCACTGATGGCAGGAGACAGTTGACAGGGCAAAATGGCCGAGGTCCCAACCCAGGAAGAAAAGGGATTATCAGGAGCAATCAGGGAAAAGATGCCTGAATCTAACAAAACAGATTTTTTTTTTTTTTTATGCACAGATTTGTTAAGAGGGAGTATTTCTGCTCAAACATAAAATCTGAATCATTTTCTAAACTTGCATGAGCTTGTTGTCCATGTTGAGTAGAGACAATCACACATAGCCATGTCAGCAGTCCTGTTAAAGGGTTCACTTCATAATTATGTTATCTACACTGAAATAATAACTTATATGGAAAAGTCTGAGTATCATATACTAAATGTAACAAACCAGTCACCCCCTAAGCACTGCTGTTTCCTAGTCAGCGACATGACTGTAAATAATTAACCCTTAAAGGAGTACCGTCACACCGGTGTGACGGGAATGTTGAGAAATGAACATTCTAAAGAATATCTGGATTCATTGAATTCAACATAGAATTTTAGAACCTTCAATTGTTGCGGAACTTAGAATGTTCAAAAACCTACACCTTTAAGGGTTAAATAGTAATCATCAGAAAAGACTTTAAAATGTGGTAATCAAATCAATATGTAAAACAGTGAAAACACTTATAGTTTAACTACCTTGGTCGACTTACCTAGATAAAGCAATAATTGGGAGATCTGTTGATGTGAAAATGGTCCCTTAAAAACAGTACAATTGTATTCTGTCCTGAGAGAGTGAATTTACTTTACCCAGTAGGTATTCAGACATTTTCATTTTTTTTCTCAGTGTATCTTTTTTTTTTTATCATGTTTTGTCATCTGTTTCAAGAATAGTTAACTCTTTGTTCATCAGGCGATGCCACAGCCATTTTTTCAAGGTCAGTTGCAGCACAGAAATATGCTATCAGAGAGACAATGAATGCCTTTTAATTCAAACTGAACCCCTTGCTGCTGCATCATTGTGAATCCAATGTCTATGAAAACTGTAGCAATTTCAGATGATGTTATAATAAACATACAAAATAACATACCTGAATCATCTGATTGAATCATCCATTCTAGTTATAAATCAGTGACTAATGGCATATTTTGTCTGTGTATACAGATACCCATGCTAAAGTTGACTAAAAAGAATAATACAAAATCATCTTTTGGAATTTGATCTTAACACCTTCATTTAAAAAAAATGAGGATAAATCCAACCTTTAAGGACACCAATTTTCTTTGTGAATGAATAATGTATCATAAATGAATAAATGTTCTTCCTTAAAATACAGGGGGCATAAGTAAGCACACCCCTATGCTAAATTCCCATAGAGGCAGGCAGAATTTTATTTTTAAAGGCCAGTTATTTCATGGATCCAGGATACTATGCATCCTAATGAAGTTGCGTTGGCCTTTGGAATAAAAACAATTAAAATAGCCCCACATCATCACATACCCTTCGCCATACTGTACCAGGATATTGGCATGGGGTACTTTCCATAAGATCTTCTCTCAATGCAAATCAAACCAGCTATAGGCTAACTGAAATGGGTATGGTGAATGGTGGAGCTATTTTTAATTCATTTAACTTATGCACAGCACTGTATATGTATAGAGTTTGATTCCAAAACGCTATAGCCACCATTCTTAGTGAATTTTCATGAATCATTTTCAAGTAATTTCAGTAGAACTGTAATAGGTTATGGGTATTTGATATATCTTTACTTAATCAAAACAACAAAACAGCAAGTTAATTGATATTACCTGAAATACATAATTAAATAACATGACTTTTTAAAGTTTTAAAAAATGGAGATATAGCGTTTTGGAACCAAACTCTTCATATACAGTCCTCCTTATTAGCCCACAGCTAAGAGCTCCACATCCCCACCTACAGGCCAACAGAGGGAAGGACACACACACATGGGCAGAGTACAAGTAAAGGCCTACACAGCTCAGACAATGGCCAAGGCAAACCCAGCAAGGACAAGCAGGTATGGAATTGTAGGCAGCAAGAACAGTTTGTAATTGTAGGAGGAAAATGTAGCTCTGGAGAGGAATGAAACCAGTTCCTCTGCTGACAAATGTACAAAAAAGTATTCTTTGTTGCAGTGAGAGAAGTTAATTACCAAAAAAGCTGTTAGACTCTCTATTTCAGAGCATCAACAATAGTGACACCTTTCAAAGAATTCCAAACTAGAGAACCCCCAGCAAGATGTTTTTTTTTTAATGAAATATTTGTTTTTGTGGCCTTTTGCCTTTATTTTTGATAGGACAGTGAGATACTGACAGGAAGTGAGTAGAAGAGAGACAGGGTGGGATCAGGAAATTACCTGGGCTAGACTTGAGTCCCCAGTACTTGGACCCATATTTGGTACGGGTGTTGTAGCCAGCTGTAATAATAATAATAATAATAATAATAATAATAATAATAATAAAATGTATTATCTTATATTAGAGTACATTATATATATAATGTACTCTAATATAAGATAATACATTGTATTATTATTATTATTATTATTATTATTATTATTATTATTATTATTATATATTATATTTCTGGTCCAATCTCATAACAATGACATCATGTGTTTTTGATATTCAATTTCACTTTTATTACACTTGTCTTTCAGGGTCCTGAGTGTGAAAAAGAGACAGTGTTTCAGTTGGTTAGCACTGGCTGGTCCAATGGCCTTCAGCATGCAATGAGTACAAAGAGAGGACCATTGTCATTCAGCGGAAGAACAGGCAGGTACCTAACAAGTAGGTTAGGTTCAAGATGTCAAATAGTTGATACAACCAAGAAGTCTGAATTATAAAATGAATAGAATATACCACTGAAAAGCAGTCATCAGTTTCAATCAATCATCAGTGTTGTTGCTATAGTGAATTGCATGAATTGAATTTGATGTTTTGAAAGTGAATAGGCAACACTTTTACTGATTCAAAGTCGTTTAATGGTGAAATTCATACATTTTGATGACATTAAAAAGCAATAAAGAGTCAATGAAAATGCTACACAAATTAAGAAAAAAGAAAACAATGTGTTAGATGCAAGTGAGGCACCCAAGTTATTTAAACGACACTTTTATTATACAACAGCAGTTGACCAAAGTGCTGTACATTAAGACAAAACAAAACAAGCAGAGGAAATAAAACAATAATACCGGTAATACAGAATACTTGAATTTCCCCTGGGGATCAATAAAGTATCTATCTATCTATCTATCTATCTAGAAGTAATCAGTTAACAAAACTAGACCAAAGAAGTAAAATAATAAATCAGTAGCCTACAAATGCTGCTAGTACTACTAAAAATAATCTAAAATCAAGCAGGTATCATTTCTTAGCACAGAGTGCAACCCAAATAGCATATTATATTTTGGTTGTATCCCAATTCCCAAAAATGTTAGGTACAATACAAATGAAAACAGAATGTGATGGTGTGCAAATAATATCAACTCATGAACAACATAAACAACATATAACATGTTGAAACTGATCAATTTTACTATTATGAAAAATATACAACTATTTTGTATTTGAAGCTAGCAAAACTTCTCAAAGAGCTGGAACAAGGGAAATGTTGTGAACTACTACAGAAAACCATTTTCATAACTAATGATTAGACCCCAAAAACGGTATTAGACCAATCAAAAATCATAATAATATTAGGAAACTGTCCAGATTGAAGAGAAGGATCGTCCAACTTGCTATTAGTGCACAGCTCAAAGGTCTGCATCTGTGATGGTACGGGGGCACATTGTTGATAGCTTGCATGTCTGGAAAGATAAATAATACATGATTACAGTCATTTCCTGTATTAGCCGCGTTGTGTAAAAGGCACAGGACAGTTTTATGCAATGTTAAAAGAAACAAATTTCATATAATACCATATTAATTGCCCTCGTGTATTAACCTCATAGCTGAAGAAATGTAGCAAAATCAATGTATATAGTACGGTATAACCCCTTAAACCCCAAATCTCCTTAGGGCCTCTTTAAATACTCACAATTGTGGGAGTGTGGTGCTATTCTGCTCTCTCTTCTGTCCTGATCAGACAGACCCACAGAGCAGGAGACCCACTCAGACTCAGAGGGGGAGACCAGCAGCCAGGAGCTCACTCTCACCAAACCATCATCACCTGAGAGATACACACATACAGTATAGTGGAAAGGTCTGCTCATCACCTGTTCACTGCTTGTAGTTTAATTATCCAATTACTACAGTATCTGATCACAAATCAGGAAGAGACAAGTAGCCAATAACTCACGCAAACCATCATTTTCTGAAAGATGGAACTGTGTGGTTAAAATAGTAAAAGCACATCCCACCTAACACTATTACGTTGTGGCAATGTTGTGATTACGTACCACATTGGTTGCTACAACATAGTTGGATAACGCTATATCCCAGTTATACGCAATGCATAACACAATTGCAAGTATTTATGTATGATATGATCTTACTAGCTGCATTCATAATAATATTACACATACAGCACAAATGTTGGCTGCTCAAGCAAAGCCCAGGCAGAGCAAAACAGAAGGATTTGTCCACAAGCACATTGGAGATCATGCATGTTCAGTTCTCATAGAAATTATTAATATAGTTGTATATGTAGTAGGGCTGTCAATCGATTAAAACAATTAATCTAATTAATTACATACTCTGTGATTAATTAATCTAAATTAATTGCATATATAATTTTTGCGCTGAAAGTTTTTTAAATATTTAAATTTAAATGAATCATTGAATAATCAGCATTAGTGACATTCAATTTTAAAAATACTTTTATTATTACTTTCACTGTTCAAATAATGGCCATAATAATCTATGATATGACCTAATATGCTGAGGAAATAAATTCAAAAGTGCTTCGGGAAGAACTTTTTTTTTACATACAAGGCATTTCAGGCCACAGATATAACCTAGGGGACACAATGAAAATAAATGAACACTCCCCTCAATGTCAACACTATTTTGACACCGGTGATATGCAAATTCCTTGCTGCAGACATTGTAGAGGACTTTATTTTAATCAACACTTTATTTTTATCAACACCATCAGGCTTTTTTTAAAAGTAAATGTTCCAATCAATGATCTAAGCAGCACATTTTCATCTCTCTCCTTCATTTTACAGTCTAATTGTTACTGACTAACGGCTCTGGGTCAAAGGTCATAGGGAATCGATTAATCTGCTTTATTTTTTTTAATCAGTTATTTTTTCTCAAATTAATTAATCAAAATTAATCAGTTATTTTGACAGCCCTAATATGTAGATATGCTTACCTGTGATGAAGAGATGGTTTCTAGATGGTACGTGTACATTTCCAAGTGCCCAGTAGAGAGAGGGTTCAGGAGACCAGCCATCGGACACACAGGTAACAGTCACCTGACCGCTTTCATCAGCATCACTAAATGACATCACAGGAATATCTCCCACTACTAGCAGAGCAACAAAACATGTAAGCAGTAGCTAATGTAAGCAGTATCAATATTGAAACAGGCGATGTAAGCAGTAGCTAACGTAAGCAGTATCAATATTGAAATATTGTATGAATGACTCAAAGGGGGATATCACATATGCCTTTTTAAAGCCTTTTTTTAACATGGCACCTACAAAACAGGTGATGTAAGCAGTAGCTAACGTAAGCAGTATCAATATTGAAATACTGTATGAATGACTCAAAGGGGGATATCAGATACGCCTTTTTTTTTTACATGGCACCTACCTTTCACTGTTACGTTGACCTTGGCCATATCGTACCAGACATCACTCTCTACGTAGCACATGTACTCTCCTCTGTCTGCCAGAGTGAGGTTCTCCAGTTTCAGGGAGACGTTCCCGTTCTCCAGGTTCCCAACCAGAGACGCTCGAGTACCCGTGTACCGAGGGTCGGCGGCCTGCTGCTGGATATGCTGGTCCTTGTAGAGCAGAACTGGGTGGTCAAACCCGTTGGGCTGGTACCAGCGCACCTCAAATGATACTGCACTGATGGCAGGAGAAAGACGACAGGGTAAGGTGACGGATGACCCGACCCAGCCAGGAACTGACGCTTCGGATCCCAACAAGATAAAAACGGCAGGATCACAATCTAGAAAATGCAATTTCAAATTAATTCAAAATGGGAGTTTATGGTTTCCATACATTATATTATAATGGCAAGAGTGACATCTAACCTGAAACAACATGTCCTTGTACTGGAGAGGTAATCAAACATAGCCAAATCATCAGCATACCTGTCAATACAGATATATCTGTGACTGAAATACTGTTGTAAGTAAATGACAGCATTTGCAATGCACAGCACCGCCACCCCCCCCTCATTAATTGCGTTGAAATTATCATCATATAATCTAGGATGTTTTGAAGTCAACGGCATATCTCAAAAAAAAAAAAAAATTAAAAGAAAGAAGAAACAATGGTTAGGACCAATTGAAATTAAAATGACTTACCTGGTGATAGAAAAGTCATTCTTTGATACAAGACTTTTGATTCTAAAATGAGTATGTTACTATTTCAAAGTTTAGTATTTCAATGTGTGCTTTGGACGTGAGTAGGAAGAAATAACTGGACTTGATATCTGTGAGTAGCAGTATGGATCATTCAGACAGCCCCCCCCACACACACCCCATCAACATTTTGTTCTCTCTGTATCAGTCATACTATTTTGTTTAAACAGTTACCAAGTGATGAAAACTATGTCAGGGTCATCCCTAAAATAAAGCCATGAAGGGATTAAGTGACCATCACAATAGAATGAGGGAAAACATTGTCATATTTCATATTAAAATTAACCAGCCTTTCAAAGTTATTCAAGGATTTTATTCTGACCAATACAAACATAAAAATTAAAGGTGTAGGATTATATTGAGTCATTACTACCACTTTTAGACTATTACACAGCCTGAAGCAGGCATTTCAAAGTAGATATTTAACAGCATACAGTGTTGACAACTGACATTCTCTGCTTGTTATCATTAAATTGAAAGTGAAAAGGCGATGTTTGTTGTTAATAACAATATTTTGTTGTATTGCTTTAATAGATTAAGTTAAAAAATAAGCCATTACCAGAATGGGTGTTCCAGATAAAAATGTCTCTGCCCCAACACTTTATTGTTTTTATTTACAGTCTGCACATGGAAAATACAAAAAAAGAGTTACAAGAAATGTTAGTGAGGAACAATATACCGGCCCACTGCAGGAACATTTACAAAAAAAAAAAACCTAACAAAAGGTCTTTACATTGCTCTGTTCTCTCGTTTTGTACAGTCACAGTCAAAATGTGCATCAGCCTCGTCCGTCTCTCCTCTCCCTCCCTCGAGCATTGTGGGCCCGGAGACTCCAGGCTCACCTAAATGTAAAACTGCAGAATACAAACAACTCTTCAAATTGTAGTCTACATTCGCCTGCCATCCTGTCAATGTAGCTGCTCTAATACTGCATCAAACACACAGGCAAGTTGTGTTATTTTCAACCCATATTGTGTAACAAATAGAAAAGAAAACAACACAAACTGTGTTGTTCCTACCTGGACACAGCGATGTGTGAAAAAAACAATGCAAGTTGTGTTGTTTTCAACACATTCATGCACCTCATACATGCTCAATAACTTGAGGAGTTGTGATGATGTACATGCTGATAGTTGCCACTAGAGGTCTTACTATCATGCTGACTGTCACATCCCTTCCTTTGAACAACTGTATTTTTGGTCTGTGAAACAGGCCTGGTTGCAGTCAGCAGCTTGCATTTAAAGTATCCCAAAAAAAAGGAAAAAATCCCAAATAAACAATAAACATGATACATGCATGCGTGTGTGTGTGTGTGTGTGTGTGTGTTGTAGTGGAACATGGACAATAGGATGTGCTATACAATAGGATGATGAAATTGTAGTGAGAGTGAATGGAATGTGAGAGAGTGAGAGTTCATATAATGATGTTTCTAAACAAAGTTCGGGAGGAGCCCGTAGGGTTGATTGACAGCCATCACTCACCCCACTTCTGTTCGTAGGGAACAAAACCCTCCTAACTGCCCCTTACGTCATGCTGGAGTTGCAATGCTGTGCAATGCACAGTTGGAGCAATGTTGGAGTCCCCTGCTGCTTCTCCATTTCATTATTAGCTCTATGCTTTGTGATCTCGCCGCTGGAGCAAAATTGGTGTCGTGAAGCCCGAAATGGATGCCCGACTAGTGCCCAAAAAGCGTTGCCATATGGCCGCCGAGTGGAGGGACTTGCCTAAAAGGACTTTGGTATAACTACAAAGTGGGGTCTGGGTCTGTGGTTGCGCAGCAGTTGCTAGGCAATAATGTAAACTCTGAACTCTGTTTGTGCTGCCAGTCAACAAAAAGTATGCCTTTTCTGTGTACGTAGGCTTAGGCTAACGGGATTTAATGTACGATAAACACAGCCAAGAACAAAACTGTTTAAAACTAGCAGAAATTATAATCAGAAGTTAATTTTCACCTAAAACCGGGACAATTCGTGTCCCGGGAAATATTTTTAATTATCCAGGACAGTCACTCAAAAAAGAAATCCAGTGCATGTGGCAACCCTAGATAGCAGCCCCAGGCACTGATTCCACAGCTTAGCCACTGCCATAAGCGTCAGAGTTCATTACCTTAGTCCACTTAGTCTGCGGACTACTGACCATGCTAAATAGAGTGTCCACACAGCGGTAGCTACTAGACTGCATGGGAATCCTCAGGCTGCCAGCAGCCCTCTCCTGGGCGACCCTGACAGTCGCATGGCCCTTGCGACGCATTCCCCCAGCTCCAACTCAGCGACCAGTCTCAGGTTGCTCCAGCAGCTCCGTGTCGCGCCCCATCACCAACTGGCCTTCGACAGCCACAGTCCACCCCTCACCAAACACCTGAACTCGCAGGTTGTGCTCTCGTTTAGCTCCAGTCTCCTTGCAGTACAGTTTCAGTGCCATCTAGAACAACAAAAAAAACAACAGTTCCACTGCAGCCGGACAAACTGAGCCCCTGGGCTGTCGATAGCCTCTTCTGGGTGCTGCGACACTCGTGGCCGTCCCTTAGCATGTCGATCACCAGGCGGTATATTCCTGGTCCAGTACATGTAGCCTACTACAGACAACCTAACCTTTATTAAACAACAAAGTGGACCATCACAAACATTTCAATTTGAAGTGGAGTTAAACAGACAAATCAGTGACCAGATATCAGAGGCTGAATCATGGGCTGAAGACATCTGCTAAAGAAAGGGGTGGTTATGTTAACTCCAGAGGCAAAGTCAGCCGTCCAGCCAATTAACATGATAGCCAGTTACCGTACAGTATAACAACGCTATATGTCCTTTTGAGTCATGTGTTGGACCAACAACAAACATATGAAGTTGAGTCTATAAAGCATATATACATACTGGCGGTGATTCATGAGCCTAATTAAACACTAATTAACAGACTTAAATAAGCAGTTTGTTCATGTGTACATGTGTGTTGTGTGTGTGTGTATGTGTGTGTGTATGTGCACATACAAAAAGGTCCTGTGTATGCATCCGTGAACATGGGGAACTTTATTGCTGCCAAACCATTCCCAGGCAGCGGTGTCCTAGTTCTTATACATGCTAATGTTAGCTCTAAGCTTGTGGTGCAAGTTTGAGACTTCCTCTTAGAGCCTAGTTCCTAGTTCTTATACATGCTAATGTTAGCTCTAAGCTTGTGGTGCAAGTTTGAGACTTCCTCTTAGAGCCCACGCACACACACACACACACACACACACACACACTCGCACACACACACACACACACTCGCAAACACACGTCTAAGTCACTAACGTCTCAGTCACACATTTTCTTCCTCTTTTTTTACTGTTAAACCATGAGAACATTTCTGAGCACGCCATTTTCTTGTAAATGTCACAGGTGATGCAGGGCTGCTGCTCTGTTCTAAACGGTTAACCTGCCACTCTGTGCTGCGGAGTAGAGAGACTCCATCTCATCAGCCAAGATCATCAGCGAATCACAAGGCTCAGCCATGGTGAGGGACACTGGGTGTCAGTTTATGGAAACTAATTAAAAGATGAGAGAAAAAGGCAGCACTTTGTTAATACTTATTTTATTGTTTACTGATGTATTTTTTAGGATTAAATTACAGAGAGATGTCATGTCTTTAAGAACATGTGACATTCTGGGAAATGCAATTTTGGAAACTCTGATAGAGTCATTTATAAAACACTGGGCTAGTGTTGCACTTTAACACTAAGGGCCATCAGCAAATCACAAGGCCTGTTATGGTGAAGGACAATGAGTGATAGATCATTGTTTGTATATTAGTGTTGATTTTTGACCTTCAGATTAGCTCAATTTATGTTTTGTGTTACCAAGCAATATGCAACCAATATTTAACTGACTATCCATAGCTAATGTATATTTGTAGGCCCCGTGGGCCGACAGTGTGGCTAGTGTTGCTAGTATTTCCTGGGTTGTGTGGATGACTGTCTCCACATGCTTTTGTATAGCTGTAACAGGTGTTGAATTTGATCAGCCCATAAAAGCTGTTGCTTTACTGTCACCCCATCTTTGGTAAATAATGTTCCGCAAGTAGATTATTTCTACATCTCTACATTCAGTTTTCAGTGAAGGAAATAACATGTCTTTTCCCCTTCCCTTTAGCCTCTGCTATGATATAATTATTTTTTCACTGAGATCAACAGAATGAAAATATATTTTTCATGTTTTTAGGGGAAGAGCATAGTTCACACTTTTTTCTGTCAACTTCTGCCTGTCAAGCTATTTAAGGTTTTAACATCTTATGCAGAAGCCTATACACCAATAAACCCTCTTCCCCCCAAACACAAACAACATATTTTGACTAAATATATTTTTTTCTTAAAATCCTTCTTTAAGTGTACAGTTCTTCTCCCCACTAGGAACTCATTTCTATGTTCCTGTGGTCGAGCTGTCTGGTTCTAACAGTCCTTCTCAAAACCACCATTGGTAATGAAATGCTTGGCTGTCTTTATATTTTAGCAGGCAGAAAAAAAAATTCAAAATGTTTAAACTTCACCCTTAAATTTGATTGTAAACACAAACAAAAAATACAATGCTAGCTGCTTTCAATTTTGTACCATGTGAACTTGCCTGTGCTCTTACTGTGTGTGTGTGTGTGTGTGTGTGTGTGTGTGTGTGTGTGTGTGTTTGGAGTGCTTTGGGTTGTACTCAACTCTAAAATGTGCTGGTTTCAGCTGCTGGTTCTAATGTGAAATACCAGACCATGAAGACATGCACACTGGAGGGGTCGTCAGTGAGCATCGTCTGCAGCTACAGCTACCCAAAAGGTCATAAGGGCACAGCCACCCATTGGTTTAAAGCTCAATCGCTGGACAAAGTGACACATGACATCTTCCAAGACCACGTGATGAGGGACCGTGTCGAATACTTAGGCGACGGGACCCAGAGTTGCACTGTGAGAATCAACGATCTCCGTTTGGGTGACTCTGGAACCTACTGGTTCAGCTTTGAGACGGATAATTCCGGAAAGAAACTGAGCAGCACATCCGGGTTTACCCTCTCAGTCACAGGTGTGTTAACATGTTTAATTTACACTCTCGGTAACAGGTGTGTTAACATGTTTAATTTACCCTCTCAGTCACAGGTGTGTTAACATGTTTAATTTACCCTCTCAGTCACAGGTGTGTTAACATGTTTAATTTACACTCTCGGTAACAGGTGTGTTAACATGTTTAATTTACACTCTCGGTAACAGGTGTGTTAACATGTTTAATTTACCCTCTCAGTCACAGGTGTGTTAACATGTTTAATTTACCCTCTCAGTCACAGGTGTGTTACCATGTTTCATTTGCACTCCCTGTCAGTAAATGAGACATTGTGTGTGTATTGCCCTTCAGACCTGGTGGTGGAGGTGAGGCCGGAGGTGACGGAGGGGGAGGAGGTGGACCTCTACTGCGGCTCCTGCATCCTGAGTGAAGCCCCCACCTACGTCTGGATGAAGGATGGTCACATACTCGCCAGCCTGGAGCGAACCAACCTGCTGCTGATTGACCCCGCACGCATGAACGACACGGGCAATTACACCTGCCAGGTCAAAGGTCATGAGGCCACGCCCTCTCACCCTGTCAGGCTTACTGTGTCATGTGAGTAGTCCACCTTATAATTGATTATTATATAAAACTGTTATATAATATGCTTTACTAAAACCTAGCAGAGTATAGCCTATACACATTTGCACTCGTCTATTATTTGAACTCATTGGCAAAGTGAAACTAACTTCACCATGGTGACAGTCAACGACAAAACAGTTATACACAGTTAAATACTTTCACTATTGACTGACAATGGGTTACCATCAAAAACATCGCCTGGAAAAAGCAGCACTTACCTAGCCTGGAAAATCAAGACCCTGGTAATCTAGAGAGATTAAGGGTCTGGCCACGAACAATGTAATGGCCCAACTCGAGGGGCGGCAACAAGCATGCATTTAAAAATCTCACTGTACGCAATTGGATAACACTAGACCATGTTTACTGTCCTCCAACGTTGCAGCGCTGTCTTCATCAGTTTAGCTGGTTCCCCGGGATGCAAGGGGTAAAAGTAACATGCATTATTGCTCATTGCCAGAGTGTCTTGCAGAGACAATTCCATTGTGCTCTCGCGAGAACTCTGGATTTCCAGGGTAGCACTTACCCCAATAATGTTCGAATAACTGAATAAAAACATTTATCCTGCAGAGGAGTTGCTGCTTACATCTCGTGAAAGTGCGTCTTCATCTTTGCTTCATATTTGCCTTTCGCCTCTCACCTAATCACTTTTATCCATCATTACCAATTTGCAAATGATGATGAATAACTACTCATTGTGAGATGTATTATATCTTTATTCTTTATGTTTCCCATTGTAATCCTGTGTAATGTTTTGCATGGATGTGCGCTGGTGTGTTTGTGGATGAGAGAAACAGGGTGCGTTGTGCACCCGCCCATATCACTGTTGATAATGCGCTCTTAAAAACTCGCCATGAACTTCTGACCAAGTTTCTCTTGGTCAGTGGCGTAATGCGTTTTAGCGATTTTTAGACAAAATTCGTTAGTTCGTTAATTGCCACACTGCTCGGCGCGTTGCCTAAAAAAAGGTGCAAGATAGGAATAAATTTTGCGCTGGGATAATAATCCGCTTTCCAACAGGCACCGGTTTGTGAAAATAGGGCCCTTAGACACAATAAGTAAATAACACACACTGCATTTTACTTTAAGTTAGTATACATTTGCTGCAAAATATATTTAGAGTTTAGGGTTGTCGGCAGGGACCCAAAGGTGCATGTAAGTGCTGGAAAATGGTTCATCAATACTATTATACGTTCTCGTCATATCCAGGTAAACAGCAGGTGCAGGTGAAGTTGCCACCTGGGCAGGTGAAAGAGGGGGAGCGGTTGGAGCTCACTTGTGACACCACCTGTCCTATGATCAGTAGCCTGGCCTTCTTCGAGTGGTCCAAAGACAGCCGTCTCCTCTCGGATCAGAACCACCGACGACAGCTGGTTCTGGACCCAGTGATGGCGGAGGACACGGGCAGATACTCCTGTGCTTTGGCTGGACAGCAGGAGCTTCACTCGCCTGCCGTAGAGGTCTTGGTCCAGTGTGAGTGCTGCTTATTTAGATACTGAACATTCTTACATATTAGGTTCCAAATCCAAACTGTCCTCAGGAAAAGAAGCTTCATATTTATTTAATTTAGATTAATATATATATATATAGCCTGGGTGCCAGCCAAACTTAGCCCCGCCCACAACATTTGAGGTTGGGAAGTTCGGTCTGGCATTGCTTCATTGTGGAGCAAATATGCTCGAACTAGAGCTGTTCGAACCAATCAAATCGGGCTTTACGATGGACAGGTAAACAACAAAAACGCTGTGGCTAGAAGGAGACAGATGACTTCTAAGACCCCATATGGAAAAATGCGTATTGTTTCAATGAGGTTTTATCACTGAAAATGATTATTTCTGAAAACTTTGGCCAAAAAGTTGAGATGTGGGAAAATTCATGGTTTCACTTTCATCAAGGGAAAACAGCATGTTGTATTGTGACATGTCCCTCATTCGTTTCAAATCTCTGATTGATCACCTGTTCGAGGGATTTGCGACAGCCTTCCCCAGCAGTTTATAACATGTTTGTAGCATATCGGTGTTTTAACGGAATTATTTTTAACAATGGAGGGAATATATCAGTTTTTCCTAATAGCCTACCCTGCTACGTAGCCTATCTCTTATATTTTGATAACGAGTGTTGTAGGAGATATTGACGGCACAATAACTTTTACAAAAGACCAGAAAACAATGTTGACATTTGTGGATAAGGATGGTTTGTGTGTTCTTCCTACATCTCACGGTAAGCTATTTTGTTTCCAATTGAGTGCAGAGGCATTCCCCCCTGTATCGGTTGAAACACGCCCTATAATTACGTCCCAATGGAGCAGTTTCAGACTCATATTCTAACTAGAATTTGACTATGACAACGTTAGGCTAATATATTAGAATAATATAGATTATAAAATACTAGTATGACATGATCACTTCCATTTTAATCAATTTAGAAAAAAAATAGAAAAATATTCTCATCCTTTGTTACATATTTTCTTACTGTATCTTAAACATGTCTTTCACAGATTCTCCCAAGAATACAACAGCCATTATGTTGGGGGAACCACTAGGGGCAGCATCAGTGACTCTGACCTGCAGCAGTGATGCCAACCCACCAGTGGAGAGCTACACCTGGTTTAAGGTGAATGAGTCCACTCCAGTAGGATCAGGACAGCAGTACAGCATCACTAACATCAGATCTGAGGATGGAGGACAGTACTACTGTGAGGCAAAGAACACAGTTGGAAGTGGGAGATCACCTACACTCTTAGTTACGCTGCAAGGTAAAGGGTTTTCAGCATTAGCATCAAATGGCAGTTGAACATACCTTAGATCTTTTGTTTTCTTGCCCTCTGTTGTCTTTCCTCTTTCACATAGGCTACTCACAACACATCCACTTTAACAGGGCACGTAACTAAAACGTTCCATTCACGTTGCGTCTGCTGCAACAATTAGCTTCCACTATGACAAATGGAACTAGCTACACCAGACATGATAACGGCACAAAAGTAAAAAAAATAAATAAAAAATGAACGCACCCGGTGTAGACTCTAAGAGGATGTACTTTAAAATTAAACACAAAAAAAGAATAAAGTCACTGGGGAATCTTTTGTAATTCATCATACTGCATAGTATACAGAACTGTACTGTTTTATTTCGTTGTAATATATTTCAGGTAAAGCAGATCCTCCGTTGCCAGTGGTTATGGTCAGTGTAGCTGCGATTTTGGTGGCTTTCTTTGTTGGGATTGGCGTGATTTGTGGAAACAAAAGGTTAGATTACTTTCTTTTTTTTTACTTGTTCTATTACATTGCATTATTTACAGTCATGGTGTTTATAAATCAGACAACAACAAACAACTTCCGCTGATTATTTTGTGATACTTTGTGATAATCATACAGCTTTAGTCTTTATACAGTGGTAAAATAATAGTTTTCTATATATTTCTTTCTTTCTTTCTTTTTTTCTGTAGGAGACATAGAATGCTAGAGGATGGAACTTTTGACAAGGTGATGGATGCCAACAGTTCCATTGAGTTTCACTGAAAGCACACTCCCGATCGGATGTTTTTTTTTTAAATAACTGTCTACTTTTGAGTATCATGTCTATCTACCTATCTATCTGTCTGAACTTTTCTTTGTTTGTTTGTCTCTCTCTCTCTCTCTCTCTCTCTCTCTCTCTCTCTCTGTCTATATCTCTAGGCTGGAGACCCTGGTCAGAGTGAGAACACCTACTCTAATATGGAGTTAAAGCCAACTAGTTCAGACTATGAGGATGTGACGGTAAGCATCACCCCATGACAGCATGTGTGGAAGTAAATGTGGTTCAAGCCTATAGTGATTAACAAGGTTTGGATGCTGCACAGTTAGTCAGCTAGTGAAAAGGTGTCACAAAAGTACGTCTCCTGTCACCTACTACACTATCTGTAATGTCTCTAGGAGAGAGGTCTCAACCCAACAGATAGCACCTACACAGCACTGGCCTTCAAATCCCAGAGTTCCGAGTATGAGACACTCGAGGTAAGTATTCCTGCATTTCCATGCTCCAGTCAGATCTGACACTTATGCTCAACTATCAAGGGGCAACAAGTATTTTACTGAAAACATGAGGCATTGGATGCAAACGTACAAAATAAATAACTGATGGAAATAAGCAATTTGAGCAAGGCAGATTATTTATCTTAATTCGTACAAAGAAGCAGAAGTCTGTATGAAAGGCTGCTTGTGTATGTACTTGTCTTGTTTCCTTCTATACAGAAAGCCAGGAATACCTCAAATGACTACAGTAATGAGCCAGCCACTGGAATCTATGAGACCTTGGATGACATCACGAAAACAGGATGATGTTACAGAAATATGTGTGTGTGTGTGTGTGTGTGTGTGTGTGTGTGTGTGTGTGTGTGTGTGTATGTGTGTGTGTGTGTGTGATAAATACAAAAATAAGAGTAGCCGTTTTATTCTGTAAAGTCAATTATTTTAGGGCCTAAGTTTTACACACCTTTTTTTTTTAGTTGACAGCTTTGTTAGCCTATGCTAATCACATGTTGTATAATCATGTGATAACCAGGTTAATGTTTAGGATCAATATTAGATTTAATATTTGCATACAATATTTGTTGTGTTCATTATTGTTCTTTGAGTAAGACTTATGAAGTAAGGTGTATTATCATCATGTATTTTTTATAGAATAGACCTATTAATGGAAAATGTGCCTTTGGTCCCTTGTTGAGTTCAGCACTATTGAGTCGCATGTGCAAAGATCAGAATTCACTCAACGTTAAGTCAATGAAGGGAAAAGCAGAGCCTTTCCTGCCATTGAAAACAAACACATTTGATGAGTCGCTGGCTTTATGTTTAACGGAAAAGAGTTTTAAAACTAACAGTGTCACATGCACAATAATACCAAATTAAGAACATATGCATTAATATTAATATGAATGTCTTATCCACAATGGATTTTAATAGTTCTCTGGATTAGCATAAATAACAGGGTAGGCACTGACTCCTCCGACCACACGTCCCTGCAACTAGGCCAGCTATTATGATGTTAAAACTGTGGAGTTTTGTTGGTAGTATGTTACTTGGCTTGATGGCATATTTGAAGTATTTCCTCTGCTAAATAAGCATTTACATTTACATTAACATATGATTTATCTGCTTTCTTCAACGCCGCTGTTGTAACATATTACAGAATGTCCTAGTGTGCTCCAGCATTATGCATACAATATTGTTAATATAATGTGTTGAAATGGTGTAGATTTAAAATGAAATGGCAATTTCAGGATTAAAATTAATGAAAGGTGTGTTTATATATGATTATTATTTGATTTGAAGTTCTCCTATGGCTAATCATTAATAATGACATACAGTTATCCAATATAATCACATATTTAACATAGTGGGCTTTCGTGATTTAATATAATCACACATTTAACATAGTGGGCTTTCTATCATGATTCAGTGGTAAACTATGCATCTAGTAGTACTGAAGCTTACTTTAATAGGCTATTGATATCTTGAGTAAAATAAGCTGACACTACTTGTTTACAGTGTATTTCATAATCCCGAATACAATCTATCTGTAGGCTAAACTGCCAAACACCCAACCATTTGTTGGACTAAAGTCTGCTACACCTATTTAACTGACAGAAGTTGTGAATGATTTAAATAAGGCTACGCTGCTAAAACGCGGCCATCCTTAACACAGGCCACAATATACTTGAATATGCAAAAGTACGGGCCAGGCATACATTTCTCTTTAATGCTCATGGGTAGCGGTCAGGTTAAAAAATAGCGTGTTCAGGTCATTTGTGAATGAACCTGTGCATCAGTGTTGGCTTTACATAGTCTTTTGGTGTTATTTACTGTAAAATAGGCTGTCCTAATCTTTGAAAGATTTGACATAGTTTTCATATAGTAGTATTGGTTCCCAAGTGCCACCCCAATAAAAAGTCTCTACCCAGCTGACCTCTCCTATAAAACAGTCTTGGCTACGGCCCTATCAGCAACAACATTGAAGATCTAAGGTTAATTTCACAGACACCTCACTCAGCAATCACAAAATCGAGAGCTCACTCAAATGGGCAAAATACAGCATTTTTTAACATATTTGCTCAGGATCTCAGCAATGATGCCTACTGACATCTCTTATTTGTGCTTGTGCAGAGTGATTGTACGCTGGTGTAACCAGTGTACCCAGGTCTTACTGCAAGTTGTGTCTCCGAAGAGCCATTGAGATATGAGGATGTAACGTGTAATGGCACAACATGGCCACCTGTTGTGCACGTTACTTTTCCCCCTTGCATCTCGTGGAACCAATCAAATCGGCGTATCTGATATATGGGGGCCAGATGCGAGCTAAACTGATGACGACAGTGCTGTAACGTTAGAGGCCAGTAAACATTGATTGTAGTGTTATCCAATTGCGTGCGGTGAGATTTTCAAATGCCGCCCCTTGAGTTGGACCATTACATTTTTCGTGGCCAGACCCTTAATCTTTCTAGATTACCAGAGTCTGGATTTTCCAGGCTAGTATTAAATTACAGTTGTTATCAATAAAATGGTATCGATTTATATCAGATACAGTAAGGTATGTGGAATGTGCCTTGCTGAATGAATTCTGACCTTTGCCATAAGAACATTATGATATTATGAGCTGAATGCAGTGCACATTGTATTGTATGTATATATAACTTTTGAAAAAGTGTTCACTTGTAGCTGAAAAATTAAAGAAAGATGTCACCAACCACACAGGTCACACAATTGCCCCCCCTCCACTTCGTCATAGACGCCATGGCTGAGAGATGAGGTGAGGTCATTCACACTTTTGTGTGCTGTGTTACTGTATGTCACGCCATTACTCGGAATTTTCTTTTTAAAAAAATCAAACATTTGCAGAAAATACTGTTGACAAACACATTCAGTGCTACTATGGTTACTGTAATGTGTGTGTGTGTGTGTGTCAATACTGTTAGTTAGACTGTTAGACTGCAATCATCACTTGTGTGGCTTATACAGTGATACGACATACAAAGAGAAAGAAGCCAGTCGCACTAGAAGCACACATGGTCTTTCAGTCACCTTGTGCTGTGCACACTCTAACGTTCAATGGCCTTCAATGTCCCAATGTCATCTTGAGCACTGCACAGCGCACAGACCCCAATGGCCTTAATGGTGCTTAATCCGGCTTTGTGTGTGTGTGTGTGTGTGTGTGTGTGTGTGTGTGTGTGTGTAAGGGAGAGATACAGCGAGTATA
This sequence comes from Alosa alosa, assembly GCF_017589495.1. Classification (NCBI taxonomy): domain Eukaryota; kingdom Metazoa; phylum Chordata; class Actinopteri; order Clupeiformes; family Clupeidae; genus Alosa; species Alosa alosa. The sequence goes on from NC_063195.1 coordinate 11,216,049, forward strand.
TGTGTGTTTGTATGTGTGTGTGTGTGTGTACGTGTGTGTGTTTGTGTGTGTGTATGTGTGTGTTTGAATATACTGTATGTGTGTATGAGAGTGTTTTGTGTTTTGACATTCCCCACCCTCCTCATGAATTTGCTGCGCATGTAATACATTGGTAGGAAAATTGGGTGTATGGCAAATATCCTTTGGTCTGTGACAAAAGTCTTTGGTCTTTGTTATAATGAAGGCAGAGCTCAACACTGTCTTTGTGTGAAGTCTCATCGGCCTTTCCTGTGTACTTGGCACCTAGCACTGACCACAAGCCACGATGTGTATAAAGGCCTCAGTTCCCTCCTTCCCTCTGCATTCAGCGCGCGATACGTGGACATGAACAACACACATCAGCAACACCAACACGGTAAATTTAGTATCCCAAATCTCATGCTTTAACTTATAAGACTATTTTTGCTGTTTTATGACAAAGTTTGCTCTTCAATACTAAAGATACATATTTGTTTTAACTGATTTGACATTATGTACATTCATTGTACTTATGTGGCGTTCAGCCATTTGTGGTATTTTATGTAATTTGTTGATTTCTTGCCATCTGTTGTGTTTATTGGTGATATTAACTTGTCTCCCATCTCTGGTTGTTATTCTACTCATGATGAAAGGTAAACGTAGTCTCAGTCACAAAGTGTGCAAGTCACATGTCTAATGAAGATTATTCTTTACTTTTCACATGATATCTTGGAAGTGTGCAGACTTCTTTTAGTAGCCCTTTGCAAAGTGCTATGATGTGATAAGTGTCAACGCCTAAAATAAAACACCCACCCCCCTGCACATTGATTCCATGTTTCTACCACATTGTCTTACAACCTATTGGCATGTGGCATTTTCAGTCAGAACAAACATATTGGTCAAGAGAAAATCAACATTAAATCAATATTTGCCAGGGGTATGAATAATTTTGTTCTTAACTGTACATGCATACAAACAAGAGTCTGGGTTGTATGCTAAACTATGAATTCTGTGATCTCAGTGAGGTGGACATCGCCATGCATTATCAAATTTTAAAAAAAGGCAGAACATGTTTGATGATTGTAGAGGTTATTGTCCAATGTTTATAACAATACCAGTGGTATAAAATTCTTCCTAGTATTGACGAGTGTACAGTACATATTGTGAATGTGGATAATGCACTGTGTTTTTTGAATGTTAAACGTTGCAATTGGTGAATAAACTCTTCTGTTTGGATAAACTAAATTGACTCATGACACCCTTAACTCTCATCTTTACTAAATAAATACATGTTCACTTGTATGTCATACTAGATGAATAATGTTTCACTGAATCATACAGTAGAATAGGACTTGTAAGTATGTGATGTTTCAACAAAACTCCACAACAGGTTAGTTATTTTTATTATATTTGCATCAATAGTCTACTACATTAAATGTCTATCCATCATCTGATACTTTCTGATCAGTCATATTGTAATGTATACATCTGTACAGTGAAGCCATGATATGATGTAGCCTCCTCTCTCACCTGCAGGTGATGCCTTTACAACAAACTGAAGGTCAGCCAACTTCCTGTGACACGTGAGATGTCAAATGGCAGCGCCCGGAGAACTTTGTGAAGGTACAGTCTGTATAAATCTTCTTTTAAATAAACTACCAATGCTTTTTCAAAGTTCTCAATGTCTCGTTTTAAATGTCAGGGCCCTCAGAAGTCTACCAATTAAGTGTGGAGCTACTTTGAGCCTTGTAAATGGTGTAAAATAGTGATTTATTTGGATGGCTAGCCCGATGCCCGAGGCAATCCCATTGAAAGAACTTGTGTTGGTAGCATCGGCTAACTATAGCCGGATTTCGGAATGCAAGGGGACAGGCCGAGATGGGCTATGAGACAAAAGTTCACACTCGGTATCATGTTTCAACACACTTTAGGTCAATATCACACCAAACTTAAACCTTTAATCTAACACCTAAAGATTAATAGTGTAGTTTTTAGTCTACAACGATGCACAGATACATCAGATTATAATGAAACCATTATCAGCCTGGTGCCCACATTACAAGTATCAATTCAAGACCAAACGTGAATGTTATATTCACAACATACATTTACAGATATTTGGTGCCTGGCACCCTGTTCTGAGAGGAATGTTCTTTGTTTGAGATGGGGTGTGACCATTTGGCTGCTTTGGCCCAAATATTGGCCTTGGCCTCTATCACATTGTTTATAACATTTTTCAAAATGTCAGAGTACTGATTAGTAGCATTCCAGGAAAGATAATGGTTTACATAATTAATTTGGATTAAATTAGAGACCAATAGAATAGAATGGAGGTGCATTATGTGTATCAGTCCTCTTCTCATGACTGACATGGAGTATAATGATGATGACATCATGACCATTTAACAGTTTTTCAAATGTCATAGTCTTCACCAACGCACCACACAAATGCCCCACTGACAATATGAGAAGGTTTCATCCTAACCGTCTTAAGAAAGGTTCAGTGTTTTCTTGATAAGGTCTTGATAAAAGTAATAGTCCAGTTCTTTAAGGAGGGAGAGCATGATGCCACACGTGGTGTCTCCCTTTTTAACCACCATGTCGATGAGGGAGGTCACCTGCTCATGTAGCACGCTGGTCCTCTGCAGGATGACTTGTGCTTCCATCCTGTTCAACACAGGAGGCTGATGGGATTCAAGCCTCAGAACCAGACCTTTCAGTGTAGGTTCTGATGTCCTCTCGATGAGATCAGGCCGAATACAGAACAGTCGATCTAGGAAGAGATCACCAAGGCTCAGGATTTTAAAACAGTGTCTCTACTGCTGCTGCTATATATGCTCTGCCCGGAGTTTTGACTCACCTCAACACAGTTAAATTAGGTAAAACAAACAAACAAAATGTAATGGATTTATTGTTATTTCAAATATTACACACACACACACACACACACACACACACACACACACACACACACACACACACACACACATATATATATATATATATATATATATATATATATACAAACATAAAAAGTTGGGACATTGTGTAAAATGCTAATAAAAGAATGTGATAATATACAGAACAAGTCTCGTAGACATAGACAACATATCAAATGTTGAAAATGAATCATTGGACTATTTCATGGAAAATACATGTTCATTTTGAATTTGATGCCAGCAACATGTTTCAAAAAACGTTAGGATGGAAGCATGTTTACCACTGTGCTGCTTCACCTATTCATTTAACAAAATTCTGTTAATGTTTAGGAACTGAGGAGACCATTTTCTAGAGTTTTGCAAACAAAATGTTGTCCCTTCTCGATATAGGATATAAATTGCACAACAGTATGGGGTATTCTTAGTCATGTTTTTCCATTATGAACCTAATTTGACAAATCTGGACTGCAGACAGGCCACCTGGACTCTTCCTCTATCGACAAATACTATTTAAATATGTATAGGATTCATTTTGGCATTGCTTTCCTGAAATAGACATTTCCTAGATGGCAGTACCGGTATATATTGCTCAAAACCTGTATACATCATTCAGAATTGATTGTGCTGTGGTGTCAAATCCACATTAAATAATACAACATCAAAAGAAGTCCGCACACTGTGGATGTATACTGCAGATGATGGCTTTAATGCACTCCGGAGCATTAGTTAGTGAAGCAAGTAAGTAAGTGAAAAGCAAAGTAAGAAAGTGAGCAGTGAGCAAAGTAAGCTCAGTAAGCTAACATCCTCTGGCTGTTGTCCAGCCTTTATACCCCTTCACGTCATCCCAGACAAGACACTCTTTGTTTACAGATAACTGACCAAGTAATGGTACTTCACCTTTGCCCTCTCATCCTGTTATTCCTACATTCTTTAGGTTTTGCTCACATTTCCTGGCGCCAAACCTTATTGATGACCCTGTCAGCCAGATCTGCTCTTTCCCTTAAACCAGTCTTCCTTTCCCACACTGAACATACTACAGACTTCAGTTTCACAAAACAATGATATTACACAGAATAAAGATACTACATAAAAGATATATAAACTAAAGGATATATGTCAATAAAAGTCACGACAGTGCTTTGCCAAATGTACAAGATGCCCATGCTGTAGGCACTAATGCTTCTCCAAACCGTCATAGATGTTGGGTTTTGAACTGAGCAATAAAACAAGTTGGATAGGTTGGATACTTGGATAGGCCCTCTCCTCTTTCGCCCAGATGAGTCCATGGTTTCCAAAAAGAATGGGAAATTTTGATTGGTCTAACCACAGGACCTTTTTCCATGTTACCTCAGTCCATTTTAAGCAAGCTCAGGCCCAGATAAGACTGTATTTTCTGTATCATGTCTCAATATCAGTTTGGCTGCAGTTTTCGAACTGAGTATCAAACTGTGGTTATTAGAGGTTTTCCTGAGCCCATACAATGACAGGTCGGGAAACAGGTCTGGTGTTGATGCAGTGCCATCTGAGGTCCAAAAAACCACGGCCATACAATGTGTTTTTCATCTCTCTTCCTTGTTTGCTAAGATTTCTGATGTTTTAATAATTAGTGCAGTGCCTGTTCAAACATGCTATTCCTGTAGAAAACCCTTTTACATGCCCAATTACATGCCCGCAGGTAGGCCTGCTTTAAAAAATAGGATGATAGGGAAACATTCCAGCTAAGCATTCAATAATGAATATGATATTATAATACATTATAATACATGTGCAGTGAGTAGAATTTAAGAATGGCTGCATGTGACATTTTTACAGATTAAAATGACATACGCCTGAGTTAATTCTTGAGTTAATTCTTTATGTTAAGCCTATTGAATAACTTGATGATAGAGAAGACAAATTATACTATATAGCATGTAAGTATCTCGTATCAAATGAGTATGGGCATTATGCCAAGCAATATTGCATGTAAGTATCTCGTATCAAATGAGTATGGGCATTATGCCAAGCAATATTGCATGTAAGTATCTCGTATCAAATTAGTATGGGCATTATGCCAAGCAATATTGCATGTAAGTATCTCATATCAAATGAGTATGGGCATTATGCCAAGCAATATTGCATGTAAGTATCTCGTATCAAATGAGTATGGGCATTATGCCAAGCAATATTGCATGTAAGTATCTCATATCAAATGAGTATGGGCATTACGTTAAGCAACATGAAAGACATCCCTGAATTACATAGCAATGCAACATGTGAATAAGCTAAATCTCCTAGCATGCTAAATCTCCGTTTACCATGCTAATGCAGACCACTACACTTCTGCTACTCAAATTCGCAGATGAGGTGAGATTACTCAGCCGCTGGAATCCAAACTGTGTTTCTCGGTGACTGACTATCATCAAAGTGAGACCTAGCCACACAATAGACATGGGTGGAGCTCCCCTGAAACTGGTCCCCTTGGAAACAGTGCAGTGCAGCGATAAACGTCCTACCTAAATAAGAATATTTTGAAATATGCATTCAAAAATCTTCAAAATCGAGATTGCACACCTTTGTGCCACGCGCGAGCCACATACGAATTCTTAGGTCAGTCTGACAAACGGTCAGCAAGATATGCGTGCCACAGACATTAGGACACACAGACGCTTTATAGATAGATAGCCTACTATGTCATGTAGATGATGAACTCCCTAAATACTTCACAATTTCATGTTAAGAAGCATTAAAATGGCATTATTTCATTATTTGTGCACACAGATTTACACAGAGTGATGAATACCCCTACATCTTTACTTCTAAGAGGGATGCTCTTTTTTATGCCCAATCGTGTTGGCAGTTACCCTAATTCCTCCTTTTGTTTTCTTTATCATATAACTTTTCAACATTTTGATATTCCCATCCCAACTTTTTTTTAAACATGTTGCTGGTATCAAATTCAAAATTAACATATATTTTCCATGATATAGTCAAATTTGTCATTTTCAACATTTGATATGTTGTCTGTGTCCTTTTTGCAGCTAAATATGAGTTTAAGAGATTTGCAGATTATTACATTCGGGTTTTATTCACATTTCACACAACGTCCCAACTTTTTCTGTTTTGGGGTTGTATATTATATATATATATATATATATATACAGACAGTGGTTAAAAAGGTTACCTTTGTGTGACATGGTGGCCATTATCCCTCCTACTTCATTGTTCCTGGCAGAACTGCTTGAGTAAGCCTCCTCTCTGCTTGTGTTAGCCACCTCTCTCTCTCTCTCTTCTCGAGAATGTCTGTGTGCTGCTGCTGAGGGCATTTCATGACTGTGTGCCATTTCTCCAGTCTCACCATATTCAAAACGTTCCAATGTCGCTCTCCATATGGACTTCCCCTCACTGAGTATCTCCAAATCAAAGGAGTCCTCTGCATTGTCAATGACCACCCGAAATAAGTCAGGAGGTCTGATGTATTTAAGGGTGATCTCTGATGGAGAGATCCTAGCATGACAAGGGGATATGTTTAGTCTAAACTTAGTGTTCATCTGAATGGACATGTCTGGGCGATGTGTTTTGATCTCCTTTGCATCTTGAGTTCTCGGTAAATCCTTTTCAACAGCCTGAATCATGGAAGCATCCCGCGGCACGACATATGCAAGGAGAACCAGGGGCGTCACTCTGGTCCGGTAGATTAGCACATCCAAGTGGGTTTTAATTCTGAAGCATTTTTTCAAAATGGCTCCTGTCAGTGAGAAGGAGGGCTTAAGGAGCTTTGTATGGAAGCGAGTCAGCTCACAAGTTTTTAGAGTTACACCGCTGTCGTCCCCATGCAGAACTCTCACAGCCTCTCTGACATAGGCATAGGAACCTTCCAGGCAGGCAAAATGGGGCAGATGAGCCTCCAACAGTTCACCTGACAGCACTTTGATGTCCATCAAGGGACCAATTGGTGTGTACCGTAACATGGCAAGCTCTGCTCTAAAGATATCAGGGTCGCTAAAGCAATACTCTAAAGTGACTTCAACCGCGCACACCCAGCGCAAACCGGATACTGTGCACTCAAACCTTCCTGGGGGAGAGCTGTGTTTATACACAGGGACTCCTGTCTCCATGGAAACAGAGGGTTCCATGAGGATCCAGTGTGAAGTGTCTTTGATGTTCTCACATGATTTGCAGCAGTTTGTTGGTCTATGATTCAGACAGAGAATTTCATCAGCTGAAATCTCCATCCTGTAAAAGAGAAAAAATATATTTGTTTAGTTTTATTATGGTAGAAAGAGCATATTATGTCAACAAGCAGCCATCAAATTTAGTGATAGATTGTGGTAGACAAATTCATATACAATTCTGACATAAGTTATGAGGGGCAAAACAAATTAAATGAACACCATCAAAATCCCCCTGAGGAACCTTTTCAAGTGGCTTTGGACCCCATAAAGACACAACGCAATCAATAAACACAGAGAAACTACCACAACAAACTCAAGTAGACAAATGGTGCAACAAAACAACACATTCTCAGCCTGAACAAACTGTCCTTCTTGAACATGGGGCATCCGTGGCCTACTGGTTAGTGCTTTGGGCTTGGAACCAAAGGGTTGCAGGTTCGACCCCCGACCAGTAGGAAACATGTGGGCGGGGATGTGGTTTAGCACTGCTCTCTCATGCCCACATCCACGGCTGAAGTGCCCTTGAACAACGCCCCTAACCCCTCACTGCTCCCCGAGTGCCGCTGTAGTATTACAGCTCATTGTTCCGGGTTAGTGTGTGCTTCACCTCACTGTGTGCTCTTTGTGTTCACTAATTGACAGATGGGATAAATGCAGAGACCAAATTCCTTGTATATGCAGGCCTATAAACCTGATTTACATTTCACAACATGCTAACCGGGCAACTTCTCTTGTCAGTGTTGCATTGAACTATGACCATATCAAGCCACAGCTAAACAAGCTGGAGTAGGACATCTATGTGGTGTTTACAGCATGTCTCTCAGAGTTTTACACAGAGACTCATCTAAAATGTTTTTCTCTTTCTTCTGCTCTGGGTTATACAGCTTCTGTGTTTTAATTAATATAAAGATGTAGCAAGAAAAGATGAAAAAAAATGCTTCATTACCCTCCATCATTATATGTAGTCTGTATCCTGTTGGGTACACTGCAAAGAGAAATTGATGACTCCCTATTTCCATTATTGTAAACCCCAAATGCTGCATGTAGGGGCTCAGTGAATGTGGAGTGGTACATGTTCAGGAGTTTGAGAGTGTTCAAGGAGACGCTGTAAAAGGACAAAGTGCCAGCCGGCCAGTCCAGGTACACTCCTAATCGGTTTTCATTCAATTGATATGTAACGTGTCTCATCTTCTTATTATGCCAGAAAGCAGGCCAGGAAGATTCCAGATTTACAGACATGCGCCAGGACTTGTCATCGGATCCAAAAATACTTTCTTCCCTACCTCTCCTCTTGATGCTGTTATAAGCCACTGCTATATATACCCTTCCAAAAAAGTCTGCTTCCCAATAACAACGTGTTGTCAACCTCTCACTGCACAAGACCTGAGCCCTGCTGTCAAATCTCTTCATATTGTCTGAGTAGGGCTGTTTCTCAAACACATATGTCACCTTCCTGTTCCCCTCAGAAAACAAAAGGTGTGGGCTTGCAGTGTCTGGGTCTAGTGTGAGCTCACAGGTATCTGCAAACATGAGGAAGGTTAAGGCAAGGACAAGATATATTCTCAAATTTAATCATATTTGTGAATATTGTTATGAAATACTTAGGGGTTATGTATTGTTTTAGTTCTCACATTTCTGCAGTCCTGGCTTTAACCAACGCGCTGAATTGTGCTCTGTGCTGTAAGTAAGAATTGGCAACACACATATACAGACATGCATTACAAGTCACAAGACCACAAGTACTGTACACATGACCAAAGAAAAGAATTCATGTGTACCGAGTATGAAAACTACACACAAACACTACATTCAACTACATACTTGAGTTTCTCCAGTTTGTAGTCTGTATTCTTCAACATGCTTGTGAGTTTCTTGACTCCCGACACACCAGGATGATTGTAGCTGAGATCCAACTCTCTCAGGCTTAAAGGGTTTGAGTCTAAAGCTGATGTCAAATGGTCACATCCGATCTCTGTTATGAGACAACCTGAAAGACTATAGAGAGAGATCCCATATGCCTGATCATGGCATAAAAAGCAACAATATATTGAATTGGCTGAATTTCCTCCTGTGAGTGTTTTTTTTTATCTGAATTTGTAGAAATGCCAGCAAACAGCAGATAGTGTTACAGAAGAACATATTATCAATAGAGTTTAAGCATTCTGGTTTCAGTTTGAAATTATATGGATTCTAACCACTTACATCAAATTTTCCAGTTTGCAGCATGGGTGCTTCAATCCCAAAGACAAGGATTTTGCTCCACAGTCTCCAACTTCATTGTTGGTGAGATCCAGCATCTTAAGGTTTGTGTTTACTGCCCAGCCCAGGATTTTACATGATTCTTCCGTGAGATCACAGCATTTGAGTCTGCAGACAAATTAGGAGATAACTTTAGGCTCTGTCGATAGTAAGATAGGTAAATATAATTGTGGTGAAAATGATCTCCGTCCATTTTATTATATCATTGACTTTTTCCCCCAAAAGTTTTGTGTCCACACTACGAACGAATTCACTATAGAAGGAACTCTCAATTTTATATGTATTATGGCAACTGCTCTTCATTATATCTGAAACTCTGCATTTACACTACAAAGCAAACAAGGTATTTTCAAATGTATGCATTTCAGAGAGCCTTTTCATAAAGCTTAGTTTTAGGTGTCTGAATATGCTGTTTTACCATAGACAGAAGAGCTAAATAATAATGCATATACATATTTACATGACCTTAGTATGAATAATTCGGCTTTGCTTTGCCTTAAATATATCCTATAAGGGTAACGCTTTAGGTCTTATAAGTGTATTATCCATCTCTTTGTCTTATACACCATTAACAAGCACTAACAAGCTGCTTCTTAACACTTACAAGCTGCATGTTAACTGTTAATATGTTTGTGTAACTTAAAAGGCTGCTTATTAACACTTACAAGCTGCATGTTATTAAAGGATAACAACAGTTAACTTACTGTTAGTAATTAATTGTTAACTTTTTATTATGCACTGATAATACCTAATAAGTAGGGCTGTCAATCGATTAAAAAAACAAAAATCTAATTAATTACATACATGTACTCTGTGATTAATTAATCTAAATTAATCGCATATATATTTTTTTGCTGTGAAAGTATTTTAAATATTTAAATTCAAATGAATCATTGAATAATCAGCATTAGTGACATTAAAGTTCAAAAACTCTTTATTATTATTATTTTCACTGTTCAAATAATTGCCATACTAATCTATGATATGACCTAATATGCTGAGGAAATAAATTCAAAAGTGCTTCAGGGATTTTCTTTGCATTGATGTGCGACTATAGAGTTGATGAACTCCGGTGATATGCAAATTGCTTGCTGCAGACATTGCAGAGGACTTTATTTTCAACACTTTATTTTTTATGAATAACGACCATCAGGCCGTTTTTAAAAAGTAAATGTTCCAATCAATGATCCAGGCAGCACGTTTTCTTCTCTCTCCTTCATTTTACAGTCTAATTTTTACTAGAACGGCTCGAGGTCAAAGGTCATACAGAATCGATTAATCTGCACTAATTTTTTTAATCAGTTATTTTTTCACAAATGAATTAATCAAAATTAATCAGTTATTTTGACAGCCCTACTAATAAGCACATGTTATTCTAAAGCGTTAACCATGTAAGACATAATATGAGAAGATTACAAACTAAAGTCTGAGTGTTTCAAGTTTGACCACTCTAACCTCAATGTCTCCAGTTTACAACCTGAAAATACTAATCCAGCACACATTAACTGTATTCCAGAATCTGTTAGATGATTGAAACTCAGGTCAAGTTCCTTTAGGCTTGAGTTTTTGTGCTGGAGTACAGATGACAGTGTATGGCAGCAGTTATGGGTGAGATCACAGGCAGCCAGTCTTAAAAGAAAGCAGACATGATAAACACATTTAAGTTTAGACGATTAGAAATAGGGGGTGTACTGTTTTTTAATGAGATTGTAGATTGTTTACAGATGTTTTATCCTGATTATCCTCACTCACAATCACACAATTGGAGAAAGAGACAGGCAACCATTACAGAACTTTTTGTAATGACTAATGATTACATGCTTGGCTACATGCTGAAGTTTCACCATTCTCACAGATCCAAATATTTATTTCAGAAGAGAAAAAGCTTATTTTACTTGTTTAGTAGCCTGGAAAATCCAGACCCTGATAATCTAGAAAGATTAAGGGTCTGGCAAAGAGCAGTGTAATGGCCCAACTCGAGGGGCGGCAACAAGCATGCATTTAAAAATCTCCCTGTACGCAATCGGATAACACTACGACCAATGTGTACTGTCCTCCAATGTTGCAGCGCTGTCTTCATCAATTTAGCTGGTTCCCCGGAATGTTGGGGTAAAAGTAACGTGCACCATTGCTCTTTGCCAGAGTGTCTCGCAGAGACAATTCCATTGTGCTCTCGTGAGAACTCTGGATTTCCAAGGTGCTTGTTTAGAGTGATGATAGCTTGATTTGAATGTGAATGGTGAAACTTAAGCAAATAGTACATTTGTTTCAAGATGGAAAATGTTAACAGCCTTGTTTCTACCAGGTCTATCTAGTTCAGACCTAGGTAGCCTAGCCTACTGTCCAGATAGCATTAGAATGACATTTAGTCTATTTTTCTTTATTGCATTTTGCATTTCACATTATCCATTCATTCAAAACTCACCTTAGTATCAATATTTTGCAATATCTGCTGGTTAATCCACCAAACAAGCTAGATATACCCTTATCTGTTATCCTATTGTTGGTCAGGTTTAGTTCTGTCAGATGTGATTCCGGTGACTGGATTGCATTGGTGAGAATTGTGCAGGAATATTGATTCAAACTACAGCTGGCAAGACTGGAAAGAATAATCACAATCAATTTGCAACTCTCAGCCTCCATTTCTAGTTTTTACATTGGAGTTACAGCCTGAATAACATATCTGTTTTGTCTGTAATATATATATATATATATATATATATGTCATCTATATCCATTTTTAGAATATATTTCACACTTACTTTGCCTTTCTGGAAGTACTCACAGCAGTGAGCAGTCTGTTATGTCCATCTTCAGATGTGTTGTATTTTGACAAGTCAAATTCATCCAAAACATCATCTGACATCAGAAGCATGTAGGCCAGTGCTGAGCATTTCTCTACAGAAATCTTCTTCCCTGAGTTAACATCCTGTTGGATCTCTGAGTATGCAGAATTGTCTTTCATTTCCATCAAGCAAAGTAAAAGATTCATGTACCGTTGAGGACTGGATTTGTGATGTAACACATTTTCACTAATCTTTTTTTTTATGTGTTCAACCGCTATTCTAATACTCTCTGAGAAGTCCTGTGTTTTTGGCAGGATGCCTTGCAGAAGCCTTTGATTGGACTCGAGTGCACAGCCCAAAAGGAAGCGAAGGAAAAGGTCCAGGTGTCCATTCTCACTCTTTAAGGCTCTATCAACAGCACTTACAAGCCAGTGGTGCAAATTCACCCCCATGGTTGGAAAGGCACTCAGTGCTTCCATGTCTGCATTTACAGAGCAGGAAAACACATAGACCGCTGCAAGAAACTCCTGGATGCTCAGGTGGACAAAGCAGTACACCCTTCTCTGTCCAAACACTGGCTCCTCCCTAAAGATTTCAGTGCACATGCCAGTGTACACAGATGCATCAGCAACATCAATGCCACACATTATTATATCTTCCTCATAAAACAAGATATTGCCCTTCTCCAATTGCTCATAGGCCAATTTAGCCAGTTTCATGAGGATGTTCTTGTTAGACTGCAGAAGGCGTTGCTTGTCTGACTCATTCTTGCCGTGGTATTTTTGGCTTTTCACATTTGTCTGGATTAGCAGGAAGTGAGCGAACATTTCAGTCAGTGTTGTAGGTATCTCAGTGTTGATGTTGTGGACAAAAATCTCACTAAGTACTGCAGCTGTGATCCAACAGAAAACTGGAATGTGGCACATGATGTAAAGGCTACGTGAGGACTTCACGTGGGAGATAATTCTACTGGCTTGAGACTCATCACTGATTCTCTTCCTGAAATACTCCTCCTTCTGGGGGTGATTGAAGCCTCGCACCTCTGTTACTTGGTCAATGCGCTGGGAAGGAATCTGGGCAGCAGCTGCTGGTCGGGAGGTCACCCAGATGAGGGCAGAGGGCAGGATATTTCGATGGAAGAGTTTTGTAATCAGTGTGCTGAGTGATGAGACATCACTAACAGAAGAAACACTTTGATCATGTTGTGCTTTGAAATTCACCTCAAGTCTGCTTTCATCGAGGCCATCAAAGATGAACAAAACCTTACAGCTTTGGTATATCTTTGGATCCAGCCTTTTAACTTCCGGGTGGAAGAGAACAACAAGGTCATGAAGTGAGAATTGACGATTTTTCACCAAATTCATTTCCCTGAACGGAAGAATGAACATAAAATCTATGTCCTCATTTCCGTTCCCCTCTGTCCAGTCTAAAATGAACTTATGCACAGATACTGTTTTTCCGATGCCAGCGATGCCTTTGGTCAGGACTGTTTGGATGATTTTATTTTGTCCAGGTAATGGTTTAAAGATGTCATTACATTTGATTGCTGTTTCCTGTAATGTTTTTCTTTTGAATTCCCTCCTAATTTGCTGTATTTCATGTTCAGTGTTTACACCTTCACTCTCTCCCTCTGTAATGTACAGCTCAGTGTAAATCTTCTTCAGTGACATTTTAACATGTGAGTCTTCAGCTCCTTCATTAATGCCTTCAAACCTCCTCTTCAAAGTAGTCTTATGTGCTCTCATGACTAACTGCAAGGTATCACCATCTGTTAAAGAAAATAACTAAAATGTATCCAGTGTCTTCTGACGATTTGTGAATTAAAAACACGTTCTTGTCGACAATGATTTTAGAATGTTTTATCTTCTTTCATCTTGCAGTTGCTGAATTATGGAGTGGATTTTATTGAATGTTAAAAATATTTAAATCAACATAATAGGCGTTATTTAGCATCTAAACTCATGGTACAGTGTTCCCATTAGTACGAGGGTGGTTATATGTTGAAAACTGAATGAATGCCAGACACTATTGTAGGCATATAGACAAATGTTTACAAACATTCCAGTGCATTAACCTAGCTGGTGGAAGACATAGACATACTGACTAGATGTCGCCTTGGGCTCTCAGCAACACCGCCGCCATCTTAGGTTAGAAATTTGAAGCTCTAAACTAGTTCTCCAGTGTTGACAGTGTTACCGATTTAGTGACTTTTGGTCATCCCCAGTGATAGAAAACCTTATCTAGCGACAAATTTGACGATTTTTCACAATGATGGCAAACTTGGTTTTGTTGTTGAAATGTCAGAAAATGTCCCTCATGGCTTTTTCATTTGTGAGTTAATCTACATTGCGTTCACCCAAAGCGTTGCCCCCCAAAAGTAATGACTGGCCTATGTAGTATCAGACCATGTTAAAGCACGGAAGTAAATGTTCAATAGATCTAACAGCAACTTCTAGTGAGATTACAACCTGAATGAACGAGACGAGGGGTAGGCTATGTAGTCTCAACCAGAGCCCGTCTACGAAGAGCCTGTTCACTTCCATTGTATCGAACCTGGTTGCAGTTCACCCATAGTTCCTCTAGGGGCGGTCGCGAGCTAGCACAGAATTATTGGGAGTCTATGGGGCTAGACAGGTAAATCTATCTTTACTAGAGCTTTGTTTTCTCTGGACTCGACCATGTATGTCTGTCAGTTGGAACAAACCAAAAAAATAGCAAGCCCTCTGATTAAACAAACAATGACCTAAAATACTTCCTGCAAACAAACACATTCACATTTAGCTGGACATAATGTAACCTGACTTAAAAACAGAGGTGTGGGTAGGTCAGACCTAGAGGGGGCACATTTAACTGCTAGAATGTCATTTTTGAAATTCTAGCAGCTAAATGTGCCATTTTTGCCTATGACTTGCTAGAGAAATGGCATGGTTCTCGTTTATAATTAATTTTTACCTTCCCCAGAGGGCACATACTGTAGTACTGTAGGGTACTACATCTCTTCATACTGGGATTTGTTCCTTTCCATTGCAAGGGCACTTCATAGTTCCACAGTGCTATCTAAGAGGGCCCTTCATGATTTTCCACTGCAGGGGCATCAGTTAGGAAATGTCCCTAAATTGATGTAAGTAGGGACACGGTTTGCTTCACTGCATCACATTTTAACTACTAGAGGAGTATCTACATTGGCACTTTATGCTTTCCCACATGTTGTACAATATGCAGGGCTACATTCTACTGCACTCTGTACTGGAAATGACACTAAATGAAACACTGTCATGTAGTGGCAGCAAAGAGGCCACTCCATAATGGCACCCCTCTCCAATGGAAGGGCACACATAGGGAACGCCATGTTAAGGGACAACATAGGTGTTGCATTTCATTAAAGGGAAACTTGGCAGGATTTCCCCCTCTGCTGGAGAAATTGTGCACTATGCTTTTTCAAACTGTGGGAAAAGGTAAAGATAAAGCACATGGATTTGTTTACAAGCTAGCGAACGGTTAGCATAAATTTGGGAGAACTATGTGGATGTTACAAGGTAAGAAACACGATTTAAAAGGAGTTTCTTGTTTCTCATTTATCTTTCCGGGATGGTAGTCTCAATGTTGCAAGGTTGGTTTTCCGCCTGGGGACGCTAGGCGCAGCGGGGAAAGTCACCATTTTTACCGGAACAGGTCATTTAACCATCCAAATAATTTCTAAACGGGTTTATTACGTTGAAATAGTTGCCAAGTTCCCCTTTAAAGTGCCGATATTATGAAAAAAATCACTTTTTCTGGGATTTGATGTGTTATTGTGTGTCTTTGGTGCTTCCACACTCCAACCTTGGAAAAAAAAACCATCCATACTGTTTTGAGTGAGATAAGGGTTTCTGGATGTATCCTGCCTTCAGTCTCCAGGGTGATGTCACAAGCCGAAATATTTCAATATTCCCACCCACCACCTCCTTTTAGGGCAATTACGTTATAATGGAAACCTATGGAGCTGCATCGAAGTGGGCAGGGAAAAGGATTTATACTAAATCGTTGAACAAACGTGAACAAAAGGCACAAAATAAGGTTGGTGTAAGAGTTATCTGTTTGTTCATGGGATTCATTCTAATCCCATCACTTACATATTTTCTTACAACTAGGTGAGATAGCTAAGCTTATGTTGTAGGCTACTGAAGTTCAACTGTTAAATAGCTAGCTAGCAAGCTAACCGTTTTACATAGAGATATGGTAAGTGTTAGCTACGGGCTAACTTCGTCCTCTCAACACTGGGGTATTGGAAACAAATAAGGTTGGTAGTGTACATAGTTTCGGCATAAGTCAATTACACATTTCTCCATAACCATTGTGTTAGTAAAAGGATTGAATGTCCTGTGAATCAATATGTAACGTGTGACTAGCATCTAGCTGTCTTTCCCATTGGAATCAATAGCCACGTTTGCATGGACATTTTTATTTAAATCCGATTGAAATGAAACTGATTAAAGATTTCAACCGACTTGTTTTCATGAACGCTAAATAATCTAATTGGCAATTATTGACCAAGATAATATCACAGTGATCTGAGAAGATGCAGTTCTGTAGCCTAACTAACTATGTAGAACGAAGGTGTAGTAGATGTTAGGGGATATTTAATTGGCGTGTTTCAGATGTTGCATAATGAACACCCCACCTCTCCACACCAAGCCTACAAGTTCAACTGTTAAGCCTAGATACATATCTCAGAAAATAATGTAGATACAAGCTTAAACCTTTGCACAGTAGCTGTTGGGTAATATTTAGCATTATTGACATAAACTATGAAGCAAAGCCAAGATGGTCAGGCGAGGCTGGAGGTATTTGCTGATTTGGCACGAATGACCCTGGTAACAGTTAATGGAGTGGGGCGTGGGTAAGTGGCAGCAGCTCATTAATATGCAATGAGCAGCAGAAACAGCACACTTTGAAAGGGACTGAAAAAGAGTGTAATAGAGGTAGGCAAGAATCTTTTTCCAGCAAACAACTTCAGAAACATGTTTTCTGGAACTCATAGACCTATTTTAACTTGTTGAAAAATATTCATAATATGGGCACTTTAACAACACTAGAACCCACTTTTCAGCCATGAGGACACCAGAGGTTGCCAGCGCTCTTTAGAGTCTGGACTATTTACACTCTTTAACATCATTAACACACTGGCAATAATTTCCACACTCACAGGAAATTTGTACTGAAATTAACTACAGTTTTATTCTGCCAGATAACATTTGGTCCCTCTCTGTCTGAAGAGTTAAAGTTACTCTTATAAGATATATATTTTTTTAAATGCTTATGTGGCTTTTCAAGATATGTGCACTGTTGACTAGGTGATGGGCAAAATTATTGTGTTGATTATTTTCAGAATATGGTCAAGAATACAGAGCTTGGCTTGCTGCTTATTATTGTCAGTAGTTAGGATGTCAACATAGAGAGACAACAATACAACAAATACACATTTGGCACAAATGTGGGTGATTTTGTGTTACTTACTACACTGGAGACACATGTGTTGTCCTAACTGTCCAGGCTGGTCTAGCGGATTGCTAACGCAATCCTTGCAGAAACTATGACCACAGCTCATTGACACAATGGCTGCCAATTCCTGTTCACACACTCCACATCTTCACATATAGGACATAATACAAGAAATACAATACAATTACAAGATATATTGATTTCATATAGCTTACGATATATAATATATGTTGTTATATAAAACTGTAGTATAATAATAATTTATGGGTTTATTACAACACAATTCAACCGCCAAGGACGTGAGGTGAGGTAACTGCAGAACTTTTCGCCTCTTGGCAGCTTGCCAGACAGACTAGCTCACTACTTGGTGTTAATGATTTAACCACATTGGTGGCTAGTTAGGCTACTGTCACACAGCTGTTGATAAGGCGGCATAGGGAAAAACAACGTTTATCTTCAGAGGCTTTTCATGAGTTTAGAACAACAATTTTGCCACAAGAAGAACTGTACCTGGTGTCAGAAGGATTGTTGTCTCCACTGAACTTGAAAGGCTCTGTCATGGACATGTTACTCTTCATGGAAGCACAGCTCGGTACTGGGGATGGGGGTCTTTTAGTTTTTGCCCTATGAACAGCACACAATGAAACCTCTCCAGCAATACAGGCCTTGTTTTCAGTAAAATTCTACAGTTAGTTGTAAAAGTTGTATAGTTTGTTGTAAAATACTTTATGCACTTATAACTATAATTTTACCTTGTGTCTGATGGAACACTGTCCTCACTGCTGTCAAAGGGCTTCCCCATGTTGTGAGGTGTTGCAGGAGCACTGCTTGGATCAAGGCCCCGCCTCTCTTTGCGACTCATGGCACAAGTATGTCAACTAACTCCTTAAACCTTTGGATATATATAAGCAAGAATATATTGAATATAATTCTGTTGTGATGGTAAAGTCAGTAATTTAAAAACACTGGAGAATGACCAAATGAGGAACACTGATGGGTTTTAAAAATTGTGCATAAGAGACAAACAGCTGTGGGCAGCCGTGGCCTACTGGTTAGGGCTGGTTAGGGCTTCGGACTAGTAACGGGAGGGTTACCGGTTTGAACCCCGACCAGCAGGAACGGCTGAAGTGCCCTTGAGCAAGGCACCTAACTCTCCACTGCTCCCTGAGCGCCGCTGTAGCAGGCAGCTCACCGCGTCAGGATTAATGTGTGCTTCACCTCACTGTGTGTTCACTGTGTGCTGAGTGTATTTCACTAATTCACGGATTGGGATAAATGCAGAGACCAAATTTTCCTCACAAGATCGAAAGACTTACTTACTTATAAAAACATGGTTATCACATGCATATGTGGCCCATATGTAAAGTTGTACGAATGAAGGAATTCAGAAATAAATTCAGACAATTCAGAAATAAATTCTTGTATTCAAAAAACCCTGAAATTGCCTGGTTTCCTTATTTTTTCTTTGGTAAAATAAGTATTGTCTGAAGTTCAGTGTGTATGGAGATCCAGTGAAGTATTTCTTCTATTATCAGAGGTCAAAGGCAAATGCCCGCCCTGTCTGCCTCGCCACCACCTCCTCACCTGTCCACCATATACAGGTCAGAACAAATTTTTCCATCTAGGGCCAGATCACTCTAAATCACTACATCTTACTCTTGCCTGATCTTATCTTGTTTACTCATTCACTTTTGACTTGAAACGCTAAGTTTAAGTTAAAACATTTGGTAAGACTTTATGGTAAGGATATATGAATTATCATGAAAGCATGAATTAATTATTGATTTATGTATTACTTCAAACCTTAAAATCACATGAATCATAAGGAATTGACATGAGTTCATAGCCTGTAATTTGTGATCTCATACATGAACAGCTCATCACCTAAAGCATTAGATACGGTGGGTACATTATGATGTATGATTTATTAAGCATGAATATTATGATTTCTTTTTCTGCCAAAAACTTGGTCATCAATGCTCAAATTCTGATTTGAACACAACTTGTGCAGTTCTCTAAACACATGCCATTATTTAAAACATTAGGCAACTTTAGTTGAGGGGCCAAAGACATGATTGACTCATGGGCAATTAACCTCAAACTAATGTAATGATGATGATCACCATACTGAATCACCATGATGATCTGGAGTCAGCTTCCCTCCTCTTGTGCTATTGGATACATTCTAACAGACACACAGCACTGACCTCAGTGGAGTATGTGCTTCCTTAACAGCCCTGCTTTAGCTATGAGAACAGTCTTCACCACAAGGATTAATATCAGGATAGGACAAACCTGACAAATCTTCTGCTTTTGTCAGTTCTTATTTTATACATAAGTAATGAAAATCTGCAATAATCAAAGTCACAATGAAAGATGTGTTCCAGTCTGGGATCACATGACACGTGACACAGAAAATCAGCCACGACGAAATTCATCATTCAACCCAGGTCAAAAGGCACTGAAATTACTTTCCCTGACTATACCAGATGTATATATGTAAAGGATTTTTACTGAAGGGTGTAGAAAACTGTTCATAACAAAGCCTCGTCCAAAGACCACAAGACTCCATTGTCCACTGTGTACATAACTCTAGATGCCAACAAGTGTAGAGCATTTATTTTACAGCATAGATCAATAATGTGATTTTTGCCAATTGCCAATGTATAGGTTTTCCCTTTTATCGTATTAACTTATATTTAACCACAAAACAAATATATGCACTTACCTTAAGATCGCTTTAATCACCTAAGCCATATTTCGCAGATACTGTCTGATGACTGTTTCAGAGTGAACTTTGTGTTCCTGTTATAAAAAGGTTTTACAGCTACATTTTACAGCTACATTCTTCCTTCAGACTTGAGTACTTTTCCTTAAAGAGACAGTAACATAGTGTAGGTGTGGTATGTGTTTGGGACTGAAACAGTAACATGGTGTAGGTGCTGTGTGTGTTTGGGACTGAAACAGTAACATGGTGTAGGTGCTGTGTGTGTTTGGGACCGAAACAGTAACAAGGTGCAGACAGATATTGTGGTATAAAACTTTCACTATGGTTTGTAGACATCATGATGAGAGAACGAGTTTGAAACTGTAAAGCATGTATTTATATAACCTTAACCATAATAAAGTAATACACTGACATTATTTCTAACTAACATACTTTTATAATATTTTAAATAACAAATTTAACTAATACTATTAACATACTGAAGCTATTCTACCAGAATTCCCCCTACGTGCGCTCTGTATCCCTATGTCTCTCTTTGTCGCTTTGCGTCTCACTGTGGATGGGCGAAGCCTGTTTGAAAAAAGCAGCTGCGGAGATAAAGACGTCATCGGAGGCGGGCTCTACTCAAAACAGCTAGTATGAGAGAAAACGAGTAAATGATCAACAGAACAATATGTAACCCATGAACAATGTGTGACCTGTGATCACTGTATAAACCCCTGAACTTTGTGTAAACCTCTGAACTTGTGCACATTGATGTAAATTATTTACTTATTTAAATTCTACTTCTTTACATTCTTATTTTTCTTGCAGTTATTTTCCTCACTGTCCTATCTAATAAAGGCTAAAAAGGCCAAAATATATAACTTTTGAAAAAGTGTTCATTTGTAGCTGAAAAAATATAGAATGATGTCACCAACCACACAGGACACACATTTGTCCCCCCTCCACTTTGTCATAGACGCCATGGCTGAGAGATGAGGTGAGGTCATTCACACTTTTGTGTGGCGTGTTGTGTCACACTATTTCTCGAAATTTTCTTTTTTTAAAAAATCAAACATTTGCAGACAATACTGTTAACAAACACATTCAGTGCTGCTATGTTTACTGTAATATGTTTAATGTGTGTGCATGTGTGTGTGTGTGTGTGTGTGTGTATGTGTCAATACTGTTACTGTAGTAACTGCAATCATCACTTGTGTGGTTTATCCAGTGATACGACATACAAAGAGAAAGATGCCAGTTGCACTAGAAGCACACATGGTCTTTCAGTCACCTTGTGCTGTGCACGCTCTGATTGGTGCTTGTAATCCGGCCTTGTTGTGTTTGTGGTGTGTGTGTGTGTGTGTAAGGCAGAGATACAGAGTATATGTGTGTTTGTATATGTATGTGTGTGTGTGTGTGTGTGTGTGTGTGTGTGTGTTAGTATGCTTGTGTTTGTGTGTGTGTATGTGTGTGTGAATACAGTATACTGTATGTGTGTATGAGAGTGTTTTGTGTTTTGACATTCCCCACCCTCCTCATGCGTTTGCTGCGCATGTAATACATTGGTAGGGACATTGGGTGTATGGCAAATATCCTTTGGTCTGTGACAAAAGTCTTTGGTCTTTGTTATAATGAAGGCAGAGCTCAACACTGTCTTTGTGTGAAGTCTCATCGGCCTTTCCTGTGAACTTGACACCTAGCACTGACCACAAGCCACGATGTGTATAAAGGCCTCAGTTCCCTCCTTCCCTCTGCACCCTTCAGCGCGCGATACGTGGACATGAACAACACACATCAGCAACTCAACACGGTAAATTTAGTATCCCAAATATCATGCTTTAACTTATAAGACTATTTTGCTTAGAAAGTTTGCTCTTCAACACTAAAAATACATATTTGTTTTAACTGATTTGACATTAAGTACATTCATTGTATGCCTACTTACAGTATGTGGCGTTCAGCCATTTGTGGTATTTAATGTCATTTGTTGATTTCTTGCCATCTGTTGGATGCCATTTTGTGTTTATTGAGTGATATTAAATGTCCATGTTTTAAACAACTCAAGGTGTAAATAGATATTTTTGGCTTTTGTCCCATTATGCTAATGGTCTTTTCACAGGTTCCTTTAAAACTGATGATGACTTGTCTCCCATCTCTGATAGTTATTCTACTCATGATGAAAGGTAAACATAGCCTCAGTCACAAAGTGTGCAAGTCACATGTATAATGAAGATTATTCTTTACTTTTATTGTTTAGTGTTGACATGATATCTAGGAAGTGTGCAGACTTCCTTTTAGTAGCCCTTTGCAAAGTGCTAAGTGCTATGATGTGATAAGTGTCAAAGCCTAAAATAAAACACCCACCCCACTACACAAACACACACACACAGAGAGAGAGAGAGAGAGAGAGAGAGAGAGAGAGAGAGAGAGACACTCACTCACACATACACTCATTTACACACACTCACACATACACTCGCATTGAAACACCTGCCATTTCCATTAAAAGAAGTCAAAATCACAATTCTAACATATTATAAAGTGTCCTAGTGTGCTCAATTTGTTAGAGAATAATGAAAATGAAATAATAATGAAAATCGCTGGATTGTGACATGAGTAATACCACTGTGTTTACTGTAGGTGTTGATTGTAATTGGAGGGTAACATACACCCCCAATAGCATCTGCACATTAGAGGGATCTTCAATGAACCTGTCCTGTTCCTACACCTACCCCAGTCATCTAAAAATCCAGGATGCTTTCTGGATGAATGAAGACAGTGATTCTCCTACTGATTTCTCCAAGGACCCAAACTACTCCCAGCGAGTCTGGGCCGACTGCCAGACTAAGTCCAGCACGTGTCACCTACACCTAAAGAACTTGACCAAAGTGGACGCACATCACCTGTACTACTGCAGGATCACCACCCATGATGACGAGAAGCAGAGATGGACTGGGAAACCAGGTGTTAATCTGTCCGTCACAGGTAAATTCACTATGAGGTTTTCTCATTATGTTTCTATTTAATCGAAATGGACGATGCACTAAAGACCCTCGTAGCCACATTGTGTATGATATTTCTGTCTTGAAAACAAATCATGCAGCTCTGATGATGTGTTCTGTTCCATGTTCCCAACCACGTGTAGACCTGAAGGTGACTGGTCCTGAAAACCTAACAGAGGGGGCGCACGTGACTCTTAGCTGCACCACCACCTGCAGTCTGAGTGGCGACCCCTCGTTCGTCTGGGAGAAGAATGGACGCGCTGTGGAGGGGATCCCCCAGGGCGGCCGTGAGCTCCATCTCAGCCCAGTCCGTGCTGAGGACCAGGGCAGCTACAGCTGTGCAGTTGGAGGCCACGAGGATCTCCCATCACCACCTCTCAGTGTCTCTGTCATGTGTGAGTACAGCTAGGCTGAGATAGGGAGTCTACCACTGTGCTCAGTCTGGCGCAGCCACTGTTAATGAGCTATACTAAGGTAGGTTAGATTCAGGCGTAACAATTCAGTCACTAACCAATTTGTCTGCTGCAGCTCAACCTTGTTGCTGGAAGTTAGCCTACAGGGACTATTTTCAGGTGCTACTTGATATCGTTGTGCTGCTGTGCCCATGGTGTTCCTTGATTATTACGCCGGAATGAGATTATAGTTCCATGTCAAATCAGCCTAGAAAATCGCCACGTTTCATTTTCTGTTGGTCTTATTACACTTTATAACTTGAGAGGAGACAAGTTTTAGAAAAATTCCCGGAAATCTTAGTCACTTTTAAACGTGATGCTAGCAAGCGAGAAGCACCTCTTTAAATACATTTAAATCTATATCCAATATGTAATGAGGGTTTATAACTTGACTGAATTTATGACTGGTTGGGGATTGTGACTACTGCAGGGCATTGGCAAGAATGCATAGATTGTATTTCAAGAAATGATTAGCCCAGCATTGACTCTTAAAGGGACACCAGGCAACGCTTTCGTGTTAATAACTCATCTTCGTAAGTCGGTATATGGTTAAATGACTCATTACAGGGCGAATGAAGACTGTCTCGCCCGTCCCTACTGCCTGTAGGAAGAATATCCCGCTTGCAAGTTCAGTGTATCGTACCCGCCGACCGAAGCAGGATCAGTTTACATCCTGCATCCACAGCACAGAGGCAGGCTAACTAAACGCTTAGCGATTGTTGCAAACGCGTGTGTATAATGGCAGAGCCGGCGAAGAAGCAGCGAAAACCTTTGACGGAAGATGCAAAGAAAAGGAAAAGAGCTTCAGACCGAGCGAGGGGGAGTTTTGTAGAGAAAAAGCATCAGGCTTGCCTGGTGTCCCATAAGGGTGTGTGTGGTTCTACAAAGAGAAACAGAAATAGCCACTTCTTAGCATAAAGGCACAATGACATGCAAAATATAAGGTATAAGCACTAGTGCTACACATGCTAGCATAATAATAACAGGAGTTAGCTAATACTGCTAAACAGCCAAGGCACATGTAGCATTTACTGATCACCTAGCATCTAGCATCAGGCAAATCCAAACTAAATCTTTACATATCAATATACCCTGAGAAAAGTTTACTTACTCATTTATGAATGCACACAGAGTAATATTCAGGAAGGATGCCAACTTATTAAAAACATATAAAGTTGATGCAATCCATCCTCCACCACAAACTACATCAAATATTGCTACCATACCATCATGTGTCACACTAACATCTAACACAGGGGGCGCTAATAGGCCACATTTCACCACCTAATACATTGCTCACATTAATCTACTATAACCCCAAGTTCTTCATCACAGGTGGAGTAGTAAGAGAATTACCAGTGGCCCGATAAATAAGAGTAAGACCATTTGAGACAACCTTTTCCCAGCCTTTCCAGTGAAGAGAGTACAGGGAATTCAGGGTTCTGGGTTTGAGAAATTACCTCAGGTCAGACTCTGGAAACTCTAAAACAGGGTATCCATGGGTAATGGGTTGATCTATGGTGCAGGATGCCAAGCACTGCACTCTGGTTCCCCCTGACATACTGTAGTCTTCTTCAATTCTTAAAAATTATGTCTCCTGATCCTTGTTTTTGGTAACTTTCAGATCATCCTAAAAACACATCAGCATCAATCGACTCATTCGGTGTAATCTTCAAGGGCAGTTCAGTGACTCTGACCTGCAGCAGTGATGCCAACCCACCAGTGGAGAACTACACCTGGTTTAAGATGGATGAGTCCACTCCTGTAGGATCAGGACAGCAGTACAGCATCACTAACATCAGATATGAGGACGGAGGACAGTACTACTGTGAGGCCAAGAACAGACTCGGGATCGGGGCATCTGCTGCCATGACGATCAGAATTGAAGGTGGTGTTTTCAGTTCCAGCGCTCTCTCTTCCTCAGTTTTTTTCTCTTTTCTCCATCTGTCATATCATCTTTTGTATTTCCAACAGAGGACATGAACATCATGATGTATGCTGTGATTGGAGTTTCCACAATCTGTGGCTTTGCTGGTCTTTTCTGTGTGGTTTTCTGGATGAGGTGAGAGCAACTGTCACTAACAAAAAATAATCAGAAATATAGTCATTAGATTACAATAGTTCAAATATTAGAAATAAGATTTTCACAGTAATTGAAACAGCATTGATGCCCTCAACAAACATTCATTCGCTTCTCATTCAAAATCATTGACATGGACATGGATGATTTTCCAAATTACCTGAATACACACATACTGTTTGTCCTTGCAGGGCCCACTGCACTCCTAAAGAAATGACCTGAATACACACATACTGTTTGTCCTTGCAGGGCCCACTGCAGTCCTAAATAAATTACCTGAATACACACATACTGTTTGTCCTTGCAGGGCCCACTGCAGTCCTAAAGAAATTACCTGAATACACACATACTGTTTGTCCTTGCAGGGCCCACTGCACTCCTAAAGAAATGAGTGGAGAATACGAGAACACAAAGGCCAGGAAATTGGACAAACAGGTGAGACTCGATTATCATTTTAGATGTGCTGCAGTTCACTCTTTTCTCTTGACAACAGTCTATCATTTGTGATTACTGAAAGCAACTACTCTAATTGACACCATGCATCCTCTATTGCAGCGTGGTGCCATTTACACAAATCACACTTCTGACAACAACATGGAAATGGACTCGGTCTACCAGAACAGCACCAATGAGGACAATGTTTATCAAAACAGGGGAATGAACCCAATCTATGACAACTCTGAGTTCAACTTCAATGAGGTTTATCAAAACCAATAGTGATTGGACTAGAGATGTGTATAACTAAGTTAGCAACTTTGTTGGTTGCAATGCAATTTCCCATTGCAAACTATAGGTTAGCAACTATGTTTTTGGGAAATGCACCCCAGACAGACGAGAGAGAGAGAGAGATGACTTTGGGAGTTATTTACTTTGTTTGCCAGCTATCAACTTTGCATTTTGAACAACTTTCCATCTTGAATTATTTTAACCTTTAGCCCTATGCCTCCAATGCTTGCACAATCGTATCATATGTGCTACTTGGTGTTGCAGCTGTCTGGTAATCTCATACGTACCATCAGTTAGGCTACTGTGGAATGAGTCACTGGGTGTGTTGTCTGTCATGGAACTAAATACCAGTAATATTCAGGGCCAGATATATTAACGCTTTTGCGCCCACTTCAGGCGTATTTGTTTCGTATTGTGCAACCTTAACTTTCATTGGCCTTTTGAATGTCTTACTTTCACTTTCACGTCATTCAATTAAACTTTCCTACTTGCTGGATTTGACCAATCTTCCATAGCCTATGTGCACAAGTAGTTTGAGTAGTAGTTAAGTACTGATCTTCATTATCTCCTTGCTTGTTGACATCATGTACGGCAGTGGTCCCCAAACTACTGCCCGGCACCTCATTTTGGGTGGCCCCCCAAAACATGTCCGTAGTATATAGCATCCGGCCCGCACGGGAGTACAACATCGTCAAACTAAAACCTCCGCAATTTCACCAGTGGTTGCTTTGGCGCTGTTTTGCGTTTGCCATCGAAAACAGAATGAAATGTAGGCCTACCTGCAAACAATGTAAGAGGCCTATGCTGACTGCATCAGTGCTCAAAGTATTTTAAAAGTTTATCAATTAATTATTATTATTATTATTACACGGCTCTTTAGAGTGCTGCAGAAAGTTGTATTCACATGAATGGGCCTTCCCAACGTTCGGGCCTATGTTAAATCTACATAAATCACCGGCAAAGTATATAATCACCGCTGTCAATGGCAATGGGTTGATTAATGTCTTTCATATCCCTCCGCAAGATGTCTGTTCGCTTATTGCAATGGAATTTCATTGAAAGGGAAAGTAGGCTAAGCTAGTAAGACGTTGCCACGCAACACCTGAAACTGTCAAGTTCTATCTGTGTGGCGAACTATTTATTTTGTCAGCAGAAGACACGAAACGGTAGCAAAATAATTTTAAAGACCCATTGTGTTAGGTTTCTTTTTTCGTTTTGGCAAGTAGCCGTGTAATAAGTGGGATAATGTATTATCCGCTGCGCGTAGGGGTTCTGTTCTCCCTGTCGGGACTTATTTTCTGATAATTACCAGCGGACAATACATTATCCCTTACATAACTAACTAACTTCTATTCAAGTCATATTTCTGGGACTTTCTGGGATAATTATTTCTATTTTTTATTCACTCGTTCAAATGTTCATACAAAGAGTTCACAAAGTTCTCATCAGGTGAATGAAAGTTAGAATGGTGGTCATTTCAGACTACTTCAGCACTTCATAAAATTATCATAGTTTGATAACTTTAAATTATTTGTAGGATATTCACAACTTGAGCTGTGTATGTAAAGACACAGAATTCAGAGTTCACACATTTTTAATAAAATATGCTTTTGGGACTCCCTGCTAATACTTTTGGGAATGCAAAAGTTTTTTTTTATTATTATTATTTAATTTTACACTGATATGGCATGATGACAATATAAACACAGCTAACAATGGTATTAAATTTCAATAACCTATGATTAAATGTAATAGAATATTCAACTAATGTAGACTGCTGTTGTTCACAGCAGGGGGCAGCCGTGGCCTACTGGTTAGCGCTTGGACTTGTAACAGGAGGGTTGCCGGTTCAAACCCCGACCAGTAGGCACAGCTGAAGTGCCCTTGAGCAAGGCACCTAACCCCTCACTGCTCCCCGAGCGCCGCTGTTGTTGCAGGCAGCTCACTGCGCCGGGATTAGTTTGTGCTTCACCTCACTGTGTGTTTACTGTGTGCTGTGTGTGTTTCACTAATTCACGGATTGGGATAAATGCAGAGACCAAATTTCCCTCACGGGATCAAAATAGTATATATACTTATACTTATACTAAGCTATTTATGGTTACTGATATAGAACTACTCCGAGTCTCTGGCCCTCTTGGAGCCAGACATAGTGAGCTGGCCCTCGGAAGAAAAAGTTTGGGGACCACTGATGTACGGTATTATTTCCTGATTGCTAAACGTTTGATTTTTTTTAATGTTGTCATCAGTTAACTTCATTCAACTGCACTTGTATGTAGGCTCTGCCGTTCAGTTTGGGACGTTCGGAAATTGCGTTAATGGGCGGAGAATTGCAGATAAAAGCAAACTCCATTTACACTATGGATTGAAAGTTTGATAAATATGACAGAAACTTGGGTCTGACAGCGTTCACAATCTGTGGTCTGTCCATGGCGCTGATAACGCTACGTTTGCAAATGTACCTACTGTACATCTGGCCCTCAGTGTCTTTACATTCACCCTGTTGCTGCTGGTCCTGCAATCTTTGTGCAACTTCCTATTGTGTAAATGATAAACTGTGGCCATCTGGAAATGCATTGTGGGAAATGTAACATTAGTTAGCACACCTTCAATACATGTTTTGTGTTTAATAAAAATACAGTGTACTTTACTTGTAATGACCTAGTTAGGTAAAAAAGGAATTCTCAGTAGTGTAAGTGCACTACACTAAGTAAGCATTCGTTTGCCCATCTTGTAATTCCTATTCCTTTTCATAATCTGAAGGTTGTGAGTTTGATCCTCACATGGGGCATGATGTTTTTTTTTTATAAACTATGACGATATACCATGGTAAATTCATTATTGGGGTGGGGGCTCTCTGCTGGGCCCTTAAAATTGTATGTTGTCTAGGGCTGTTGCATTCTGGGAACAAGCTTCCGCTAATTGCTTGACTAAAGATTTTATTTTTTTACAGTGCACAATTGCTGTGTTGAAATTGACACAAAATGTGTTGTCCCTGAGCACACACAGCAGATGTGTCATTTTTTAACACATCACTTCTGAGAACGTCATCAGACACAACCAACTAAGGTAAAACACAACTGATGGGCTTGAGGGCCAGCGAGCAATGTGTCAGAGACCCTCGGCATAGGCTACTATAATGAATTATGACCGGTTGATGGGCGGGTGCGGATATCATTATAGCAGCATGACGGAATAGCAGCGTGTCGGAATAGCAGCGTGTCGGAATAGCAGCGTGTCGGAATAGCAGCGTGTCGGAATAGCAGCATGTCGGAAAAGCAGCGTGTCGGAATAGCAGCGTGTCGGAATAGCAGCATGTCGGAATAGCAGCATGTCGGACGAAAAGCTTGTCAGAGTGGCAGCATGTAACCATTTTTACAAATATCCTAGCATATTGCTGCTTTCCAGACAGCCTGTAAGTTGCAACTTTAAGTCACGACTCACGACTTAGTAGCGTTCCAGGCAAAGACATGACAAGTCACGACAGACCCTTCTGGTGCTCATGTTTAAGTGTGTGTGACGTCAACAACGGTAACTGGGAGTACAACGATCTGGTACGAGTTCACGGGTAGTATGTTACAGGTTTGACTTCCTTTCAAGGGCACTTTCACGGGTAGAAGGTTGTGATAAGACGGGTTTTGGGTTGCCTAGAACGAGCCATTAGTCTACAAGACAAGGGGATGGAGCATCACTTGTCACATGTCAGTTATCAGCACATACAGTACTGTCAAGGCCTAGCATAAACGACTAACACACAGTCAACCAAATGACTAACCCAATGATGATAGCCTGCATGGAAATATTACCAACTTAACTAGGCTTTCAAAGAGAGTTATTCTCTACAGTGAATACGTTTCCAACACGCATCACAAGTTGTACCTTGTGCTTGATGTAAAACTAGTAGTCCTATGTTATCCCAACCTGAGCATCATCCACTTTCCAGTGTGTAAAACTAGTAGTCCTATTTCACTATGTCGACCCAATGGTCACTATGAATGTGATCTAGAGCTCCTTTGAAAAGAGAGAAAAGCGTAGACAAACTGGGCTGACCTGATGTCATGCAAGAGTTGAGATGTCATGAAAATTAGATGAGGGTGTCTGTTTGTAGCGTTCATAATAAGGAGATGTATAGACATCATGGTCAATGTTGACCAGAGGTTCCTGTTAATGTTGAAACCACATGCCTGCTAGCAGTTTCAGTCATTTCTGTAGTGCACTGGGTTGAAGCAGAGACACTGAAAAAAAAACAGTCTACGGTAACACTTTCTACAGTAGATCACTAAATATTGTGAGTATATCTATATAGACATCTATGTTTCGTTTCATGTTTAAAGTTTATTGTCATGTTCTCATAAAATGTATCATTAATGAAATGTATTATGTTCAAGAGCCAATTCAACTTGAAAGAATACATTAAATGGTAGTTATTAAAAAGGTATATTAGTTTTCTCTGTGTGGGGTGGGGGGTGCACAAAATGGGGTGTGTGGGAGGTATGTTGTGTTTTTAGTGGGTGGGTGGTGGGGGTGGGGTGATAAAAAGGTGTGTATTAAACTTGTGTACAAGTGAACAACTATTTTCTAGAATGAGCAATATAATGGCAATTGTTAGGCATATTTTCTGCCAGTGGTTTGACATTGTAAATAGTAACTTGGATGTCTCAAGTGTGATTGGCAAAATTAGGTCTAACCTTGTAAACACACATACTCTACATAATAGATTAGCATTTCTCTTTCTGTTCCTTTGTTATTAGTAGTCCCAGACGGGTGATCAGTTTTCTATTAAAAAAAAAGAATTAATGAGCACTAATTTCAAACAGGATTAGAAACAGTTCAAAGAATGAAAAACCCCAAAAACCGGAAACTAACACAATTTTTAGAAGAACGTAACTGAAAACAGGAATAGAACCAATTTAACTTGTTCCGGAGTGAAAACACTATTTTCAATTTTAGACATGCAGTTAATAACAGTATTTATCGTTCCAATTAACCTTTCTTTGAATATTATTTAAAAGTCCATAGGCTTGGAAAGTCACCTGCCCACACAGTGTTCTCCAGTCCAGTTAGTCAGATTTTATTCATCAGTATCTCCCCTATATAAATGGCTAGACCTACTAGAATTTCCATATCCAACACTATCTAACTGCCTTTTCCAAGTACCTGTATGTAGCCTTAATTACTGATTTACTGTGTGAAATAACATAGCCTAACAGACACCCTAGGAATATATCTGTATGCCTGTCATGCAGTTGGTAGCACCACACATAGGTAAGGCTATTACACGGCTTAAAGCAAGGACATGTTAGGCTATGTGCCTGAAAGATTATCAGACATTTTTGAAGATCTAATATTATAGGCTACTTTCAAATCTCGCCCCACACTTGTATTCAGGCACAGTGTTTTTAACAGTTAGCCTTGATATCTAATGCGCTTTGATTTAAGCTTTAAGCCTTTGTAGGTCTCACCAAGAAAAAAAAAAACATTAAAAAAATATGATTCCTACTTTTCCAGATCTACTTAGCTGTAATAACATAAATCTTTTTTTTAATATTATTTAAATGACCTGCCCATTTGTTTTTTTTTCTATTTTATGAGCCTCTTCCAAACAATTTTGTTGACCGTTAAGTGTAGCAGAATTTAGAATTGGATTATCTTACTTGACTAAACTAAACTATATCTCAATAATGGAGTTAAACATTTGACAGACGTTAAAGGGGGTGTCTCTTTCTCACTTCCCTGTCTCTCTCAACATTCTCTCTCTTTCTCTCTCTCTCTCTGTTCTCTCCAGTGGCGGAACAAGTCAGAGCCGGGCCGGGGGCGGGGCACATGACCGAGCCCTTTATTAAACTCATCATAACATAATTTTACAACATACACATGCCCGCAACAGCGGGTCTTACAAGCGTCAGCGCCACGGAGAGCAACTATGTAATTTTGAAGTCCATCGAACGTACATGAAGTGTAACCAAGAGAACAACAACAAAAACATTAGGCTACATGACCCCTAATAATAAAACAACAATAATACGCAGCACTGTTTGAAGGGCATACGACCAGCCTTGCGCTCCGCGAACTCGCCCACGATGCTCTGTGTAGCCTATGTCCATTTTCTTTGCTCTCTCATTCTCTATGGACAACATGGCAAGTCCACTCAGTCTCTCCTGTCCCATTGCTCCTCAAGTGGTTTTTAATGATCTTTAACTTGGAGAATGAGCGCTCAGAGGTTGCAACAGTGACGGGAAGAGTAAAAAATAAAATTAGGGCGGTACAAATCTCACTGAATGCAGAAGTTACTGCTGGGTGGTTGCCTTGGCAGAGCGAAGGGGTGGCTTCGGGGGCTCAAGCCCCGAATCTCTTTTTAAAAGCCCCGAATCTTTTTTTTGTATGTGTTTTCAATTTCCAACGATTCTCATTTCTAATTTAACTTCCCCTCGGTTTCTCTATAAATGTTACAAAATGTAGCCTACTATTACTGAGCAAATATCCCTTACTTTCAAAGCCCAATATTGACAGATAATTTGATTTCCCACACGATAAGTTTAGGCAATGCCAGAGCCGAGATGTAGCGGTTTACTGGCAGGAAAGTTCAGAGCGGCGCAGTAAGTTTAAACAGCAAGCCGGTAAGAAAAACTATTGTCAAGACATTAGGCAATTAGGCTACTGTACCCCGATATACAAAAATAAACTTCAGAAAGACAGAGAGTTTGTTGTACTGTATTCTGTAGTCTGTATTCTGTAGTCTCAATGACCAATCAATTGCGGACGTGCACAGACAGCTCAGACACAGAGTGCATATAGGCCTAGGTTAGGCTACTTTCACTTTCTAGAGCGCATTCATTAGGCTACGTAAAAGATGCTTCATACCAAAACAACGATCAAACATTATCAAATGTATCATGACGTGTTGTCACAAAGACTTAGCCTACTCCAATTAGAAAATCGAAACCAAAATCATGTAAGTGTAAGTGTTCTCACATTGACGCCTGTAGGAGACAATATCGTTGATCCAATTTTGTAAATTTGCACGTCGTAAAGTTCAATATGAGAGTTAAAATAAAGCCAGTCATACAGCAGAACATTTTATTCAATATTTTACACCTACTAAATCATCAAAGTAAATTTCAAAACTTTTCAGCTACTGTGAGTCATAACTCGTCTTGACTGGGGCAACCTATAAGCCTAATACGTCCCATGAAAATGATTGAAAAGAAACCGTTTGCATGATCTTAGATCCTCCGGCCTTGTGCCGTGGGAGAGGCCCGTCCCACCTTACCTGGAGATGGGGGAGGGGCGCCCTCGCACTGGGCCCCTGCGGTCCCGGGCCGGGGGCGTGCCGCACGCCCTCACCCCCTCAAGCTCCGCCCCTGGTTCTCTCTGCTGCTATATTTAT
This sequence comes from Alosa alosa, assembly GCF_017589495.1. NCBI lineage: Eukaryota > Metazoa > Chordata > Actinopteri > Clupeiformes > Clupeidae > Alosa > Alosa alosa. The sequence continues at coordinate 11,250,025 of NC_063195.1, forward strand.
CACCATTCAATGGCCTGATATACCAATGAATAAAGGAAGTGTGCATAGGCTAGTCTAAACAGGGCAGTTCTGTACTTCATGTCAGTGTTCTCTGCTGAGAGTCAATGTTCTCTGGGACCCAAATGGGAGGTAAAAAATACAGCATCCATGGTCGTCTTTCCACTGTCATGGCCAAAGGACTTCCTGTTTGTTGGACCAAGATCTTAATGAAAATAACAAGTAAAGGGACCTGTTCACTATTCAAACAAACAGAAGGTGAGAAAGTTGGTGACTCAAATAAACATGGTTATAGTACTATATAGGATTAGCTTGCTAGAACTAGCTTGATCCTCTACCCAAACCTAGGGACGACAGACTTAAAAAACGCTCTGAAGAAAAAAAAGATACCTACAGTATATCAATGAATGTTTTTATTCACATATTTGACATTAACACATTTACGTTCTGAGTGTGCAATCTTCTGCTAATTATCATTTCAAAGAGTGATTTGAAAATATGATACCTCGCTGCACCCTAAATCTTAAACTGAGAGGCCTTTTCTCCTTTTGTTGTATATTGCAAGTCTCCATGTCAAGGGTCATGCCACACATACCTCCAGTGTTTCTGCTTCTCTTCCAAATCCTATATGCCAGTCGAGGTCGTTTTGGTAAGAAAACACAGTGTTTCAGTTTGTATAATATATTATAATAACTCATATAACTTTGATTAAGACTGCATTGAAATGTCTTTTGAAAATGTCCGCGTTTTAAGTGTACACACAAAACTAAACTATCTGTACAAGTATATTTGTGTTGGTCTGGAGCACAATATGACTCCCAGCTCAGCTTGTTGCTTTGTGACTTTTTAAAGTCTTTCCCTGGTGACAGGTATCTGAGTCTGTCCTCATTGGCATATTTGTATCAGCATATATCTTTCCCAGACAGGTATTTTGAAAGTACATGCAAAACACACATTCATATTTGGGAACTAGCCTCATGCATACAGGCACATCACAGCTGTAGGGATGTCCTTTACCAACTTGTGCAACTCTTCATTCGAGTGATTATGTATTTGGTATCAGCAGTATAACACAGAAACACATTGTATTTCTTTAATGAATGTTGCAAATACTTGAGAATAACTAAGGTGCTAGTGATGTGTTATTGAGGGATAAACACAGACATTGAAAGCCTGTTTAGGTTATGAGATTATCTGTGTCTTGACTGGATCATCTGTCAATATTGTTTTTAAGGTATCACATCTCAAAAATGGGAGGTCAAATTCACCCGTCGCCATGTCTGTGCAGTGACTGGATCATCAGTGGTCATGCCCTGCTCTTTCACCCATCCTACTGGTCTCATGGTCTCCAAGGTCTACTGGCGCTACCGACCTAACCATAATTCAAGATTCACAAACATAACGGATGGGAATCCTAAATACAAAGGACGTATGCAATACTTTTGGAACAAGAACAATCGCAAGAACAAGACAAACTGCACATTCAAATTGAGCAAGTTGATGATGTCAGACAATGGAGAGTATTTTACGAGGATTGAAACAGAAGATTCTATAGAGAAGTGGATGAGTGGATCTAAGGTCACTTTGTCTGTGAAAGGTAGTGTGGACCTGGCAAACTGACATGACTTTGTCTGCATTCATATGTTTGATAATCTAAAAATCAACTATCATTTGCTATAGCTGATCATACTGTATGTCAGATTTTGCTGTCACTATATTCAGCTGAATTGTAGAACTGCAGTCTCCTCTAGCCTCATCTTTGCTGCCTTCATTATTTCCTTTTAAACGTTTCTTATATTAAAAAGCAGATATGCAGCCGTGGCCTACTGGTTAGGGCTTCGGGCTTGTAACCGAAGGGTTGCCGATTCGATCCTTGACCCAGTAGGAAAAATGTGGGCAGGGGAAGTGGTTGAGCACCGCTCTCCCATGCCCATATCCACGGCTGAAGTGCCCTTGAGCAAGGCACCTAAGCCCTCACTGCAAACATTCTGCACACTCAAATTGAGCAAGTTGATGATGCCAGACAATGCAGTATTTTGCAAGAATTGACACCATTGACAACAACTATTCAGTGAAATGACAGAGTAAATCTAAGGTGTCTTTGTCTGTCAAAGGTATTTGCAGTAAACTGACATGTTGTGTTTATTCATATTTTTGTAATGTAATATACCTTTTTCATAAGCTGTAGCTGTTATCACGTTGTGTTCTATATTGAAGAAAAAAAGTTATTCTTTAGTTTTAATTTAAAACAAACACTTACTTAATTATGATCACTGATCACAGTTTGTAATATTCTTGCAGAGCTTTCTGTTGGGGTTCCTGACCCAGTGATTGAGGGCAGCGTGGTAAAACTGATTTGCAACAACATATGCTCATCGATTTACGAACCCACAGTGATATGGAGAAAGAATGGACAAGATTTACCTGTCAAACAAACAAACAACAATGAACTCATCCTACAGAGTGTCAGTACAGAGCATGAGGGCAACTACTCTTGTGCACTGAAACAACATGAAGACCATCCATCCAAACCAGTGGAGCTTAATGTGATGTGTAAGTACCAGACGTGTACAGGGTCTGTGTGATAAAGTGAAATGTGTATGTTTTTAAAGCCAACAGATACATTTCCATGGTGTCCATTTTATGTCATCTTTTGTTTCCAAGTCCCTCCAAGGGTCCCGTCTGTCTCTGTCAGTCCTCATAGTCAGACACTAGAGGGCGCTTCGGTGACTCTGACCTGCAACAGTGATGCCAACCCACCAGTGGAGAACTACACCTGGTTTAACCGCAATGGCTCAATAGTTTCCAAGCTGGACACTGGAAAGTATTACAACATAGGGAATGTCAGCTCTGAACACACTGGAGATTACTACTGTGAGGCCAAGAACCTATACGGGGCCTCCAATTCTACTGATTTATACCTGGATGTTCACTGTGAGTACTTTCTTTACTTTATATCTAGGCTATGTATATGTACCCTAATTTACATGGAAAATAGACTTTCAAATGTTTCAAAAATGATTCAGATAGACACTTTTCATACGATAATTTATTTTTACCTGGATGTTCTGATGCTTTTTGAGGTTCCGGATATTGACGTAAAGTCCATTGCAGGAATCCTATGCCCCACTGTGTTTAAAGGAGAATTCTGGCAATTTTTCATGTACATCTCTTTTTCTCAATGTCACCGAGTACTGTCAGAAAAAAACCCCATCTATTTTACCTAGCTTGAGTTGCTGCAGCCAACAGTTAGAGCTTCAAGGCAGCTACAGTGCTACTCTCTGGGGGCGTGTTAATGAACCCCCATGTTCAAACCCCCAGAGTGTAGCGCTGTAGCTGTAGGCTGCAGCAACTCGAGCTGGGTAAGATAGAATGTGTTCATGTTTTTCTTACCGACAGTACTCGGTGGCCTCGAACAATGGAGATCTATGTGAAAAATTACGTGTAGAACCGTAAACTGTATATAAAATATACCAACAATGCAATACATCTTGACAGATGCTCCCAGAAAACTGTCAGCGTCCCTCAATCACTCTGGTAAAATAGCAGAGGACAGTTCAGTGACTCTGACCTGCAGCAGTGATGCCAACCCACCAGTGGAGAACTACACCTGGTACAGGAGGACTGCTGCTGAAACAGTGCGTGTGGGTACAGGAGAGAGAATCAACTTCGATCTGACCTCAGACAGGGCTGGACAGTACCACTGTGAGGCCCACAACAGTGCTGGATCCCTGAATTCTACTGGAGTTGAAGTTGTTTGGGCTGGTACGTTGTACCCAGATATCACCTGTTCACCACACACAGTGACATTGTTTTTTGCAGCAGTAGCAGAGAAGTCATATTTTTAGGATTGTGTAGCGTTTGAGGTATTTTGACACATTGTTTTTTGTGTGATCATTTTAGGGTTTGGCCAACAGAATGCCCCTCTGTTGACATTTGTAGGTTTCTTCACAACCCTTATACTGCTGATCAGCCTTGTGCTATGGAGGTGAACTGCATTATTGATCATTTTACTTGATTCTTCCCTCGAGAAAAGCTGTCCAGACACTGTGGCATGCTAAAGTAATGGAGGTGAATCTGCCTCATTAATTATTTTATGGCCTTTGTTCCCTTTAATAGGAAGAGGGCAAAGCCAAGTAACAACTCCAGAATCTCCGATGTCAACACACAAGTAAGCACTACTTGTCAGGGCGCCCATTATAATGGGGATTGTGCTGATGTTTTAATATACTATAGAGATTGTATCAGTATGTTGACCTTTGACCCTTTGATTAAACCCTTCATTCCCACAGGGTGGCCCCAGTAATGTGTATGACAACAGCACCAATATTCCTCTGACCTCTGACCCTGCCCAGAGAGTGGACGCAGGTGACCAGGATGATGTCCAGTACGCCAGCGTTCAGTTCAAGAGCTCCAGAGGTCAGCAGGTGCCCGTTTACTCCACTGTCCAGAAGTTCAAGCCCCACCCACAGCAGCAGGAGGAGGTGGAGTACGCAGCAGTCAACTTCTCTAGACCCACTGCTGCCACCCAGTGAGTAGAATGGGACATTGCACATACCACACACACCTTATTTACATTCTATATGATCAAATCCACTCTTACCAGCTAGTGTGCATAATGGTGCAATACACTCTGAAGACTTACTGAGGCATACTGAGGCGTGTCTCATTCACATTCAAACACCCTGTAGACTGGTAGACCTTTTACCTACAAAAGAGTTCTAAAAGGTCATACCCACTGTTATCATCTGTGCATTATTCTGTTACCACCAAGCAAATTGAAACAAGTCTTTTGGGGCCCAAATGTAACACTTCTGACTGTATTTACACTACATTAACGCTTGTTGACCACACAGTGTTAAAAATGTAGATGTAATTTTGCACACTGTATATTATTCTATTTGATAAGTGGGGTCCAAGCAGAAAAGCACCCATTTTGCTTCTCCCTTTGTCTTATTAGTCCCCCTCATAACATTATCAAAGTAATCATTGTTCTGGCTGTGTAGTTTCTAATAGTGGTGGTGTGTTTGCTCTCGTCCATAGACCTGAACAAGACCCTGTAATCTACAGTACAATCAACAAATCCAAACCCACCGAGCACACAGCATGTGATTTGGATGTTTAGTTGATAGGTACAGTAGTAAGGTTGGTTTTATACTTGTTAGGGTTTAGTGTATTGCAGCTTTTGAGTGGTAGATTTATATTTTTTTTATCTTTACATTTTGCCTTTACAGACAGTTATGTGACTTGTATTGACTTATCATCAATAACAATCAGGACAATGCTATGGTCTAAGCTAAGCACAAATGATAATGTTTTGTTTTCTGTCTTTTTAAGTAAGTGTATAAGTATTAAATATCTTTGAAATGAAGTGTCAGATTAATTATCATATTTCTGTTTCTTATGATGTGCCAGTAATCTCGGAACATTTAACAAATCTAATAGTTCTCTTTAACCCTTAATTCTACAAACTACTCCCACACCAGTTGTTGTATGACAAATAAAATCCAATCAATAAATAAATCATTTTGTCATAATTTCCTGTGCTCCATTCATCCTCTCACCAATGGTCAGTGCTGGATCGTGCAGATCATCCTTTATTCTCTCCTCAAACCTGACACCTCACATTACTGCTGAAATAGCCTAATTTAATGAATATACTGTAGGGCAATTCC
>NC_063195.1:11578696-11586196 GCF_017589495.1 Alosa alosa
TATGTATGTCTGATATACCAAATGTATATGTATGGACAGCTTGACAGATGTATGGATGGATATAGAATATGCTGACTGTTTAAATGCTGCCAAGAGTGAAGTCTGAAGATCTGAAGAAGTCTTAAAAACATTCATATTGGTTTCTCTATCTATTTTAATCTAAATAGACTTCCTCTTTCTCTGTTAGCTGCCCAAACCGACAGAAAGTTAAAGAAGAAGTGGCCACTATTTATATATCAGTTTTATAGGGTAGAGAGTACAAAATGATCGCATTGCCCAGCTTTTGTGTAATACTGTACAATGTTTTAAAAGCTTTTGTGTAATACTGTACAAAGTTTTGTAATATCAGGGGCACATGGTGTTAGCTGAGGAACTAAAAAATGTGTATAGTATCAGTACTGAAGGACACATATTGCAGGCAAAACCTGACCAAGGATATGGCTCTTATTATGACCGCCGCGCAGCGAAGCGTTTTTCGTTTTGATCTGTAGCCCCCCCGCTGTACTGGACCCCCCGGAAGGAGGGTAGGGCAGACACAGTTTTCTGTGAATGTCTTGAGAACCGTGGGGCCTAGGATGACCAATTTTTTCCATTATGTTTGCCTCCAGGGGTCATGTTAACCCATTCCATAAACAGATACACACGCACACACATACATTCACAGTAATCATCATTATGACACATACTCACACAGTAGACATATGTATGCATGCATGCACATGCACAAACACACATACGCAGGCAAACACACAAGCACGCACACACACACCCACACACATAAACATAAGCGTGTACTGCATACACATGCACACAATTCAACAATTTCTCAGAATTATGAACAGGCAAGATGGAGGTGGGGTTTGTATAAAATGAATTTTACATGTGAAATCTATGAACTAATCATGTTTTGGTACTTGTTGTCTAGCAGATACCAGTGAGAATTGAGTGTGGATAATGCAATTTAGTGAGACAGTTAGAATCATATAGGCCTTTCAGCGTGATTTCTTTTTGTGGAAAAAATGTGCTGGACTGGTCGGCGGTCATATTTTGTACTGCTCTGCGGTACATCTAGTTTCTAATGCTGTTACATGTAACCTGTAGGATATGGCAATCACTTAAAGCTTTTCTTCCTCCTTTGTTGTACATACAATGTGTGTGTGCGTGTGTGTGTGTGTGTGTGTGTGTGTAATTGCCTATGTGCTGCATGTGTCTGAATCAGTTTTTGTGTCTAAATGTATGTCTCTGTGTATGTCTATCTTTACAGGAGTCAATGTTGCCATGGCACTAATCCAGGTGGATGGATATGTAGGTAGATCAGCAGTGATCAGATGCCCCTATGATAGAGGATATGAGGGATACTTCAAGTACCTCTGCAGAGGAAAGTGCATCTGGGGGAGTAAAGACATTCCAATCAGGACTGATGACGGTCAGACCAAAGCAATCAATGGCAGATTCTCTCTGCATGATGACACCACTACTGGAGTCTTCACTGTGACCATCACTGGACTGAGTGCAGGGGATTCTGGACAGTACTGGTGCGGGATTACCACAGGACCTGGAAAGTATGATATATATACTGAAGTGGAGTTAAATGTTAAAAAAGGTAAAAATCAAGATTTATTTCTCCATACCATGTCTTTAATGTAATATTATTTAACTATTTAGTTATTATATCCTCTCTATCGTTCAGGTCCCCCTCCCACCACAAACCTGAAGTTGCAGGGTATGTATCAGTTTATTGATTGTTTGTTTCTTTGGTTGGTTGACTGAATGATTGATTGATTATTACTGATACATTGTTAAAACCCTCACTGGGCAAGTGGTGAATATGTATATTGTATATATATGTACAGCATATATGTTATTTATTTTTTGTATCTATCCTACTATGTTCAGTTGCACCCTCAGTGGATTGATTGTTACTGATATATTAAAATAATTCTCACAGCGCCAGTGGTGCCCAGACGGACTAAAGTCCTCACAAGTGAGTGATGTCATCCATCTGCCCATTTTACTGTATATTATGCATATCAATGTGTGTGTATGTGTGTACTTGATGTATGTTTCACTTGTGCTATTATTATTAGATGTATTTATTTATTTATGTATGATTTTTTTATGTATTTACTTGATATGCTACGGACCTTCCGGTGAGTCTGAAATAAATATTGAATTGAGTCTTTCTGTACATTATGTGTATACTAGTGCAGTGCCCATTCAAACATGCCATTCCTGAAGAAAACCCGTAGCCCAATTACATGCCCACAGGTATGCTTGCTTTAAAAATACGATGATAGGAAAACATCAGTCCAGCTTTATAAGCATTCAATAATGAATACTGAATATTATAATATATTAGCCTATAATTAATGTGGCCTCTAATACATGTGTAATAAATTTAGGCATGGCTGCATGTGACATTTCTACAGATCAGAATGACATAAGCCTAACAACTGTTTTGAGTTAAGGCTAAATGTGTATTAAGCTTACTGAATAACTTCCTAATACTGAAGACAAACCATTTTGTGGAATGATGCATCATTATTTGAAATTTGCAACGATGTGACTCAAAAACAGTCTTCAGCATAAGTGACGTCGCTCAGACTGGCACTTGTTGTTGTCTAGCTATGTGGCATTAGCCTATCGCTCGTTTCAATTTGGGACCTTGCAGTCGGAATTGTCGTTTGTTTAGTCAAAGTCTCAAGTCCAAAGTAGCCTGGGCTATTCGAAGCGTCAGTTTATTGCACATACTTTTATTTTGAGTGCTCACTACATACCCGTGTTTGTTGGCGTGTTGTTGCAAATCCGCGCAATCATTTTATGCAAGCAAACTGCATACAGGGAGTCTTTATTGTTGAGGTCAGACATGATAATCATCTTGCATCTGAACCCACAAGTGGTTCCCGAGTAGCCTAATTCGTTTTTTAAATTGCGACTGACTATCATCAAAGTGAGACTTAGCTGTCAGTAGGCCTACACGATCCATGGCGTGGAGCTCCCCTGAAACTGGTCCCCTTGATATTGGAAACAGTGCAGTGCAGCGATAAACTCTTGAATTTCCCCTGGGGATCAATAAAGTATCTATCTATCTATCTATCTATCTATCTATCTATCTAAACGTCCTACGTAAATAAGCATATTTTGAAATATGCATGCAAAAATCTTCAAAATCGAGAGTGCACACCTTTGTGCCACTCGCGAGCCACATACGAAATCTTAGGTCAGTCGGACAAACAGTCAGCAAGATATGCGTGCCACAGACATACAGACACACAGACGCTTCTTGCTTTATAGATAGATGTGCATTATATATGTTGGCCTATGTTTGTACAGTATGCATGTGCACTGTATGTGTGTGTGTGTGTGTGTGTGTGCGCGCGCGCATGTGTATTTGTATGCATGTGTGTTTGTATGTATGGATGGGCATACATGTATTCATGTGTGTTGTATGTATGTATGTATGAATATGAAAATCTGTATGTACAGCAAGCATGAAAGCAAGTACTTCTCTATGTTATGTATCTGCCCCCCAGTGGGCTTAGGATGGTACTGCACAGCTCTTACCCACTGCAGTGCTATAGCCCATATTGGGCCCTATCATGACTAGTCTAAAACGCATGGTCACTGGCAAATAGTTTAAACAAATGTTGGGGTTTGTCCACTAGTATGTATTTACATTACTGTCTGTCTGTATGTAGTAGGCCTATGTACATGTGTATGTATGTATATGTACTGTATGTGTGTAGTATAAAAGTTAATTCTGCATATGCTATACAGTATCTGTCTGTCTGTCCCCAGTGGCCTTAGAATGGTACTGCACAGCTCTTACCCAATAACCCATATTTGCTCTCTGTGTCTAACAAACATTGTATTTGCTGAATCTTTTCACAGCTCCTGCGGTGACTATTGTATCAAGCACATGTAAGTTAAACATCGCAGCTTGCATTTGACCTCTGGGCCTGTGCCATCCATTTGACCTCTGTGCCATCCATTTGACCTCTGTGCCAACCATTTGACCTCTGGGCCTGTGCCATCCATTTGACCTCTGTGCCATCCATTTGACCTCTGTGCCAACCATTTGACCTCTGGGCCTGTGCCATCCATTTGACCTCTGGGCCTGTGCCATCCATTTGACCTCTGCGCCAACCATTTGACCTCTGGGCCTGTGGCATCCATGTTTCCTTAGTTTATCTAACAGGTGAACCACAACATTCACTATACATTTATACATTTGGCAGGACACATTTATCCAACTTACATCTATGGAATAACATTTAGGTTATGTAAGGGATAATGTATAGAACGCCGGTCATTATTAGGAAAACTAGATGTACCGCATAGCGGTACAAAATATGACCGCCGCTCAGTCCTGTACATCCGTTCCGCGAAAATAAATCACACTTCAATTTGTCTCCATATTTTACTCCATCCCCCACTCTTGAAACTTTTGTGTATGCTTGTTTGGCATGCCTGAGTGTGTGTGTGCGGCTGCACAGAAAGTACCCTACTGGTGCTGAAAAGGTGAATAGATTGTAGAATAGCCAAAGAAGATGTAGAATTGTTATAAAACCTTTAAAATCTCTAAACAATCACAAGTAGGGCAGTTCATCACAGTTCATCCATTGCAACTGGATTGATGAAAGGTCACTTACACCTGTAGGCTACATTGTATTTGGGAAAAGCAAAAGGTATCAGCATAATGTTATTTATTTATTTATTTTTTTTATGTATTTATAAACAAAAACATCTCTGTCAGTTCCATGCCGTTTTCAACAGCTATCAAAAACAAAGGTCATTTTTGGATGGATGGATTTTTTGTGAATGTTTCTTCTTCTACATAAGATTTTAGTCATCTTTAGTTCATGTAATACTTTATTGTCAATGCACAAATTAAGTAACAGTAGTCTGAAACGTTATTGTTAATGCACAAATTAAGTAACAGTAGCCTAGTCTGAAACGAAGTGCTGTTTTACATCTAACCAGTGGTGCAAATAACTGACATGTCCAAATGGGCCTTGATGAAATGCGTCGCTAGACTGTTCATACACATTTTAACGGGCCAACGTTGAAGAGCTTTTGTCCGTTATTGTTAGTGCAAATATAGGCTGATTCATGTTCCCTTGCATTGTTTAACTGAGGTCCATGGCTAGTCTGGCTTTCATCAGACCAAGCTCAATCTTTTAAGAAATCAAAAAAATAAATAGCGGGCAGATCAGGCTGGGTTCACCCAGCCTAGTCCATAGGCACCCGATATTGTTTAATTTTCGATTGAGATATACACGCTCTGGCTATTCTAAATGCAAAATGCATCAGGGAGTTATGACAAAACGGTAACTAACAAACTAGATCCTAATAGAAAGTTGTTAGCTTCCCTAAGCTACAGGTAGGATTATAAGGTAGGCCTATTGACAACATAAATTGTCAATAGGCTATGCTGGCGACACAAATAAAATCTCCTTTGGAAACCAATGGCTTACGCCTTACAGTATCAAGCGGACTTAAACTGTCATATCGTGGCGAAAAGTTGTAATAACATTCACGCAGCTCCATGAGTCAATGAAAGTTTAAAATGAAGTAGCCACTTCTAAATGGGACCTACTACACAGTAGCTTAAGGTGTTTTGCTAAAACAGCCATAATGAAATGAAGGTGTCATTGTTTGGATACTTCACACACACGTGCTTTTTTAATTTCACAGACTACAACTACCAAGCTGTAATCAAAGCACATCGATTCCCCTCTCACACCCTGCACGCACTTAAAACAAAATAAACAGGCGTCTCAGTCTCACGCATGTATAGGCAAAACTGCATCAGACCGGTGTAACGTTGGTAAATCTTCCATTGCACAGAATGATTTTGTAGCACGTGCAATAAATGACAGTCGAAAGATACAAACAGTGCTGCTATACATTTGCTTGGTATAACCGCATTTATAGTTTTCTACAAATGCAATAAATCAAATGCCTCCATCACTCAACCAACGCTTAACGGTAACATTACCTAGGTCCTTATTGATATTACAAGATTAACGCACCTGCAGTAAAACCAAGCATGTCCGATAAACATCCTCAGATTTATTTAGGCTTCAAGAAGAAATGGGAATTACACTTCATGTGAACATCGTCCTATCCTTATTAGATGTTCTGCGGTAAATTACAGTCCTTGTATGAAGCGCCCATTGTTTTTCCAACCCTTTTAACTTCCAACAAAATTACGCCTCACTGCAACGATCGCCATCTAGTGGACAAACGACTACTTCTCGCCAATACTGAAAATGCAGCCATGATGATGATGATGAATATTTATTTTGGCTTTCTTTTAATCCTACTGATTTTCATTTTTTTACCGGGGAATCACAAATGAGTGATTATGAGCCAGGTTTATGTGGGCCCTTGAGACCAACATACCATAAAAGATTCACAGAGAACTGTGTCTGCCCTACCCCTCTTTCGGGGTCCAGTCCAGCGGGGGCTGCAGATGAAAAACGAAAAAATGACGGTTCCATGCTATCCATATGGGGGTACATGCTCACCAAGTTTTGTGTACCCGGTCTTTCAGTGTCGGGAATCCTTTGTTGGTGTACGCCACTAAATGTACACATAAATTATTTTATTGTAAGGCCCCCATGAACGAAAGTACACAAAACTTGGCATGCATTCAGAGGGTGTCATAATGATCCTACACTTTTAATTTTGTGCAGTTTTGACCTTGTCAGCCAGAGATATTGAGATGAAAACACCTAATTTTATGCTTTTTAATTTTTAACTAGGTGGCGCTATACATGAAATAAGTGGTAATGGGATGGGTTGACATGCCCCTTAAGACCAACATACAAAAAAAAAAGGTGGACCTCCTAGGCCCTACGGTTCTCGAGATATTCACAGAAAACTGTCTCCGGCCACCTACAGGCCAGTTGGTGTATAGTAACATAAATTAATTTATTGTGTGGCCCCCCCATGAACGGAATTCCACAAAACTTGGCGTGCATACAGAGGGTGTCATAATGATCCTACACTTCCAATTTTGTGCAGTTTTGACTATGTTAGGTCACAGATACCTTCAATTACACCACCTCATTTTTACTTTTTGTGTTTAACTAGGTGGCGCTATACATGAAATGAGTGGTTATGGAATGCGTTGACATGGCCCCTTGAGATCAACATACAAAAAAATAATGGTCCTCCTAAACCTTACGGTTCTCGAGATATTCACAGAAAACTGTGTTCGCCCTACCCTCCTTCGGGGTGCAGTCCAGCGTGGGGGCTACAGATCAAAACGAAAACGATGGTTCCATGCTATCCATATGGGGTTACATGCCCACCAAGTTTTGTCTACCCCGGTCTTTCAGTGTCCCGGGAATCATTGACGGAAATTTGGACATGAAAAAAAAAAAAAAAAAAAAAAAAAAAAAAAAAAAAAAAAAAAAAAAAAAATCTGACTAAACCTATATGACCGCCGCTTCGCTGCGCGGCGGTCATAATAAGTCCCGTAAGAGCTTC
>NC_063195.1:11596196-11598696 GCF_017589495.1 Alosa alosa
AGGCCATGAATTAAACACAACTTTTCAGGCTACTGGCCACACTACGCTACCACTGCCCCATAAAGAACCAGCAAGCACATTTTCTACAGGAAGGGTTGGCTTGTGTTAGCGATCTACATATAGGTAGCAGACTCACATTTCCCCATTTGATCTAACTATGGTGTCCGATCACATCTCTACTGTACACTTCCCTCCCTCACATACGCGTAATGATATTCTGGAGGGGAAACTGACTGTGGTGTCCCATCACATCTCTACTCTATAATTCAATCAAAGGTAACACTTTACAATAAGAGTACACATTTTAGCATTAGTTAAGTATTAGTTAAGCACTAACAAACACTTAATTAATCATTATTAAGTATGTTTTCAACATTACTTAAGGATTAACAAATGTGCTTTTCCTCATTATTTAGTTGGTGTTATCAGCCTGCAGGTGTCTGTAGATGGGTGTGCGTACCATAGCATTCATTCTTGCAGGTGCCCCTGTACTGTACAAAGTTCTGGAATATCAGGGGAACGTGGCGCTAGCTGAGGAACTGGAAATGTGTTTAGTATCAGTACTGAAGTACACATATTGCAGGCAAAACCTGACCAAAGATATGGTTCTTATTTATCATGACATTCACAAATCATTCTTCTTGTTTTCAAAGCCACACATAATCTTGCACCCCCCTATCTTTCAAAACTCCTAACCAACTATGTTCATATTCTCTATCTGTTTCCTTCTAAATACACTTCCCATTTCTCTGTTAGCTGCTCAAACTTACCAATGGTTAAAGAAGAAGTGGCCACTATCATTTGTTTTATACATGTCAGCTTTATTAAAGTGAAGTTTACAACATAAGTATAAGTATTAAGTATAAGTATAAGTATAAGTATATATACTGTTTTGATTCCGTAAGGAAAATTTAGTCTGTGCATTTATCACAATCCTTGCATTAGTGAAACACACAGCACACAGTGAACACACAGTGAGGTGAAGCACACACTAACCCAGAGCAGTGAGCTGCCTGCTACAATGGTGGCGTTTGGGGAGCAGTGAGGGGTTAGGGGCCTTGCTCAAGGGCACTTCAGCCGTGGATGTGGGCATAGGAGAGCAGTGCTCAACCACTTTCCCCACTTTTCAACATTGTCATTAGTGCTCAGCCAATAGTCATTAGTACTAGCACTGAACTACACGTCACAGCTCTGGACTAAAGAACATTTACTTTTATTCGTTTAGGAGACATTTTTATTCAAAACGACTTACATGTGGCAACTACATTGCAAGGGCCTGGAGCAACTTGGGCCTAAGTGCCTTGCTCAAGAACACAATGGTGGCAGCCATGAATTAAACCCACTCAATGGTGTTTTCCAGTGTATGCCCCCAACTTCCAGGCAGTGCTGCCACCGCTGACTTAAAGGCATCTAATCCTAAACCTAACCCCAACCCTAAACCTAACCTTAACCCATGCCTAACCCTAGTGCCTTCCAGGGAGCGCTGCCTTGAAGACAACGTTGGGGGCATAAAACACCAAGAAACATTAAACACACAACTTTTCAGGCTACTGGCCACTACGCTACCACCGCCCCATAAAGAACCAGCAAGCATTATTTCTACAGGAAGGGTTGGCTTGTGTTAGCGATCTACATATAGCAGACTCACATTTCCCCATTTGATCTGACTATGGTGTCCGATCACATCTCTATACTTCCCTCCCTCACATACGCGTAATGATATTCTGGAGGGGAAACTGACTGTGGTGTCCCATCCCACCTCTACTCCTGTATGTGTGTGTGTGTGTGTGTGTTTGTGTGTGTGTGTGTGTGTGTGTGTGTGTGTGTGTGTGTCTGTCTGTCTGTCTGTCTGTCTGTCTAATTGCCTATTTGTCTAAATAGTGTTTCTCTGTGTATGCCTATCTTTACAGGAGTCAATGCTGTCATGGCATTAATCCAGGTGACTGGATATGTAGGTAGATCAGCAGTGATCAGATGCCCCTATGATAGAGGATATGTGGGATACTCCAAGTACCTCTGCAGAGGAAAGTGCATCTGGGGGAGTAAAGACATTCCTGTCAGGACTGAAGCAGGTCAGACCAAAGCAATCAATGGCAGATTCTCTCTGCATGATGACACCACTGCTGGAGTCTTCACTGTGACCATCACTGGACTGAGTGCAGGGGATTCTGGACAGTACTGGTGCGGGATTACCACAGGACCTGGAAAGTATGATATATATACTGAAGTGGAGTTAAATGTTAAAAAAGGTAAAAATCAAGATTTATTAGATTTAAGTACTGGTGTGGAGTTAAAACAGGAACTGGGAGATATGATGTGTTCACTGAAGTGAAGTTGGTCACCTTGCCAGGTATATATCAGTTTATTGATTATTTTTGTCTTTGGTTGATTGGTTGATTGATTGATTGATTGATTGATTGATTGATTGATTGATTGATTGATTACTGATATACAGTGCCAGTGGTGCCCAAAAGGCCTAAGGATATAAAATGATATATAA
>NC_063195.1:11605770-11610770 GCF_017589495.1 Alosa alosa
AAGTGTAATTATTTGGTTCATGTTTTTGTGGTTACACCGTGTTGACAATTTTACCCAAATTCAGTTAATACTCTTTCAAAATTAAATAAATCCAAAACTTTAAGATTAGGGTTTGATGAAAATGATATTTAAAAATAATTTGTCAAATTATTTTAAAATTTTAACAATTTTAAATTTATGTAACCCATATGTACACAAAAAAATGAGCGTCACGTCATTGACCCTCATACATACACACACACACACACACACACACACACACACACACACACACACACACACACACACACTCATACACACACACACACACACACACACACACACACACACACACACACACACACACACACACACACACACCCACTTGACTCCCACCCTATCTCACCTCCCTCATGTTGACCTATGTTATAATCTGTTACAGCTTGCGGTCCTTCCAGCCTTCGCAACAGTAATCATGTAGAGGAGGTAAGACCAAGAGTTTTGTAAAGAAACATAAATCCTACCATACCTGTGTAATATTCTCTCTCTCTCTCTCTCTCTCATCTGAAAACACTACTGCCATCTAGTGACTAATGGTAATAACATAAATCTACAGTGCCACTTTGAGTGGCACATAAAATGAGTTAATGACTCAGCTCTGTTGTTTGTGTTTGATAATAATGTGATATATCTGTTTGTTTGTTTATTGTTCAACTTCCAAGTATCTCTGTATGTAGCTCCAAAACTATTAACTCTTAGTAACTCTTTCTTTTTTTTGATTCTCACTTATATTTTTTCTGTATGTCGTTATAACCATTAGTTTATCAACATCATAATGTGTTATCCTGTAACCCAATGAGCTCAAGTATTTGAATTACTCTTTTCTTCCCTGAAGACATATTTCTGTATGTCATTCTGTTGGTTCATCATCACATACATGTGTCGTTCTGTAGCCCAGTAACTATGAGATGACTGAGGAGCTGGGCAGCATTCCAGTAACCAGTCCATCGGTCAGCAGCCTCTACTGCCTTGCAGGTGCACCTCACCGACCCTCAGTGACCTCACTGTACTCCACTGTTAAGCCAGTCACTCAAAGCTCAGACCAGCCCATCTACTGCAACTCCCAGGAGGACATCGTCATCTACTCCAATGACATTTTGCCTGAAGAAACTACATCCCCCTCAATGCAATATTCCAATGATGTTGTACCACAACTGAGCACCACTGCCAATGTTCCATCGACTGTGGTGCAAAATGACAATGACAATTGTATCTACTCAACAGCCCAGTTTCCCAAAATGTAATATATATTTGTGTGTGTGTGTGTGTGTGTGCGTGTGTGTGTGTCTGTGTCTGTGTGTATGTGTGCAGTTATACTGTAACTGCATACGTGGGTGTATCAATGGTGAATTCATTGAAATATGTTTGTAGAATCTTTGCTGTCTTTTTGGCTAGTATTAACATTTTAAAGCTAGACATTTGTCAACGTAGCAAAAGCATGGTAGGAAAGATGTTATAACAAGGTCATATAAACCATATCAAAACATGATGTGTCATTGCCCAACTAATAAGTCTGACTTTTTCTGACTTGATGAAAAGTATTGACTAGCTACACTGGGTGCGCAACTAAAGGGTTCCGTTCACAAAGCCTATGCAGATACAATTACAACTAGCCAATGGAACTGGCCACACCAGATGTGAGAGCGCTACACACATTACAACAAATATGGCAGCCTTCTCAAAGTATGTTTTATGTTCCATGATCGGGAAAACTCTGGAATTGTCATGGGTTTCAGTCACGTTTTCCATAGGTTCTAGAATCTTCACAGGTTCCTAACAAGTTTCATTTTCCCCCAACATTGTTTCTGCATTCTCCTGTAGATGTCTATAGATATCTATCCCTCTTTAAGATCAAATGTTTCCCTGTGGATGTCAATAAATGTAGTTCCACAAAAATACAGTTTATTCCTTAAAGTTCACCATTAGAATTTACAACCCTACCTGAGCGGGGAATGCAGCCCACATTAGATCACTGCTGTGTCCTGGTTTGGCAACAAACACTATGGACCCTTTCAAGAGAGTTCCATTATCAGCATCATAGTGGACCCTTTCAAGAGAGTTCCATTATGAGCATCATAGTTGGCCCCACAAGACTTCCGTTTTAACATTCCATATGTTATCTTAATGCAGAGGAAGTAGATTGGGGCCCAAATAGAACGTTCAAGCATTGTCTTTGTTTTTATTGCTGAAAGGGTCTATAGAGAAATCATTCAGCTGCCATAGTGTTCAATAAAAGCTAACTTGTCTAACTAACTTGTCACAACAATTTGGGACTGGCCAAAGGGCGATGGTGAGGAAATTAGATATAGTCTATAAACCAAAAACCATGTACATATAGACATCATATAGTTAGGTCTTAGATAACTTTAACCCTGTCCCAGTCTAATTCGACATTTTTTTTTACCCTTGTGAAGAGCATGTTTAGAACACTTTTCCAGATAATTATTTAAACGATGATTCTATACACAGGAATAATGCAAAGGCTGCTCTATAAGTGTTACATTACAGACCTGGCTGTGTGAATTACGTTTTGCATTTACCCATGTGCAGTTCTGGCCTCTTTGAGCTGGACTTTTCTTTCTTCTTCTTGAGAGTGTGACCTTTCAGTAGACCACAGCTAGCTGAGCCGTCAGCAGCAGGCAGGGGGGTTTCGGTGGTCTACAGGCGTGAGTCACACCTCTTGGCACACTGGAAGTTACCATGACAACGAGCGGGGAAAACCACATTCTACTTAATGGCAACTGAAAAATCGTTTGTCACCCCACATTGAAATGGAATTGTTATGAACTGAACTGAACTATTATAGTATATTCACTTTTTTTTTTTTTTTTATGTATGTGTGAGAGTGTGGTCTCTCAGGGAGGCGTATAGGAAACGTAGGGAAACGTAGCCTGGATAGACCACCCCTGCATTTCCTATTAAGATTGGTCCCTTGTCTTATTCAGATCAGTCTGATATTCTGAAGTTTAAATCCATTTCACAGGAGGGACAATACAGACACACAAAGCAAGAATGCATTTGGTGCTCAGCATTGTGGCTCCGATAAATGAGTGAGTCAATGTTGGTGAGTCAGAGAGTTAGTGAGTGAGTACACGTTATCACTTGCAATGTTCCATGGCACTTAGTTCAATACTTAAGCAATAAGCCCTGAGGGAACGTAGATTCCACTCATTTTAGAACAGCCAAAACCCCCATTAACTGTGGAACCTACGGACTCGAGTGGCTTATTGCTTTTCTAAAACAGTTACTACATATATCTGGCAAGATTTCATAAAATAAAAGCACAGCAACGACAAATGTAATGATTTATTCATAGATAATCATTCTTCTGCCAAGAAATATATTTCCTCTATCTGAAACATCAAGACACAGCTACTCTAACTTTTGTAAGAAATTGTGGTAGCACATTGCTACAGAACTAAATGTGGTCAAGGTGTACTGTATGTTTGTGTTAGATTTTCCAACAGCATTGAACACGATTCAGTCAATCATAATCAAGGACCGGTACTATCCGTTTTAGAAACATAGGGTACAGCAAGGATTGCATATTAGTGATCGTGGTGGGTCGCTTACAGTAAAATACCTGGGCCCATCTACTGCCCCAGTCCTGCCCTGAATAAATGTAATGATGTGCTGTCTTCCAAGCCACTTTTTTTGAGTGTGTTATGAGAGTTTTACCGTTCTTAGCTCAAGAAGGGTGTATGTGTGTGTTTGTGTGTGTGTGTATGTGTGTGTTGCAGAACAATCAAGAGCAAGGCAAATCTCAAATAACATCTTCATATCTTCTCACATGTCTACATGAATATTAACTTTATTCATTAAAACATTTACATTAATATTGCATTTTTTACAAAGAGTTTTCCTCCAACAAATGGCCGATATTATGTAAGCACTTAAAAGTAGATAGTCAAGTCAAGTCAAGTCACGTTTATTTATAAAGCACTTTAAAAACAACAACAGCTGACAAGCCCGGAGTGGGTAATCAGGAGAATCGGGAGAATTCCCGGTGGGCCGCTTCACTTTTGGGCCGGTCGAGGGAAAAATATTGCCATTTGTCACGTTAATCTATCTTCTCTTAAAGTTGGCTACACACGCCCGTCTTTCCTAAAAAGTTTTCTCAGATAGGCCTACCAGCCGGGCGGCGGCCTGTAGTGATAAGCGTCAGGGAGGATGGATGGTAGAAAGATGCCATGAGGGACTGAAAAGGCCAGGTAAAAAAGACGAAAAGTATTGGAGGGAAATGCTGCCAAATGTGCCATGCTTCCAATTGTTTTGAAGAGGACAGACATAAGTGGCAACTGGTAAAGAGAGATAGCCATGATTATAACGGTGTAATTGGGCTAATAACCTACTGGACGTTGTAGCATTGTCAACCTATTCGCAAGTAACATATTAAATTAATTAAAATATTAGCATTTTGGTATCATCCAATATGGCTATTCATAGACTTTTGCAAATATAATGCAAATATTGATAACAAAACTCAAGCTTGATCTGTGTATGCAGTAGCCTATAGGCCTAAAAACAAAAGTGGCCTGAGCAGCAGATCAGCCAGTCCCCCGCTGAAAATAATGAGCCCGAAATTAACTATGACTATAGGGACAAGTAGAAAGGATAATAGAGTTAACCATATGAATTAAAGTTATTTTATGGAAGAAAGAACAGTAGGCTATGACAGCAGTAGGCTACATGATCAACCTATATGGCTTGTTTGCTCAGAAGTGGATGTAGTAAAGGAGCAAATCACCAAACAACAACATGATAGCTGACCCATGCAGAA
Organism: Alosa alosa; assembly: GCF_017589495.1. Taxonomy (NCBI): domain Eukaryota; kingdom Metazoa; phylum Chordata; class Actinopteri; order Clupeiformes; family Clupeidae; genus Alosa; species Alosa alosa. Next base: position 11,610,590 of record NC_063195.1, read on the forward strand.
AAAAACATGTAAAAAATACAGTAGTTCAATATGCCTCTTAGTGGAATTGTGGGATACATTTCAAATGCTTTATTTCTTCCTTCCTGTTTTTGTTAACTTATCAACCTATCCTTGTGGAATAGTGGAATATTAGCCTATAATAAAAACTACAGGATAGTAAGAGCTGAAATGTTGACTTATA